>NC_141605.1:48962371-49312371 GCF_047967505.1 Dipteris shenzhenensis | reverse complement strand
TAGTTTGCACTAGATTGTTACATGTGCACTCACTAGTATATGCACATTTTTGCACATATAGTTTGCACTAGGTTGTTACATACACACTCACTAGAATTAGCACATTTTTGCACATTTAGGAAGACCTAATCAATTTTGTATTAGGGATGATTAAGTCTTAGTTTCCCTATTAAATCCCACAAATAAGCATATAGTTAGTCCCTACCTAATCGACACATCACATGCATTCACACGATTTTGAATAGGCATATAATAGATTGCAAATATTATCACACACTTTCATTCCATACTCTCAAATCATGCAATGAATTCACAAGCAAGACAAGAGGCTATGCCAAAACTCAAGATGAATTGGCAAAAGAGTCTGTAGCCTAAGCAACGAGACCCCCGCCAAACATCATAGCCGTCTCCTAAATGCAAAAATATCATACTTGCATACAAACTTATCTACAAGCTCAATGATATGGGTGTAATCACATCCAACAGGTATGCAAGATAGCAAGAAATGCCAGCCTCAACAATGAGACCCCCACCAAACCTCTTCCCAAGAAGATTCGATGTCAGAGTCTGCAGCCTCAACAACAAGATCCCCTCTGAAATTCACAACTGTCTACCCCTCCTCAAGAGGAGATAAGCTTCCTAACTACAGATCATAAATTGTATGATGCAAAAGCATTACAGCAAGAATGACTCGCATGCCATAATCTCAATAGCCACTAGGTTACGCACATGGCATCCCAACTCCGAAATAAATATAAGCCATAACCCAAGGACGGGTAATAAAATGGATCTGGGAGTATGTTGTCTCTATGCCAACATGGACTTAGGTAGAACAAATGTGTGTGTAGAGTAGTAGCAAAGCTCCGCTTGTACTTGCATAAGGCTAGAAATAGTCCCTCTTCGAAATCCAACTTGCATGTTCTACATGCAAGTTCTACATACGATTCCTACATGCAACTCCTACACGTGAGTTCTACATGTGAGCTCTACATGCAACTCCTACATGCAACTTCTACATCCAACTCCTACATGCAAGTTCTACATACGATTCCTACATGCAACTCCTACATGCGAGTTCTACATGCGAGTTCTACATGCAACTCCTACATGCAACTTCTACATGCGAGTTCTACATGCAACTCCTAGTTCTACATGCAACTCCTACATGCGAGTTTTACATGCAACTCCTACATGAGAGTTCTACATGCAACTCCTACATGCAACTTCTATATCCAAGTTCTACATGTAGAGAGAGAATATGTTACAATTCCTACATGTAGAGAGAGAAGCTCTCAAACTTGTATAAATACCCCATAATGGAATGAAGCCCACACTCTTTGGGGCATTGTGTTGAGTTCTGCTTTGGTATTCCAAGAAATTGTCTCAAGTGTCCATGCTTCCTTGCACTCCATGTCCAAAACCATGTCCTAACCTTGCAACTCCTCCTTCTCTCTCCTTCAACCTTGCAACACATCCTCTTTCTCCTTCCCTCTCCTCCTCCCTCTTTCTCCTTCTCCTCCCTCCTCCTCCTCCTCCTTCCTCCTCTCCCTCTCCTCCTCCTCTCTCCTCCCTCTTCCTCCTCGTCCCTCCTCCTCCTTTCTCCTCCTCCTCCCTCCTCCTCCTCCTCCTCCTCTCTCTTCTTTCCCCCATGCTCTTATACCTTCTTTCTCTCCCACTCCTATGCTCCCCCTAAACCCTTAGTTTCTCAACCCTTAATCTCCATGATCTATGAGGGAGATGAGTTCTCTACCATGTACTCTACTCTAAACCTTGGAACCTCTTCTAAACTCTGGAACCTCCTTCTAAACCTTGGAACCTCCTTCTAAACCTTGGATCTCCTTCTAAACCTTGGAACCTCTTCTAAACCCTGGAACCTCCTCCTAACCCTTAAACTCCTCCTTAACCCTGCAAACCCCAATGAAGGCAAAAGCCTTCATTACCTCAACCATGATGATACACATTTTTTTTACACATGCATGCAATCTATTTGCTTACCACATGTAAACCTATGTCTCTCAGTGGAACATGACTCAAGGTCCTAAGCTACACCTATACTACAAACGATAGCCCTGATATATCTGTAGGTGACAAAAAGCCTCGGAACCTTGCATATTGAGAATACTCTACTCTTCCTATGAAAGCCATAGGAAAGAGCCAATAGTCCTGTCAAACTGAGATTTAGTCTCCTTTGGAAGCCTCCGGAATGCTTTCCATGACCCTAGAGATGAGGTAGGTCCCCTCTCCCATCTAGACCACTGCATGTAGAGTGAAGCACCAAGTGGTCTGCAAAGATCATCCAATATACTATCATTTCACATGACCGGTTGCCTATCAATCTCTTCACATGTGAGAGGAAGAGGGAATCCTCTGAAGAGTGCTTTTGAAGTTGGCCCATGCTTTCAGGATGGCAACTATGAGAGGGGATGAAGGAGACGTGAGGTGTGCTATGGTGAAGATCCATCTAATACTGCCCATCCAATCTCCTCTTGAAGAAGGTATGCACGTCTGTATGCTGCTAATAAAAAAATCCTAACTCCAAATCAAGATCATATTTGCTCATCCAATAATGAAATGGGAACGTTCCATAGGGACAAAGACTCTACGCAAAATTGAGCTTATTTCTAAGCCTCAAATTGAGCTTGCTTCTAAGCCTCAAATTGAACTTGTTCCTTTTGTACCCATTGTTAAAGTGCCTAAAAACAAGCCTTCTCCACCTCTGCATTTGGGTATGGAGCTTCTTTTATTTGAGGCTCGGGAGTTGATGTGGACAAGCTCGATTGCTCATTGCTTGGCATAGGTGGAGGCACTTGTACTTTCTTTTTAAGAAGTCGCTTTGGTTGGATTGGAATGTTAGGGTCCTTGGTGGCCTCTTTCTGTTGGTGTGTAATTACATTCCCACAGGTTGTGATATTACACTTGCCGAACCCAGACTTTGATGGTCCACCCCAAGATGTCGATTGGGACATCAGGCTTAATCTTTTTTTGTTGTGGGACTTATTTTTCATGGGACAATCCATACAGGCATGTCCTATGTTGGCTCTTTCCCACGGATTTCATAGGAAGAACAGGGTATTCTTAGTATGTAGGGTTCTGAGGCTTTTTGTCAACTACAGATATATTGGGGTTGTTGTTTATAGTATATAAGTAGCTTAGGACCTCGAGTCGTATTCCGGTGAGAGACATAGGATTAAGTATGGTAAGCAAACATAGTGCATGCATGTGTGAAAGGAACGCACATCATCATGGTTGAGGTAATGAAGACTTTTGCCTTCATTGGGGGTTGCAGGATTTAGGAGGAGTTTAAGGGTTAGAAGGAGGTTCCAAGGTTTAGAAGGAGGTTCTAGAGTTTAGAAGAGGTTCCAAAGTTTAGAAGGAGGTTCCAAAGTTTAAAAGAGGTTCGACAATTCAGAAGGCGGTTCCAGAGTTTAAAAGAGGTTCCAGGGTTAGAAGAGGTTCCAAGGTTTAGGGTAGAGTACAAGGTGGGAAACTTGTCTCCCTTGTAGATCATGGAGGTTAAGGGTTGAGGAACTAAGGGTTTAGGGGGAGCATAGGAGTGGGAGAGGAAGAAGGTGTAAGAGCATGGGGGCAAGCGAGGAGGAGAGGGAGAGGATAGGTTGCAAGGTTGGAGGAGATCGGAGGAGGAGTTGCAAGGTTACGACATGCTTTTGGATGTGGAGTGCAAGGAAGCATGGACACTTGAGACAATTGCTTGGAACACCAAAGTAGAACTCAACACAATGCCCCAAGGAGTGTGGGCTTCATTCCATTATGGGGTATTTATACAAGCTTGAGAGCTTCTCTCTCTGCATGTAGGAATTGTAAGTTATTGTCTCTCTACATGTAAAACTTGCATCTAGAAGTTGCATGTAGGTGTTGCAAGTTGAACTCGCATGTAGGAGTTACATGTAGAACTCGCATGTAGGAATTGCATGTAGAAGTTGCATGTAGGAGTTGCATGTAGAACTCACATGTAGGACTCGCATGTAGAACTCGCATGTAGAAGTTGCATGTAGAACTCGCATGTAGGAGTTGCATATAGGACTCGCATGTAGAACTCGCAGGTAGGAGTTGCATGTAGGACTCGCATGTCGAACTCACATGTAGAACTTGCATGTAGAACATGCAAGTTGGATTTCTAAGAGGGATTATTTCTAGCTTTATGCAAGTACAAATGGAGCTTTGTCACTACTCTACACACACATTCTGTTTTACCTAAGTCCATGTTGACACAGAGACAACAAACTCTCACATCCATTTTATTACCCATCCTCTGGTTATGGCTTATTGTTGCAAGCACATACCTGGATTGCCATGCCTTTAGTCTAGTGGCTATGGAACTTGTGTCATGCCAGTCGGTCCTACTCTAAAGTGTTGGCACCATACAATTTTTGCTTAGTTTCCATTTAGCCTGTATCCACCATTTGTTTGAATAGAGATATGTGGTGTTCTTCTAAGAAGATCAATCTTTCTTTGCATGCCACATATCTCTGTTCGAACAAATGGTGGATAGAGGCTACCTAGAAACTAAGCAAAAATCGCATGGTGCCAATGCTTTATGTAAGACCAACTCGCACGACACAAGTTCCACAGCCACTGGACTAAAGGCATGGCAATCTAGGTACATGCTCGCAATAAGCCATAACCCGAGGATGGGTAATAAAATGGATCCGGGAGTATGTTGTCTCTATGCCAACATGGACTTAGGTAGAACAGAATGTGTGTGTAGAGTAGCAGCAAAGCTCCGCTTGTACTTGCATAAAGCTAGAAATAATCCCTCTTAGAAATCCAACTTGCATGTTCTACATGCAAGTTCTACATGCAACTCCTACATGCAACTCCTACATGTGAGTTCTACATGCGACTCCTACATGCAACTCTTACATGCAAGTTCTACATGCAACTTCTACATGTGAGTTCTACATGCAACTCCTACATGCAAGTTCTACATGCGAGTTCTACATGCAACTCCTACATGCAACTTCTACATGTAACTCTTACATGCAACTCCTACATGCGAGTTCTACATGCAACTCCTAGATGCGAGTTCAACTTGCAACTCCTACATGCAATTTCTATATGCAAGTTCAACATGTAGAGACAGAATGTCTTACAATTCCTACATGCAGAGAGAGAAGCTCTCCAACTTGTATAAATACCCTATAATGGAATGAAGCCCACACTCTTTGGGATATTGTGTTGAGTTCTACTTTGGTGTTCCAAGCAATTGTCTCAAGTGTCTATGCTTCTTGCACTCCACGTCCAAAAGCATGTCCTAACCTTGCAACTCCTCCTCCCCTCTCCTCCAACCTTGCAACCCATCCTCTCCCTCTCCTCCTCCCTCCTCCTCCTCCCTCCTCCTCCTCCTCCTCCCTCCTCCTCCCTTCTCCTCCTCCTTCCTTCTCCTCCTCCCTCTTTCTTCTCCTCCTCCCTCTTCCTCCTCCTCCTCCCTCCTCCTCCTCCTCCTCCTCCTCCCTTCTCTCGCTTCTTTCCCCCATGCTCTTACACCTTCCTCTCCCACTCCTATGCTCCCCCTAAACCCTTAGTTCCTCAACCCTTAACCTCCATGATCTACAAGGGAGACGAGTTCCCCACCATGTACTCTACCCTAAACCTTGGAACCTCTTCTAACCCTGGAACCTCTTCTAAACTCTGGAACCTCCTTCTAAACCCTTGATCCTCTTATAAACTATGCAACCTCCTTCTAAACTCTGGAACCTCTTCTAAACTCTAGAACCTCCTTCTAAACCTTGGAACCTCCTTCTAACCTTTAAACTCCTCCTAAACCTTGCAACCCCTAATGAAGGCAAAAGTTTTCATTACCTCGACCATGATGATGCACGTTCCTTTCACACATGCATGCACTATGTTTGCTTACCACACTTAATCCTACGTCTCTCACTGGAATATGACTCGAGGTCCTAAACTACATGTATACTAAAGACAACAACCCTGATATATTTGTAGGTGACAAAAAGCCTCGAAACCCTACATATTGAGAATACCCTGCTCTTCCTACAAAAGCCATGGGAAAGAGCAGACAACAAGTGTATTCTAATTGCTCTTTATTTTAAGTTTCAGTGCTTACAAAACAATTGTTTCACTAGATCACTAAACTATCTACACACCCATATCTAATGGCAACGTAAGAGCAGTTAAAATCTGAGATTCCGATGCTTGCCCATAAGACAACGATCGAGCACTTGATAGGATTGAGTGACAAACCATGCAAGCTCTAAATCTCTTCACGATCAAATGATATCCCAAATACTTGGCCTTTGTTACGTGAGCTATCGCGATCAAATGACACGGTCGAATGTGAGGCAGATACTTGAACAATTTATCCCTTGAGTATTTGGAGATCCAGTAGGACAATGGATACTATATGAGAAGATTAGCAATGTAGCCTTGCCCGACAATGGAGAGGTGAAGCTTGCACTATGGATGGCTAAATGGAAGGCATCACAGAGATCTAAATTTAAAAAAAACCACAAGGAGAAAGGGTCCGTCAGAAAGGCAACGGCCAGTGCCCTGGTCCATATGACTAAGATGGCTAGTGGGCTAGAAGCAAATGCTGACCTAGGCCAAGTTGAAGGGAGAGCACAGATAGAACTTCGTACTGTATTTGCTAACATGTGCTCCCACACAGTACACTTGCCAAAAAGGGTGCTTACAAGAAGATGTTAGAAATGCTATATTCAAGATCAATGGTATTGTGAGGTATGCTTAATAAAATGTACACTTTTTCTATACAAATCTGTAAATTTTTACCAAAATGATTTTAAAACTCCCTTTTGTAAATTAATTTCTATAAAATTTAGATATTAAAAATATCCTTTTGTTGAACTCACGTGATAGGGTTACATATGATGACTTACCCCCCTAAGTCCACTAGTTGATCACACTATCTTGCGCTCAATATTTGCATTCCCTTGGATTTAACACACTGGCATATCATGCTTTTACATTCCCACATGGAGAAATAAGATGCTCAATCACATAAAGCAAACTTCTTTAGCTATAGGACTCCATAAAAATTTAGATGAAGAGGAGACCCAACACCCACCGGTCATATCAATAAAAACCAAGAGTATAGGGTCATTGTTGTAAGCATAGTCAATCTTTGGGGATCAAGATCTTATCTAATCGATGCCAAATAGAGTCTCAATCTTGTCGTTAAGAGTAAGGCAGCCCAATCTACATGCTTTTGCAATGATAATTATATATGTTTAATAGACCAGAAAGTTGATTGAGAAAATCACTTGGACAAAAGGTTATCTACCATATGAAAGTAATTTTTTATTTCTATTAGGTCATCAGTGAAAACAAGAGTTTAGCGCTTCAACACTTGTGGTTTAATGCTACTATTGTAAAAGTAAAAGCCAATGATGCTTCACATATATTAAGGTAGTTTTTATTTAGTGCATCCTTTATTACTGACCAGCTTCTTATTTAGTTCATTGCTTGCTGAGTCTTTGTGTAAGTGCTTTGCTACTCAACATTCATAGAACGTCCTTGAACCAAAGAGCTCTATCAATATCTATAATCGGGTGCCTAACAAAACTTGATTGTTTTTCAACAACTACTATGACATACATCTATGTGTTGGAGCTTTTCTTTGCTTGTTGGTATAGAGACAAACCAACTTTCTTTAATGTTGTAGATGATTGGGAACCATGATATCATCGTAGTTCAGTACAATGCTTTAATCTGGAAAAATTATAGATAAGGGATTTTACAAATAGGCCTTGAACGCACGTGATATTGAGGGTTTATACATGGTGACACCCCTGAGCTGGTGGGAGGGCGACACCATATCAAGAAGCTTCTTATCATTAAGTCTATTTTTTCATTGCTTTTACTTTTGCTTCAAATATTGTTGATTCTCAAAGTATGAACCTTTTCCATCTTCATGTCCTAGATCAAGTTCTTTCTAATTGTGGGTGTTCATCTTCATGTCCAAATACTCTTCTACCAATTTATTGACAGCAAGCAGCAAAAAGAAATAACCATAACTTTCTTACCTAAAATCGGAATATAGTAATTCAACTAGTCAAAATAACCAGTGCATATGCTTCGAACAAGCCATTGTGGGCTGTTTTAATCAATCATGGCCATAGCGTTGATTTGCAATGCATCTTTGATAACTTTTGCATATCAACTCAAAACATGGTGATCAAGTAGTTGAAACGATTAGAAAGAACATTCTGTGAATGATTGCATTGCCAAATTGACAAAAAACATGTCTCTTTCTTCTCACAGTTACGCTAGAGCGTAGCCAGGCTTTGATACCATGTTGAGAGGATGAGAAAGAGGAGAGAGATGGACACGAGACTTGCTCCCAAGGAAGTAATTCTATTCATAGATCATAGGCATATATAGTTGAGGACTAGGCTAAGTTAGGGCAAGCTACATATAGCTCTAACATTCTTGAGATCGTACAAAGTGATATGTGGATATTAACTTAGCCCAATATCAGATGGGTATGAGCATTATGTGCCATTATTCTCCATTTATTGATACTATTCCAAGAAAATTTGGATATTTTTTTGAAGGTCAAGTCTGAATTCTTCAAATGTATGGTATAAGGGTAGACTAGCAAGAATATCAACATCCTCAGATGGATGGAAGGGGTGTAATCATCAAACATGAATTTAGATGCCTTCTTGTGTGATCATGGGATCAAAAGACAAAAAGCATCTATCCACATGTTATTTGCATGTGGAATCCCTGAAAAAGTTAATGGCACTCCTCTTCATGCAGGTTGCCAAAATGCCACGTGGACCTATAAATTACTCCCTACCTTTCTAGCCATGGGGTCACACTTTTGGAGATGTGTTGTGATATCACTACTACACACAGATCCTATTGCTATGCTTAAGTATCGATGTTTAGTGTGCACGGGGTGCTAATTATCGGTATTAAAAGCAAGGTTCGTTACGGGTCACTATATAGTGACTTTAGTAAAGCATCGCTATATAGCGACGTTTACCTAAAGTCGCTATATAGCAAATTTTATCAAATTGGAAATGGTCGTTATATAGCAAGACTGAGATAGTTTTTTATAGCGACGTTTTACAGAGAGTCTTTTTTCCATACCGACCTTACACGATGGTTTTTTCCAATTACAAATTTTTTTTTATTTTCATACATGTTTGATCTTTTGAGAGAATAAAAGTATGAGAGCATGTACATCAAGCCTCTGAAGCTCATATATTCATGTCCAAGTTTGAGATGAAAAAAATCAATGAAGAGCATTTACATCAATGGTTTCATCCTAATCCAAGTCTAACGCACCAAACAAGTCTATCTCTAACTCTATACCAAGTTGATCTCCTATATCATTATCATACTCTAGCATTGTATGTTCACTCAAAAGTACTTGATCATCTTCTTCAATAAAGTGTGGTGATTCTTGATGATCATCGTCTTCTTCCTCAATATCATGATCTCCATCTTCCTCTCGTACGATGTCATTATGCGCATCTTCCTCTGGGCTCATATTGTGATCTTCATCTCCTTTGCTAGATTCATTTGGATCAATTGGACCCGACAATGGTAGTGGCATCTCCATATCCACATCTCTATCTTTAAAAAATTACTTACTTTGTGGTGCAACTTGGATCACATACCACCATCTTGGATCAGAACAATCTAGATGAAAAACCACCTATATTGAAGATGGGTGCCAAATGCCATCAATTATATATATGAAATTATTCTTAAGTACATGTATCAATGGATCTTTAAAAATGAAAGCTTCAATTAATTAAATCATTAGTATGCACCTACTCACAGTGCTCGGGAAGAACAAAAGTATCACTTTCATCAGTCCAAAGTTTGATGGAGTCTATTGCAAAGAAACCGCTACTGTCTTTTCTCACTGTCGCATGGGGACCATTGTAAATAGTTCTAAACCATTTTACGTCAAGAATGAAAATACTAAATCATCTGAAATCAAGTTCATAGATTTCACGTATGGTTCCACAATAATTCAACTGTGAGGAGATAAGATTGGTATCCAAAGCACTTGCTTGGCTATCTTGTGTGAAGTTAGCCATGACTCCATAATCATACGTGACTCTCTTTGAATCGATGCATTCCACATGAAAATCTCATCCATATGACCATAATGCACTGTACTTTTTGTACTGTAAAAGAGCATCATTAAAACAATGAAGATGCATCTATTTTATAGCATATATTGCCACAAATAATTACTTAATTACATCAAGAGGTAAGAAACTTACATGCATCATACATCCAGATGATAAATCTCGCTCATGCTCATGTATTGTCTCTCCATCACGTTCGGCTTTACATAGAGCCAGTTGTAGCCAATCAAGTGGCATGTGAGTGGAGAGAAGATCCAGATCCCGTGGATATGGTTGCGATCACCTATACATTACTCTGAATCTCGTCCTTACATCTATTCTTTCTGCTTTGGCTGCTTCATATCTCTCAATCCACTTCTGCATCTCCTTGCTATCGAGGATACAAAACTTATTGAATTTCTCCATTTGCTCTTCGCTCATCTTTCTTTCAATCCCTTTTCCTTAGGGAACCTCGCCAATGATGTGATCATTCTTGTTATGCCAAGCTTGCGGCATATCGAGATCCGTGGATCCAAGAAACTTCGTGATATATACTAATGACTCTTGCACAAGCCATCCCTCTGCCATGCTTGCTTTTGGTCTTGCTCTCTCTTACAAATCCCTTCAAATTTTTCATAAACCACTCGAGGAAAAACATCCACCGACTATGAATGGTACCTGCAATGGCCACCTTATCAACTATGTGCATAAGCAAGTGCACTTGAGTTGTCATAATGCTTGAGGGAAAGTGCTTCTCAAGCAAGCATATGGCTTCGATGGATTCCACCCTAGCCTTCTTGATGCTCGATATGATCTCTTTTTTAGATATCCACCTATTTCACATGCCCATGTAAGATATATTCATAATCAGTCTAGAGATTATTTGGCTTAAATTGAAGAAAATGCAATCAATGAGATTTGATAGTAAGCATACCACTGATCTTGAATATAGCATTTCTAACATCTTCTTGTAAGCATCCTTTTATTGTAATTGGGACTCGGATGAACTATCAAAGCAACAAAGAAGTCATGTCAACAATATAACATAATCATAATTATGCTAATGCATCATGATTATCGGTACACTAATCGGTTAGCTTAGAATACCTATAAGACCTTGTGCCAATCATGGGACTTGAGCCCACTAAGCTTATTGTCCTTTGAAAATGCTCCTTTCAAACAACGCATGGTACCTCGAGGGGGTCACTATGTATAAACCCTCTATATCACATGTGTTCAAGGCCTATATTTAAAATCCCTTATCTGTAAAAGATTTTGTTAATAAAATGTACCTCTTTTTATTTTAAATAGTCCCTTATGTATATTTATTTCTATAAATTTTAGAAATAAAAAATATCCTTCTGTTAAACTCACGTGATAGGGTTACATATGATGAGTGGACCCCCCCGAGGCATGTATCCTATAGGTGTTTGAAAAGATGCAATGTCCACCTTGACTGCTGCCTCCTCTCTCGTAGAGAGGATCCATGTTGCTTTTGGGAGGATAACTTTTCCCAAAGTATGTACTTGGGGCCACAAACGAGACATCCTATTCATAGCACGCAAATCTTTCCGCACTCCTCTCAAGTCTTTGGAACTAACCAACTGTGCCCAAATAGTAGCCCTCACATTCTTGAAGATATGCATGGGATCCAAGAGATGATTGGTTTGTAATTGACCCCAATAAGGAAGCTCGTGAAAGATAGATAGCCTCTTCATACTAGGTGGAGGTTCCTCTCCATTCACCCTCCAAGCTTGAATCCAGTCACTTGCCTTCAAATATGATGGTGGTGGATCAAGCTAACCTCCACGCATGAGATAGTCTAGTGGAAGGTATCGAGCATAACCTTCATAAACATTTTTCCTCATATGTTTGGAGTATTGTGCAAGTGATTTCAAACCCGGTCCACAAAAGTAGAAAAAAGATATTGGAAACCTCATACTTGAGGCCATTATAATCGATCATAAATTAATCTCTAATACATTATCAAATATGGGAAGGCAAGGAACAAATTTTCAAAATATTCCCAATTCTCCAAACCTAATTCCTTTTAAGGAAATGTGGTCTCTATTGAACGCCTTCCTACCATGATATGAATTAGGGAGAAGTTGTAACTCTCATATACCTCTTGAAATTTTTACTTTTTATATTTTATAACTATCAAAAGTATAGTTTTAAGCCTACCATTGCATAGATCATGAAATTTTGAACATTTTTCCTTTTTACAGCTCCTCAATCTGAGATAAGGAGTGAAAGTTATGACCCCTTCTACGTAGTCTCTCCAAGGGTATTCTACCGGCGGAATAGGGTTGGGGGGCAAGCTCTTCAAACCATATTCCTTTGGCAAAAAACACTTAGAGGGTCTATTAAAAAAGTATTATATTATTTTCTTAGGTCATCCTGAGAACTATAAAGAGGATATTTGCTCAAAATTTCATGATCCAACCAATGGTGAAAGAAAAAGAAAGGATTTTTGAAAGTGATAAAATAAGTCACCACTTGGACATTATATATGTATATTATATAAAGGTATATTTATATCTATATCTATTTATTAGTATTTAATATTTACTTACATATTCCTTGAAATAATTTGGATTTTTTTGCTCCCCAAAAATGACTTGAGCTTATATATTTTGACCCCTCCTACCTTTTGTCCGCTCGTCGCTCGGGGGTTTTTGCTCGAAAAATGGAAACCCCCCAGGGGCTAACCTCATTAAGGCTGAGACACTTGTATCCGACCACCCATAATTTGCTTGTAGATTCAAGATTGAGAGACAAGCACGTATTTTAGACATCTTAGCACCCTCGTACAACTGTGTTAATTACAACTCTCGCATTTTGACCTCAGACTGACATCACGTGTACATGTGATGTAGTGCCCCTAAAAATAGAATCCATCATGTCCACCATACCCTCGTCATCATCTGGGAGACTATACTCTTGCTCAAAGTGTGAAGGTATATGCGCACCCTCATCACCCTCCTCATCCTGTTTCAAGATTTTGTGTAAATATAAGATCTTGTCTCAAGGTTTCGTGTCACTCAAATAGCATTGACTTATCGATAATCCATCACCACATGCAACACCAATGGTGGGTACTGGTTCGGGCTCCTCCCCATACATTCGCAAGTGGCACATGATAATATGACGTTGATGTTGTACTTCTCGCTTACAATGAGTAAACCACTCTGTGCTCTCGGGCATTGGCGCATCATCAGACGAAGCTTCCACTCATCCCTTCCATCTGCACACTTCCAAAATCACAACATGAGTTGCAAGGAAATCTATTAAGATTCAAAAAATAGCCACCCATGAGCTTCTTTTCTCTCTTTTAACAATAAGTGCCCTGAACCGTCGCTATATAGTGACTTTTTTCTATGTTCCATTGCTATATAGTGACTTTTTGCCCTGTTCCATTGCTATATAGCGATGCTTTTTGCATATAAGCATCACTATATAGCAACTGACCAGTGTCTCTATATAGCGACGCTGGGGCTTAAACCTGAAACCCCATGCTGCGATGCTTTCTTTAGCATCTCTATTGCGAGAAAAGCAAAAAACTCTCCTCCCATCTTATATTTGATGACCTCGCTTTCCTCCTCTCTATTCTCCACTCCTCACCACTACTCAGCACCTCTCCTAACACTTGTGCTCCCTCTCCACCCTTCTCCCTCTTTGCTTGTGTGAAAAGAAGTTTTTCAAGAAGGTGAGTCTCTTTAAGCAATGTAGGTTCGTTTTTTGTGAGATTTTGTTTTGTGAGTGTTGAAGCATGTTTCTCCTTGTATTGCTAAGGTTGTGTGCTAGTTTTCATGCTTGATTTTCAAGGGTTAAAGACAAAAAACGAGATTTTGTGAAAGAAAGAAGACTCACCTCTTCTAGTCTTTTTGGTATTTCTCTTCCTCCTCTTTCTCCTTGTTTGTAGGCTTATGCTTGTCTCCTCAATCCAATCCCTTTGAGAAGTTGCTTCTCTAAACTCCTCCTTCCTCTAACTAGTTATTTGAAAAATGGTATGTTTTCTCTCTTTTGTAGGGTCAGTCCACAAAACACCAAGTGCGACTCCAGGTAAGAAAGTCCTTCCTCTTTTTTCCTTTTGTTATTTTTGTTATTTGCATTGGCCTACAGCTAGCGCCGTAAGCGCTAGCTCGAGTGATGGGCGTAGGAACCCTCTCTTCACCTCTCTTCCCCCATTCCCTCTTCTTTCCCTCTCTTCCTCTCTTCCTTCTCTTCTTTTTCCCTCTTCTTTATCCCCTCTTTCAATCTTTTTTTCCCCTCTTCCTCCTTTCCTTCTCTTCTTTTTCCCCTCTTCCTTCTCTTATGTTTATGCTCTTTTTCCCTCTTCTTTTTTCCCTCTTTCATTCCCTCTTTCAATCTCTTTTCCTCTCTCTTTCCCCTCTCTTTCTTTCCTTTTCTGTTATGCATGAATGTCTCCTTCTCTTTCTCCTTCTCCTCTTTCCTCTTTTCCTCTCTCTTTCTCCCCCTCTTTCCCCTCTTTTGATCTCTTTTCATAAGCATATGTATTTGCCTATGCTTAAGCTTTCTCTCTTTTTCTTTTATGCTCATATGCTCCTACATAAGAATAAGCATATCCTTTCCTTCCTTTTCTCTTATGCTTATGCTCTTTTTCCCTCTTCCTTCTCTTATGATTATGCTTATGCATGAGCATATGTCTCCTTCATCTCTTTTCCTCTCTCTCTCTGCCCCTCTTTCCCCTCTTTTGATCTCTTTTCATAAGCATATGTATTTGCCTATGCTTAAGCTTTCTCTCTTTTTCTTTTGTGCTCATATGCTCATGCATAAGAATAAGCATATGTTTTCTTTCCGTATCTCTTATGCTTATGCTCTTTCTGCCTCTTCCTTCTCTTATGCTTATGCTTATGCATGAGCATATGTCTCCTTCTCTTATGCCTATGCCTATACCTATAAATGTCCTCCTTCTCCTTCTCCTTTCCTTCTCTTCTTTTTTCCTCACTTTTTCTCTTCTTTTCATAAGCATATGCCTATGCATATCCTTCTCCTTTCTTTCTCTTCTTTTTTTCTCTTTTTTTCTCTTCTTTTCATAAGCATATGCCTATGCCTATGCATGTCCTCCTCCTCCTTCTCCTTCTCCTTCTCCTTTCCGATCTCTTCTTTTTTCCTCTCTTTTTCTCTTCTTTTCATAAGCATATGCCTATGCCTATGCCTATGCTTATGCTTATGCATGAGCATATGCTTATGCATAAGCATAAGCATATGCTTTCTCAATGTATTCTCTTATGCTTTGTCAATGTATTCTCATATGCTTTCTAAATTTCTTGTTTTTTGTTTTTTGTTTTTGTGTTTGTGTCTACGTTAGACATGGGATCATGTCGCACGTCTGACAAGTACAGAAACCCTCGTAGGAGGAGACATCATGATCTCTATTCTCTAGAGGACTTTGATTCCCCTCAGGCGACACCTTAGGGGCGTACCCTTGTGATTAACCCTGGCTTGACTCCTCTTTGAAATAGCACTACGACTACCCCTCAGGGATGTCTTTTCTTCTCATGAGAGTTGACCTACTCTAGGGAGCACTCAGTACAAAATGAAAGATGATAGGTTCGTTAAAGGAAGGGGACTTTTTGATTTGGGGGACTTACGTTTATGAAGTTGAAGAGGTTCAAAAAATGACTTAATTATATAAAGATACGGGCCATGCAAAAAAAATTTTGTCTATGTGCAACTTGTGCAGATTGAAGGCCCACCGTTGTGCCAAGTTTGAAGGGCAAGCGCATTTAATAGACGATAAACCCATGAATAACCAATGTATGCACATGGAATAATGGTCATACAATTTTTTGGATATGTTTGCAGCTATGGCAATCAAATATCTACAAACACATGGAGAAATACAAGCAAAATATAGTCAAAAGATGGCAAAGCTTAGGAAGAAAAGCAATCATTCAAGGACATGATTGTTGATGACATACTTTGTACAAGTTGCTCTCCAAAGCCACCGGATGGGGTAGGCTACATGCAACATGAATGGAAAAGTTTTTTAAGTACAACATTATAGATCATATTCATCTTTTTAGTCAAAAAAAGAGAGTCCATTTTGAATAGCCGCCGACAAGATGACGTATCGTCTGCCCTCAGCATTGTGCATGTTGAGTGTGTGAGCTATGTGTTCACTTTAACATATCAATGGCATTGATCCTCTAGGAAATCTGCAACCTTACCTTTATGAGGTGGTGCTTCTTTCATCTAACATATTGCAACCTTCTAATTATCATTTTGTCGTGGCATGTTTGGTAAGCTGGCACCGAACTTGGGGGCACAATAGCAGAGAATGCAAGATTAGCATTCCAAATTGTAAGAGCTTAACTAATGAAATAGAAGTATCCATGAATAACTAAAGTTCATTAGAAGAGCATGAGTAATAAGCATTGCATTTGCCTTGTAACATTTGACATGGACTTTGTATAATCCATTTTATTTTTGTGTTGAGCTAGCGTGGTAGTATGCACTTGAGTGTATTGTTTTGGGCAGTATGGAAATTTCAATGGATGATAGTGGGTTGATTAGCATATGTTTGCCAAAGAGTGCGAATGATGTGAGATCCTTGATTTCATGAAAATGTTTGTGAGAGAAGTAATGAAATATGTTAACTTGTATTAGTTGCAAGGCAAAGGAGATCATCACGTGTGAAAAAGATAAATGTGGATAAAGGCTCAATAGGAACAAGGTCATGCCATGGAGTGGTCAAGCTTTTGTCTGAATACTTAAGGGCAGTTGAATTTAGGAAATTTTTACCATTAAGGATCCTGAAGAAGTAAAGTCTAAGATATAAAGAATACAATTTAGAATGCGAGGTGGAAAAATGAGGGACCAAGTTGTAGATGTTTTTCATGGTCCATGGAGGTGTTTTCATGATCATGCCATGGTTCTAGAGTATTATGGGGGGATAACCTCATCTTCTCTTTATTTTGATTGGGTTTTTCATTTTATGACTACATGATAGCCTTGCTTGAATGCATGAATGAGAGGATGGCTGATGTGCCCTCTTTCATGATCTAAGAATCTAGTAGCTTAAATGTCTAGTTCAATGAACTTCACATTGGTCTGTTCAAGCATAAAATGTTTAATGGAGTTTTGGAGATGTGATTTGGCATTGAGACTATTTCTTAGAGGTGACATGGATTTGAGAGTCATGTTCCATGGTTCATTTGGCAAGGACCATGAGTTTTCTTGTAAGGGAATTATGTGCATGCTATGATTTGCTTGCCCCTTGTACCTTTTAAAGTTTTTGAGATAAGATGATGATTCAGGAGCTAGTTGTAAGACTTTATGATGTATCTATATATTTTGAGCTAAGTGTGGGTTTAGATGCCTAGGGATGAGATATTATGACTAAATTTCTAAATGGTCACATTGATGAGAAATGATAACATGTGGTACATTCAAGGTATATGGAAATCCTCATGGGAGATATATTTTCAAAATTGTAGATGTGGACACCCATGGTGAAGATGCAACATCATCAAATGAAGACGATAATGAGGAACATGAAGGAGACAAACCTGCTAACATTTAACAATAAGGAGAGTAGGTCATGTACATGAAAGTGAGGATCATGATGATGAAGTGGATGAGAATGATGAAAGTAATAATGTAGAAAATTATAGAGAAGGTGATGATGCCACTGATGAAAGTGAAAACGTTATGATTCTTGAGATAGAGCTTTTAGAAAGTAAAATTTTTGTAGAGATACTAAAATGGATTGGGCCCAAAATTATGGAATATATTTTAAATATGTTAAAGCTAGATGATAACAACAACGCCTCCCTATAGACAAAAAAGAAGAAGGGTCTAGACTTTTAGGCAGAGACAAAAGCCAACTCACCAACTACAAAACTCTCAGGATGGGTTTGCTAAAGATATTATCTTGAGTGATTGACTATGTCATGCTTTTGAGGATGGTGCCTACATATTTGCGGATAAGCCTTTGTAGAGTTCACTTTATAGAATTTTATTGTACCTCATCCTTGGAAATTGAGCCAATGCTATAAAAATGTTCATCTTTGTTTGTGTGTAGCTAAGTCAATCCATGTTGGCTTTATCAATTTGTCTTAGGATTTTAGTCTTTTGGTTTTGATTCATTTTTTTGGACTTCATTCTATGCCTTTAATGATCCTTTGATGATTTATCCTCTATTTTTGTATCTAAAATTTGTCTCCATACTTCATTTCAAAATTTCCATCTACTAATAATTCCCTATTATATGAAAGACTAGGATCCTTATCTAGAAACACTAGATTCGTATCTAGAACCAACAGATCCATATGTAGAATAGGAAAATTGCAAAATTATAAGATCATGCAAGTTCTATTGATATAGCAATTGAAAATGAAAATCTATCTAGCTTTTTAGCTAATCCAAGTCCAAATCGGATTTGAAGTCTTTCTTAAAGGGGTCTCAAAGACAAATTAGGTTGGCTTTTCATGTTCATAAGCTAAATTAGTATTTAAATAAGTACAAAGTTAGAGTGAGGAAATGGAGAGGATATCAATCTACTTTGGCTAGTAAGAGTCTAGTCCTCAATCATAACAATTATTTGATTTTATGGTTCAAATAACTCATCAAGATGTGTGAGGAATTCTTGTTGGAGGAAAAATCCATAAAAATAAAACTCTCTTTAGTGAAATGGTCCTTTCAATTAAAAAATATCCTTATAGCATAGGTCTAGGAATGTTATAACATGTAGGGTATAGGTGCTCAAACTATAACTTGTTAGCTCTTAAGTTCTTTGGTGTTTTAATTTACAATGCTAATAAGATGTGCTATTATACTGAATACTATTGTAGCCTAGTGAAAGTTCAAGTCCCCCCTTTGCTTGAAATTTTGAAGATATCCTCGTGACCTTAGCTTAATTGGGCTTCTCCACCTTTTCACCTAAGAAATCAATTGAACTTATTTACTGAAAATTATGAAGTTTATCTTTAGGTCAAGTTATATGTATGGAATGATTTATTGGGAAGTATAGATGAACAAGAGTGCACATGATGTGCTCAACAACGTTGCCTTCATGACTTTGAAGTTTTTAGAATTTATGGAGCATTGGAGTATATCAATAGAGAAGGAGGATGCTGATGAGTTGTTTTTTTCTTGGGCGGAGGGAGGGGGAAGAGAGAGAGAGAGAGAGAGAGAGAGAGAGAGAGAGAGAGTACTCATGCACGAGAAAATGTAGAATATAAAGGAGTAAATCAGGCACACGGGCATGGGATGAGTGTCCAAAATCGATTAGGAGGATACTTTTTTCACCCACATAAAATCTTAGTCTTAGTTGTACCGATTCTAACACTACTACACATAGATCCTATTGCGACACTTATGTACCGACGTTTAGTGCCCGCGTGGCATTAATCGTCAGTATGAAAAGTGGGTTCCGTAAAGCGTCGCTATATAGCGACGCTTGCCAAAAGTCGCTATATAGCGACCTTTATAAAAGTCGCTATATAGCGACACTGATATACTATTTTATAGCGACGTTTTCCATAGAGGTTTTTTTTCCCATATAAGCCTTAAAAGTTAGTTTTTTCCAATGACAAAATTTTTTAAATTTTCATACATGTTTGATCTCATAGAGAATAAAAATATGAGAGCATGTACATCAAGCCTTTGAAGCTCATATATTCATGTCCAAGTTTGAGATGAAAAAAATCAATTAAGAGCATTTACATCAATTGTTTCATCTTGAGCCAAGTCTAAGGCGCCAAACAAGTCTATCTCCAACTCTATACCGAGTTGATCTCTTATATCATCATCGTACTCTAGCATCGTACGTTCACCTAAAAGTATTTGATCATCTTCTTCAATAAAGTGTGGTGATTCTTGATGATCATTGTCTTCTTCCTCAATATCATGATCTCCATCTTCCTCCCGTGCGATGTCATTATGCGCATCTTCCTCTTGGTTCATATGGTAATGTACATCTTCTTCGCTAGATTCATCAATTGGATCCGGCATTAGTAGTGGCATCTCCATATCCACATCTCTATCTTCAAAAATTTGCTTACTTCGTGGTGCAACTTGGATCAAGTACCGCCATCTTGGATCAGAACGATCCGGATGAAAAACCACCTATATTGAAGATGGGTGCCAAATGTCGCCAATTATATATATGAAATTATGCTCAAGTACATGTATCAATGGATCTTTAAAAACGAAAGCTTCGATTAATTAAATCATTAGTATGTACCTGCTCACAGTGCTTGGGAAGAACAAAAGTATCACTTTCATCGGTCCAATGTTTGGTGGAGTCTATTGGAAAGAAACCGCTAGTATCTTTTCTCACTGTCGCATGGGGACCATTGTAAATAGTTCTAAACCATTTTACATCAAGAATGAAAATACTAAATCGTCTGAAATCAACTTCATAGATGTCGCTTATGGTTCCACAATAATCCAACTGTGAGGAGAGAAGATTGGTATCCAAAGCACTTGCCTCGGGGGGGTCACTCATCATATGTAACCCTATCACATGAGTTCAGCAGAAGGATATTTTTTATTCCTAAAATTTACAGAAATAAATATACATAAGGGACTATTTAAAATAATTTTGGAAAAAATTTACAGATTTGTATAGAAAAGGGGTACATTTTATTAATGAAAAAATTTACAGATAAGGGATTTTAAATATAGGCCTTGAACGCACGTGATATAGAGGGTTTATACATAGTGACCCCCCTGAGGCACTTGCTCGGCTATTTTGTGTGAAGTTAGCCATGATTCCACAATCATATGTAACTCTCTTTGAATCGATGCATTCCACGCAAAAATGTCATCCATATGACCATAAGGCAGTGTACTTTTTGTACTGTAAAAGAGCATCATTAAAACAATGAAGATGCATCTATTTTATAGCGTATATTGCCACAAATAATTACTTAATTACGTCAAGAGGTAAGAAACTTACATGCACCATACATCCAGATGATAACTCTTGCTCATGCTCGTTTGTTGTCTCTCCATCGCGTTCGACTTTACGTAGAG
Source organism: Dipteris shenzhenensis (assembly GCF_047967505.1). Classification (NCBI taxonomy): domain Eukaryota; kingdom Viridiplantae; phylum Streptophyta; class Polypodiopsida; order Gleicheniales; family Dipteridaceae; genus Dipteris; species Dipteris shenzhenensis. Next base: position 49,291,270 of record NC_141605.1, on the reverse strand, counting down.
CCAGTTGTAGCCAATCAAGTGACATGTGAGTAGGGAGAAGAGCCAAATCCCATGGATATGGTTGCAATCGCCTGTACATTACTTTGAATCTCATCCTTGCATTTATTCTTTCTGCTTTGGCCACTTCATATCTCTCAATCCACTTCTGCATCTTAGGGCTATTGAGGATACAAAACTTATTGAATTTCTCCATTTCCTCTTCGCTCATCTTTCTTTCAATCCCTTTTCCTTGGAGAATCTTGCCAATGACACAATCATCATCCTTGTTATGCCAAGCTTGCGGCATATCGGGATCCATGGATGCAAGAAACTCTATGATATATACTAATGACCCTTGCACAAGCCATCCCTCTGCCATGCTTGCTTCTGGTCTTGCTCTTTGTCTTACAAATCCCTTTAAAGTTTTCATAAACCGTTCGAGAAAAACCATCCATTGACTATGAACGGTACCTACTATAGCCACCTCATCAACTATGTGCACAAGCAAGTGGACTTGAATTGTCATAATGCTCGAGGGAAAGTGCTTCTCAAACAAGCATACGGCTTTGATGGATTCCACCCTAGCCTCCTCGATGCTCGATATGGAGATCTCTTTTTGAGATATCCACCTATTTCACATGTCCATGTAAGATATTTTCATAATCAGTCTACAGATTAATTAGCTTAAATTGATGAAAATGCAATCAATGCGATTTGATAGTAAGCATACCTCACAATACCACAGATCTTGAATATAGCATTTCTAACATATTCTTGTAAGCACCCTTTTATTGTAATTGGGAGGATGAACTATCAAAGCAACAAAGAAGTCATGTCAACAATATAACATAATCATAATTACGCTAATGCATCATGATTATCGGTACACTAATTCTACTTAGAGTACCTGAAAGACCTTGTGCCAATCACGGGACTTGAGCCCACTAAGCTTATTGTCCTTTGAAAATGATCCTTTCAAGCAATGCATGTACCCTGTCGGTGTTTGAAAAGAGGCAATGTCTGCCTTGACCGCTGCCTCCTCCCTCGTAGAGAGGATCCACGTTGCTTTCAAGAGGACAACTTTTCCACTTGGGGCCACAAACGAGACATCCTATTCATAGCACACAAGTCTTCTCGCACTCTCTCGAGTCCTTGGAACCAACCAAGTGTGCCCAAATAGTAGCCCCCACATTCTTGAAGATATGCATGGGATCCAAGAGATGATTGATTTGTAACTGACCCCAATGAGGAAGCTCATGAAAGATTGATAGCCTCTTCATACCAGGAGGAGGTTCCTCTCCATTCACCCTCCAAGCTTGAGTCTAGTCACTTGCCTTCAAATATGATGGTGGTGGATCAAACTGACCTCCACGTGCGAGATGGTCGAGCAGAAGGTATCGAGCATGACCTTCATAAACATTTTTCCTCATATGTTTGGAGTAGTGTGCAAGTGATTTCAGAGCCGGGTTAAGCATGATACCCACTTGTAACAGGTCCTGCACGTGTGCATGAATGTGTTAGTATCAGACATGCGTGCGAAAGAGAGTCATAAAAGCATAACCCCTCATTATACACGTAAAGACACAACCACGTACGTACACACTCTCCATATCCTAGGTAGTCATGCATGGTCCACATCAAGATACCCCTAACCAAAATATCATTGGTATGTCTAGGAGCTTTGGAAATATCAAAGACCTGCACTCCTCTTTATAATATCTGTAACTCCTCTATCAAAGGTGCCATATACACATCCATATTTTTTGCCTTGTACTTTCCTGGCACAAGTAGTGCAAGCATGAGGTGTCCCTTTTTTATTGTTAGCCATGGTGGGATATTGTAATTCACCACGACTATGGGCCATTTCGACCAAGATGTCGAGCGTAACCCGAAAGGATTCACTCCGTCCATGGCGAGCCCAAGATGTAAGTTGCGTGGCTCCCTCACAAAGTCCGGCCACTGATTATCTATGTGCTTCCAAGGTCCACAATTTGCGGGAATCCTCAATGTATCATCAGTGGACCGATGAGATGCATCCCACGTCATCAACTCCACTATGGACTTGCATCGGAACATGTGTTGTATTTTTGCAATAATGGGAAAGTGTCTCAAGACATTTACCAGTATTTGCTCACCCTACAAGTCATCTCTATATCATTGTTCCCCACACTTTGGACAACTAGCCAAATCTCCATGCTCATGATGAAAGAGAATACAATCATTATGGAAAGCATGGATGGTATCATAATCCATACCCACCGTTGTTAGCATCTTTTTCGCTTCATCTCTTGATGCGGGCATGGTATTTGTTGAAGGCAACATCTTCTAGAGCAACCTATGACAATTCAAACATACATAGGCTTCGAACAATGATGATTCAGTATACACTATCCAAATGATGATTCTCAAAACAAAAATGATGATTCTCAAAACAAACAATATCCAAATAATGAGTCAAATTAATGCAATAGCTCACCTCATTAAGGCCGAGACACTTGTATCCGACCACCCATACTTTACTTGCAAATTCAAGATTGAGAGACAAGCATGTAGTTTAGACATCCTAGCACCCTTGTACAATTGTGTTGATTGCAACTCTCGCATTTTAACCTCAGACTCTGACATCATGTGTACATGGGATGTAGTGCCCCTAAAAATGGAATCCATCATGTCGACCATACCCTCGTCATCATCCGAGAGACTATAGTCTTGCTCAAAGTGAGAAGGTATATGCATATCCTCGTCACCCTCCTCATCCTATTTTAAGATTTCGTGTAAATATAAGATCTTGTATTTCCTAGTATCCAATAAGACTGTGAACTTAAATAGCTTTGACTTACCGATGGTCCATCAACACATGCAACACCAATGGTGGGTACTGGTTCGGGCTCCTCCCCATACATCTATAAGTGGCACATGATAATACGACGTTGATGTCGTACTTCTCGCTTGCAATGAGTGCAATGATAGTATAACCTCTCCGTAAGCCACTTCGTGCTCCCAAGCATTGGCGCATCATCGGAGGAGCTTCCACTCGTCCCTTCCATCTACACTTATAAAATCAGAACATAAGTTGTAAGAAAATATATTAACAGTTATAAAATAGCATCTATGAGCATCCCTTCATGTTAGAACAAAAGGTGACTTAAAGTATCACTTTATAGCGACTTTTTGCTCTGTTCTATTGCTATACAGCGACGTTTTTAATTAAAAACGTCGCTACATAGCGACGGAAAAGCATTGCTATATAGCGACGCTATGGGTTAAAACCTGAAACTCCCGTCGTGCAGTGCTTTCTTTAGCAATCTCTCAAGTAACCAAGGGAATCTCTCCTCCCACCTATTTTCGATGACCTCCCGCCTATTTCTGACAACCTCCCACTCTATTCTCCACTCCTCACCCTTCTCCTAGCTCTTGTACTCCCTCTCTACCCTTTTCTCTCTTTGGTTTCTTGAAAGGAAGTTCTTCAAGAGGTGACTTTGTTTCAATAATGTAGGTTATTTGTTTGTTAGCTTTAGTTTTGTGAGTGCTTCTCCTTGTATTGCTAAACGTGTAAACTAGTTTTCATGCTTGTTTTCAAAGGATTGAAACAAAAAATGAGATTTCAAGAAAGAAAGAAGACTCACCTATTTTAGTCTTTTTTGTATTTCTCTTCCTTGTCTTTCTCCTTGTCTCCTCAATCTCCTCCTTTCAAGAAGTTACTTGTGTAATCTCCTCCTTCCTCTAACATGTTATTTGAAAAATGGTATGTTTCCTCTCTTTTATAGGGCCAGTCGACAACACCGAGCGGGACGTACTATTTTAGGTCAGTGCTTCCTCTTTTTTCCATTTATTATTTTTGTTATTTGCATTGGCCTGTAGCTAGCACCTTAAGCGCTAGCTGTAGTGATGGGCGTAGGAACCCTCTCTTCCCCTCTCTTTCCTCTTCTTTCCCTCTTCTCTCCTCTTCTTTCCCTCCTTTCCTTCTTCTCTCCTTCAATCTCTTTCCTCCTCTTTTTCCCTCTTTCCTTTTCCTCTTCTTCTCTCTTTCTTTCCCTCTTTCTCCCTCTTTCCTTTCCCTCTTCTTCTCTCTTTCCCCCTTCTCTTATGCTCATGCATAAACATAAGCATGAGCATAAGAGAAGGATACATATGCTCATGCTTATGCTTATGCATGAGCATAAGAGAAGTAGACACATGCTCATAGCATGAGCATATGTCTCTTTTTTCCTCTTTTCTCTTTCCCTCTTCTTCTCTCTTTCTCTCCCTCTTTCCTCTTTTCCAATCTCTCCTTCCTTTCCCTCTTCTTCTCTCTTCTCATTTTTTTCCCCCTCTTTTCCCTCTTTCCTTTCACTCTTATTTTCTCTTTCCCCCTTCTCTTATGCTCATGCATGAGCATAAGCATGAGCATATGCTTATGCTTATGCTTTAGCACAAGCATGAGCATAAGAGAAGGAGACATACGCTCATGCTTATGCTTATGCATGAGCATAAGAAAAGTAGACATATGCTCATGCATAAGCATGAGCATATGTCTCTTTTTTCCTCTTTTCTCTTTCCCTCTTCTTCTCTCTCTCTCCCTCTTTCCTCTTATGCTCATGCTTATGCTTATGCATAAGAGGAGTCTTATGCATATGAGCATAAGAGAAGTAGACATATGCTCATGCATAAGCATAAGCATATGTCTCTTTTTTCCTCTTTTTCTTTCCCTCTTCTTCTCTCTTTCTCTCCCTCTTTTCTCTTTTCCAATCTCTCCTTCCTTTGCCTCTTCTTCTCTCTTCTCCTCTTTTCCCCCTCTTTTCCCTCTTTCCTTTCCCTCTTATTCTCTCTTTCCCCCTTCTCTTATGCTCATACATAAGCATAAGCATGAGCATATGCTTATGCTTATGCTTAAGCATAAGCATGAGCATAAGAGGAGACATATGCTCATGCTTATGCTTATGCATGAGCATAAGATAAGTAGACATATGCTCATGCATAAGCTCTCTTCCAATCTCTCTTTTCCAATCTCTATTTCCTCTTTCCTTTTCCTCTTCTTCTTTCTTTTTTCCTTTTCTTCTCTCTTTTTTTTCACTTTCTCCTTTCCCTCTTCTTCTCTCTTCTCCTCTTTTCCCCCTCTTTTCCCTCTTCCATGCTCATGTTCTTATGCTCATGCATAAGCATAAGCATGAGCATATGTCTCCGTCTCTTATGCTCATGCTTATGCTTATGCATAAGAGGAGGCTTATGCATAAGCATAAGCATGAGCATAAGAGAAGGAGATATATGCTCATGCTTATGCTTATGCATGAGCATAAGAGAAGTAGACATATGCTCTCTTTCCTATCTCTCTTTTCCAATCTCTCTTTTCCAATCTCTCTTTCCTCTTTCCTTTTCCTCTTCTTCTCTCTTTTTCCCTCTCCTTCTCTCTTTTTTTCCTCTTTCTCCTTTCCCTCTTCTTCTCTCTTCCTCTTTCATGCTCATGTTCTTATGCTCATGCATAAGCATAAGCATGAGCATAAGATAAGAAGATATATGCTCATGCTTATGCTTAAGCATGAGCATAAGAGAAGTAGACATATGCTCCTCTTTTCCCTCCTCTTCTCCTCTTTTCCCTCTCTTGTTGTATATGTTCGACATGTATATGCTTTTGTTGCTCGATCATTTCATTTGAGCGATTTTGTATCACCCTTTTCGCAAGGGAAATTTTGTTATAAAAAAACTTTGTTTTGTAATTACCCAAAAAAAAAAGGATTAGTGGGGCTAAACAGGGTCATACCAAGCCCTGTTTACCCCCATTAATCCTTTTTTTTAGTTCTATTAATCGTCGCTATATAGTGACGTTTACCAGTGTCACTATATAGTGATGATTAACAGTGTCGCTATATAGCGACGTTTCCATTGTCGGTATATAGCGACGCTTTATAGCGATGGTTCTTTTCTAACACTTTTAGCGACTTTTATAGCGACGTTTGCACTCGTGAAAAAAAAAATTTAATATAAAAAGCATCAGTATTTTCGTCGAAAAAGAGCCTATGCCTTGTACTGTAATGTTGCTCATGGGGATAATCTCATGGAGAAAATAGCTTGTCATTCTTGTTGAGGTAATTTCATGCAACACTTGGGAAGATTTAAGAACCTACCCCAGCCCCCAGCTCTCCATATTCACTTTACGCTTCATTACATGGTCATCCATGTTACTATAGGTTATAAATCCATTCATTTACATTTAAATAAAACGGTCAAGAGGTGGAGAAATGCCATGAGTCACTAATGTTTCAACACAAGTAAAGTGTATTTGTGGGTACAAAGGAATAATTGTAAAAGAAAATCTTCACAAAGAGTGGTGAAAGTCATCTTTTTTAATGTGTTAATTCCTTTTGTCACCTAAAAGTACCTCAAGAACCCAACAATCTTATCTAGGGTGTTATTTTAAAGGAAATGGAATAATGAGCTCTTTTAGCTACCCCCTATTGATCCTCCAATAGTTGACAATCAAAAATGGGAGACACCCATCCAAAATATCAATTGGAATCAAGTACCCAACAAAAAAAAATCCCAACAATCTTATTCAAGGTCTTATCTTAAAGGAAATGGAATAATGAGCTGTCTTAGGTACCCCCTATTGATCCTCCTATGGTTGACAACAAAAAATAGGAGAAACCTATCCAAACTATCAATTTGAATAAAGTACCCAACAAAAAAGAATCCCAACAATCTTATCCAGGGTATTATCACAAATGGAATGATAATGATCTTTCTTAGCTACTCCTTATTGATCCTCCTGTACTTCACAAAAAAGCTCTCTATGCATGTTTGGATGGGATCATGATCTTGGTTTTACCAAGGTTGACCTTCAATTCTCAATTGGAACAATGAGCTCAATTTTTGAAATTCACCTCCAACTCATGGGTTTCAAGATGCTTGAGTGCTAATCATCCAAATTTTTGGACCAATGGCCACAAACCCAATGTGGTGAACATCACCTAACATTGGATGATTCTCCTACGATGAAGTAGTGAAAAGATATAGGAATTCCTTTTGGATTTTTTTCACTCCAAAGAGACAAATTTTGTCTCAATATCTCAGGAAATATCCATTCTCAAAATATGTGAACCATTGGCTTGGCTCGATGTGGTACATTGATCTAAAATTAATATAAAGTAGTGAAAAGAGTTGGAAATCTCTCTAGATCTCTACTACTAGTTAAGAGCCAAAATTTCCCTCTATCTTTCATATATGACTTAAGTTAGACCAATATTAATTTGCAATAGCTATATATGAAATAGGTCTTGGTTGGATAGAGTGTAATTTCGACACTCAATTCTTACTTTTTGTTGTCATCATCTAAGAAATATTCAAAATTGGACATTACTCTTACACTTGGGACTAATACAACCCATTGGTTATATTGGGAAGCTCACATGATAATTCCTTATCATCATGTGGCTTGTGTCGCAATAGGAGTCAAAACAATTAAACTTTTTCCTTGGTTATATTGGAATCTTCACATGAGCATTCCGTAGGACCATGTGCCTTGTGCCCCACAAGGTATGATTACACTAACCTTCATACAAGGTGATCACATGGAATTCAATTGAGCGGTCTCCCCACTCACCACAATAGTACATCCTCTGTCGCATACCTCAATGGAATACCATCAATTGGCAACCTTGACTTTGAGCTCTGCCATTCTTATGCATTTGTGGCAACAATATTATATTTTCATATGAATTTGTGGTAATGATAATAGATGTGGCTCCCACATCCACACATAATACACTTATCTACATTCCATCAATACCAACATCCATTGTGTTGGAAAAATGCTTGACCTAAGGAGACAATAAATTTATTTCTCCTTGGAGGAAAAACAAAGGCAATGCTAAAAAAAATGCATTGAGTAAAATCTTGATTCCATGAATTCTAATGTCCATTCATACTTGTTTCCTAGCTTGATGGTCTTTAACCACCCCATGTGGAATATATAGAAAAATGGGCTTGTTGGAAGTAAAAGATTGGCAAAAGTGATAACCCATCAGTAATTTGGAGAACTCAAAAACAGTATGTAGGTGCATCTTTAGTGACCTTGAGAAAATATAAACCCTATTAATTCTAAGGGCCTTACACACTCGTTTTCCAACTTAATGGCCTTTTTCTACCCCATATTGTCAATCTAGCAAAAAATGGTTATTTGGAGATGAAAAATATGAAAAACTGCCATTTGATCAAATTATTATGAAATTTGATTGTGGTGCTTAAATGCCTTTTACAAGCTCTTCTTGTTAACTAAAAGGCCCTTGAATATCCTTTTCCCAAACATCTATACATACTTCTTTGTAATATATCAATGTCGCAATAATTTAATATCAACAATAGATCTTAGCTTCTCCTCGTGTTTATACTAAGAGATCTAGAGATCAACATGAAGTTTTTGGTATAGGCATTGATCATCTCCCATGCTATCCATTTGTGTCTAAGTCCCTAATAGTCTTGGAGGCTTCACCATGAGAGATAGTCTTGCCCATCATATCTTCAAAGAAGATGGCTTGTTACTCACTTGCTAATGGTGGTAGTGTCTAATATAATCATCCTATTAGCTTTTACAATGACTAAGTGTACTCATGACCAAGCCCCTCTGTTTGGTTATTAATGAGTACATTGTTTGTTGCAATTTAAAAGGATACTAAATTTGAGTATAAGGGGAGCGTAATACAATATTGGTTCATAGATGGGTATTGTGGTTAGAGAGGAGCTCTTGTAGGCTTTGGTACATCTATACTATCTCTAAAGGAACAGTTGGCTCGAGGACAAAATTTGGAGGTTCGAGGAACTTCGCAGGATATAGGGCTTATGCACCATTCAATCATGATCCAGAAGATGAAAATTCATCGTTCGATCCTGTGTAGAGGAAAAGGCAAAGGCAGAGGCAGAATGGGGAAGCAAAAGGGGAAGAGAGAACAAGCTTGACACGTGTGAGGAAAAATGTACATACGGTGTGTTGTTCATGAGATGTGCTTGGAGTGACCAGGGAGCTATATAGTATGTGGTGGGTGTGGGTTTTTTAATAGTGTGGGTGCACCAGACATCCTAGAGCATGGTATCCAATGTGTGACGGTGTTTTATTGTGGGATGACATGTGCACTTTGTGATGTCCCAAGCCATATGTTTGTGAGGGAAATATTTTTGTTGTTGAAGGCATCTTGCAAATATTTTAGTGTGTCAGGATTGGGCTCATTATATGTGATATTCTATCAAAATAAGCATTAAATGCTTGCTTGAAGGTTATGTGCAAATGTGGTGTGCCTAAGGTTGGAATAAAAGGCATTAATAGCCTTGGTATTGTAAAGAATAAGGGAGAGAGATAGGAGACTCAAGTTCAGCTTTCTTCACAACACACAAAAGAGAGAGGACACAAGGTTGGAGGGTGAAGCCTTTCTTCACTTTTGCACACAACAACAATACAATAGAAGAGGGAAATACCCTATATGTCAAAACCTAGAATACGTGGTTCATATGTGAACCCAAACCAAAAACATACGTGGTAGTCTAACTACACCACGAGTACAACTAACATAGGCGGTGACATAAATGATAGTCATCCAGGAGATATGTCAGGGATAGAGCTTGATATCTCAACACTCCCCCTCAAGCTCAAATCCATCTCACGTACACCAAGCAAGCTCCTAAATCTGCGAAGCTTCTCGGTACCCAATGCCTTCGTAAAGATATCAGCCACCTGCTCCTCAGTGCTGACATAGACAAGATCAATCTCACCAGCTAGAACCTTCTCTCTCACAAAGTGATAATGCACCTCAATGTGCTTCGTTCTAGCATGATAAACTGGGTTATTAGCAAGCATGATGCTGCTAATGTTGTCACAATGAATGACAACTGCTGCATGAACTGACTATCCCATATCTGCAAGTAGCTTCCGTAACCAAGCTACCTCACATGCAGCCATTGCTGCACCCCTGTACTCAGCCTCTGTGCTCGACAAGGCAACTGTTGGCTGCTTCTTGCTGCTCCAACTGATGGCACCACTCCCAAGGGAAAACATAAAACCACTAGTAGATCTCCTGTCTGAGACACTACCAGCCCAGTCAGCATCTGTGTATCCATGTACCTGTAATGCACACCCAGCTTCATAAAACAGTCCATAATGCAATGTGGACTTCACATACCGCAGTATGCGCCTAGCCGCATCCAAATGTGGCTTCCTCGGTGCTTGCATAAACTGACTCACCAGCCCCATAGCATAGCTCAAATCTGGTCTGGTTATAGTCATGTAAATCAAGCTACCTACTATGCGCCTGTACATAGTAATATCTTCAAGAAGCTCACCTGACTCTGCATTGAGCTTCACATTCTGCTCCAATGGAACAGAGATAGGCTTACAGCCTGTCATCCCATATTTGGACAGCATGTCCAAACCGTATTGCCTTTGCAACATCCATATCCCACTCGGGGATCTAATAACCTCAATGCCCAAGAAGTAATGCAGCTCTCCCAAATCCTTCATCTCAAATTTCTACTTCAACAGCAGCTTCACTTCATTAATGTCTGCATCACTATCACCTGTAATAATCAAGTCATCAACATAGATGACTATAAGCACAATCCCTCTGTTTGTCCTTTTCACATAAAGTGAAAAATCTGAATTGGAAATCTGAAATCCAATAGTGACAAGATATTGCCCTATCTTGTCTGACCATGCCCTCGGCGCCTGTTTTAAGCCATACAAGGCTTTGCGCAACCTGCATACAAAATCGGGGTGTGCTTTATCCTCATAACCTTCTGGCTGCATCATATAAACCTCTTCCTGCAAGTCACCATGCAAGAAGGCATTTTTCACATCCATCTGATGCAAAGACCATCCCTTTGCAGCAGCCATAGCAATTACTGCTCTCACGGTTGCCATCCTTGCAACTGGGCTGAAAGTTTCCTCATAGTCAATTCCATATGTCTGTGCAAAACCTTTGGCAACCAATCTTGCCTTGTACCTGCTAACAGACCCATCAGCATTGTGCTTTACTTTGTAAACCCACTTGCAGCCAATAGCCTTCTTATCATGAGGCAAAGGCATCAAATCCCAAGTGTGGTTTGCATCCAAGGCAGCCATCTCTTCATCCATAGCTGCTTCCCAATTTTTATGCCCTGCTGCATCCTCAAAACATGTGGGCTCTGGCTCCTCTAGAACCTTGACCATATAAGCATAGTGATGTGCTGTATACCCATCATATCTCAGCCTGTCAACTGGATACTTAATACGAGTGGACCTCCGTACAACTGGATCAGTTGCAGGCGTCTTTAAATCATGCCTGCTTTTCCTTGCACCAGGTGTAACAACAGAAGGAATCCCAAGTTCCTCATCAAGGCTCATTTCAGAGCCGCTTGACTCTCCATCAACATGAGAGCTACCAGCAGACACATCAAACACTGGAGTATGGTCCACTTTTTCTTTTCCCTTATGTGATACCTGCACAACACTATCAGGACTGCCATGTGACGATTCACTAGATCTCAATCTCCCTGTCCATGCATTAGATCCACTAGTAGAGGACTCTCTGGGTCCACTCAAGGCTTGAGATTGCTGCTCTGCATTTATTGCAGCATTCCCATTTCCTGCATCTGCATCTCCTACCATAACAGTTGGTGCATACCAGCTGCTCATTTCATCAAAAACAACATCTCTGCTCACTTGCATTTTGCGGGTGGAAGGGTTATAACAGCGATACCCTTTCTGGTGCTGAGCATATCCAATAAAGATGCATTTTTCTGCCTTTGGATCCAGCTTTGTTCTCTTCTCATCAGGAACATGAACATAAGCTATGCAACCAAATACCTTCAAGTGAGAAATATCTGGTTTTTGGCCTGTATACATTTCTTCAGGCGTCATGCCATGGACAGCTACAGTGGGGGTTCTGTTCATAATATAAACAGCAGTTGCTACTGCTTCAGCCCAAAAATAATCAGGCATATTTTTCTCATTTAGGATCGCCCGTCCTACTTCTGCAATATGCCTGTTCTTCCTTTCTGCAACCCCATTCTGCTGAGGGGTAGACCTGCATGAGTACTTCCTTTGAATTCCCTGTTCTTTCAGATATTCACAAAATTCTTCTGAAAAGTACTCTCCCCCTCCATCAGATCTTAGCACTTTAATATGCACACCTTTCTCTTTTTCAACCATGGCCTTAAAAGCCTTGAAATGGCTGAACACTTCACTTTTGTGCTTCATAAAATAAATCCACACCTTCCTAGTGTAGTCATCAATAAACGTCACATAATAATGGCATCCACCAATAGAAGCAGCTTTGGTTGTCCAAACATCTGAATGGATCACTTCCAAAGGTCTTCTGCTCACCTTAGCATTTTTGGGAAATGCATGTCTGGCCTGCTTACCCATTTGGCATGCTTCACATACCTTTTGCATTCCCTCAACTCTGAATTTAGGCAAACCTGCAACAATGTTTTTCGTTTGCATAGATTTCAGCCTTTGTATATTCACGTGCCCAATGCGCTTGTGCCATATCTCAATATCTACAATGACACCTCTCCCATGCGCAAACATAGCAGCTTTCACCTCAGGCATATCAACATCCAAGGTGAACATTCTGCCATTTTTGTTGCCTTTCGCAACCAAGCGGCACTTATTTTTCAAGTCCTCAACGAAGCATCCATCAGGGTTAAATCTAACCTGCAGACCTTGCTCAACCATCTGGCCAACTGAAACCAGGTTCTTAGTGATTTTTGGAACATGAAGTACATCTGCCAAGTACTTTGTTTTGCCATCTTGCATAGCCAATGGCACTTTACCAACCTGCGTAATTGGGTGCGCAGTATCATCACCTGTTTCAACATAACCTGGCTTATCCAAATTTCTGACATCATGAAACCACTCACCATGACTGGTCATGTGGTTAGAGGCACCTGAATCAACATACCAAACATCATTGCAAGCTGCAGCATCTCCTGACATGGAGTTAACCATATGCTGCATCACAAAAAGGTGCTCATTTCTGTCGTCACCATGCCCACTTGATGATGCATAGTTGCTTTGCTGCAACTTTCCACTTTTGATGTCATTCTGCTTTTTATAGCATGTATTCTCCTTGTGTCCAGGCTTTCCACAATAATAGCATTCTATGCTGCTATTTACTTGCTGGTTCCTTTGCCATGAACCACGGCCTCTTTGGCTCCCCCTGCCTCTAGAACTACCACGTCCTCCTCCATAGGACTGGTTTTCCTGTTGTTGCTGTTGGTTCTGATTTCCTGCATGGCCACCAGAACGGCCTCTTCCTCTACCCCTGCCTCTACCTGTATTCGAGTAGAAAGCAGTCTCTTGAGAAGTTGAGGTGGCTGAACCACCATTCCTTTGCTCTTCACTCAGCAAGAGAGCAATAAGTTCCTGAAAATCAGGAAATGTTTCACGGACTCCAATGGATGTCCGAAACTGTGCATAATCTTTCCCAAGACCATTCAAGGTCACGGACACTAAGTCCTCATCATCAACAGGTGCTCCAATGGAGGCAAGAGAATCTGCAAGGCCTTTCACCTTCAAGGAATACTCATTTATATTCAGATTTTTCCTTTGCACATTGTGCAACTCCTGCTTTAGCTGCATCTTTCGTGCTTTGGTATTTGTGCTATACAGCTTCACCAATGTATCCCATGCCTCCTTAGGCGTCTCTAGATCCTGTATATGCACAATCATAGAATCTGAAATGCTAACGGACAGCCAATACAGGCATTTTCTGGCTTTTTCATGCCATTCTTTAAAGGCCTTCAATTCAGCAGGAGTGGGAGCAGCACCCAAAACTGGTTCTGCAGTTTCACCACTGATGTAATCCCAAACTCCCTTTCCCATAAAGAAGTTTGTCATCCTGAACTTCCATGCTTGGAAGTTGTTCTTGTCAAGCTTCTCACTGACAATGGTAGACAGATTCTCAGACATTTTACAAATCACGAATTGCAACAGCAACCTGTAAACACAGCAAATGCCTCATAAGGGCAAATAGCAAAACTTCTGCGAAAAGCCTCACAGGGGCAGATCTGCAACACTGACGAAAGTGGTATTTCACCACACAGTCACTTCCTCGTGACGATTTTGCATCAACAGGCAACAGGCATGAATCTGCAACTCTCAATATCTCTGCACATAGGCATACAATGCAATTTCTGTGGCACCTTTCCACCGACTAGCCGCGCGGTGGTCGCACAGCAAAAACAGGGCCTTTTTCTGAGTGCCTGCGAAGAACTTCCGCCTTCAAAACGGGCCCCGAAACGGCCTCAAATCAGAAAAATAAAGTCACCAAGGGCTTCGCCTACTCCCGCAGCATATACTGCGCTCTCGCTGCACCGCGAAGGGCCTCTCAATCTGAAGCAGTGCACTCCTGCACTTCTGGCTGTGCTACCTGCAGAGATTTGCTCCCAAACTCGAAATAGAGAAGCTACACTGGTCCTCTTACCAGGACACCACAAATTTGGCTAGCTTTCTTTAGCTCCTTACCACGAACAAGGCTCTGATACCATGTAAAGAATAAGGGAGAGAGATAGGAGACTCAAGTTCAGCTTTCTTCACAACACACAAAAGAGAGAGGACACAAGGTTGGAGGGTGAAGCCTTTCTTCACTTTTGCACACAACAACAATACAATAGAAGAGGGAAATACCCTATATGTCAAAACCTAGAATACGTGGTTCATATGTGAACCCAAACCAAAAACATACGTGGTAGTCTAACTACACCACGAGTACAACTAACATAGGCGGTGACATAAATGATAGTCATCCAGGAGATATGTCAGGGATAGAGCTTGATATCTCAACAGGTATAAGTTTGAACGAAGGGTGGAAGAGTGGTAAAAAGGTAATTGATGACATGGCTAGAATCAAGGAAAGCATGCATGCAAGCATGGTTATGTGATCAGTAAGGGGAGCTCTAGATCGACAAGTAAGCACGTACGTGGAGATGGCAGCTTGCAAGAGAACTCCAGAAGGAATCATGGGCTTTCCTTTGCTGGTATTGCACTGGTATAGGGGTGGAAGCTTTGATCGTCGTGTATCAGATGGCGGAGTTATTTATATGCTGGGCTCAAAGAAGTGTGGAGAGCATACTACCATGAAATGCTTGACTATGGGATTCAAGAAGCCATGTGGTGCCTTGGAAGGGCTCAATATATAAGTGTAGGAGATGAGGATGAAGTAGATTTTGTTGCAGCAGTGTTGGATGATCTTTTTCATATCGGGCTATTGGTGCAAGCCCCTTGGAGTTTCTTGCAGCTTATGGCTTGAGCCAAAGGACTCGACTTTTGTTTCTTGTTTGGCACTCATAGCATGGGTGCTGACTCTTGTAATGCTACATTGGATCAACATTTGGGCATAGAAGCATGGTGCTCTTACTTGTAGATGACAGGCAGGTCTTGTTTGAATTCATGATGAAGATGATCGTTGATAGTGGCTATGTGTTTTTATAGAGTGGTATTTATCTATGTGTATCTAGTCTATAGAACAACTATTGTGAAAGAAGAGTAGAATGTACATTGAAAAGGAAATTCAAAAAGCATCTCATTCTAGATATAGACTCAAACATCAAGCATGTAGTATTTAACTAGAGTTTCCATGTATGATGTAATTTTTCCTATGAGGGCAAGTGGCATGCGGCATCTGATATTGCATGTACAGGATGAGGAGTGGGATGAAGTGATAATACTATGTCATTTTCTACTGATGGAAGCACTAGAAGTGTCAGAGGTGATAACGGGGCAGGGAGAGAATCGGGGGACATTGGGGAGAAATATGGCAGAGTGATAGTGGTGGAAGGGGGAGCAGAGGGGAGGGGGGAAAGAACTGGGCAAATGGTTTGAGCAGCTTGGTAATCCTCAAGGGCAGGAATAGCAAGGGAGGGGAAAAAGCTAGGTGTGAGGCATTAGGGAAAAAGGGAACTCATTTTGGGGCCCTATAAGAAATTCACTATTTTTTGATTTATTTCTCTCCTAAAAGACCTCAAAAATAGTAAAATACGGAAACGTGGCTCAAAACTGTCAGTAAGGACTACAGAACTGTCAATTCAAAAAGGAATAAGATAATCTTTTGTCTGACTAACACGATTTTGTATTAAATATCCTCTTAGATTTTTTTTCGTTTACCAAAGATTCTGCATCTCTTTGGCCGACGTGTGCAGGCCTTTCATAAAGAGTCCATCACTGAACTTAGTGATTGCAAGTTTTCAAAATATTCACATGGATACCGCCACACTTCCACGATTCATGTTACAAAATGACTATGAGATTGAAAAACAAACTTCGCAACCTGAGAAGCACAAAAAATGGCCGATACTAGTGAGTCACTATCTGAGAAGAAGCAATTACACCATCTTCACATCGACTTAGAAGAACAATATGCTACAGCACAAAAAAGACGAAAGGATACGGTGCTGAATGCTCAACAACGGGAAAATATGAGAAGAGAAGGGCTTCAACATATTGACTTATGGTGCGATGGAAGCATATATCCAAAATGTCAAGTAAAATACTCTACATCTCCATTTGTCAATCCCACCACATTATTGAGGTTTGCCGGCGATGGACAAAATGGACTTCTTGGTTATATTTCAGCGCAGTCTGCATTTGCGAAAACGTATAAAATGATGTACCTACAAGAAAAGGGGGCCAAGATGGAGGAGATAGCCATTCGTGCAAAATTGGAGCAACAGTTGCAGAATGAAATTGAGGAGCATTCAAAGAGTAAAAAAGAGTTGACAAGAGCAAGAAAGAAGAGAACCATGCTTGGAGACAGACTACGTAGCAGGAAGATTAAAAACATTGCAAATTTGAAGGCTGGGACTGGTGGATGAAAGGGATGAATTCAGGAAGCAAGGTTAGATTGAAATTTATCATTTTGTATACTCAAAAAGGCTCTCTTCCAGACTATATCTATTTCGTCGATTGTCGCAAAATAAGAATGGAGGTGCTGAATGATATAGTCATATTGTGTTGTTACTACAGGAAATTATTGGAGCCTGCAAAAGAAAATAGGGAATTATTAGAGCATATCCGATGGGGCCTCCAGTTTGCACACAAGTCCGTTTCAACTAGGTTGAGATGCGTGCAAAGTATTATCACCATCGGATATGCTCTGCATGGTCGATTACGCATTATACAACGTTTTTCCCATAGTGATATGCACATCCGTAAAAAAACATGCCCTTAGGTATATTATCTAACCAAGTACTTATCAGATGGGTCTGCCTCTTTGAGAACATTTCAATACCACCTAGGTTAAAGTGTAGGAAAAGTATTGTGCCCATCGGCGGATATGCTTTACATGGTCGATCGAGCATTAAATACCATTTTTGCCTTAGTGTCATGCACATCCGTAAAAAAACACGCTGTTAGGTGTGTTATCTGATCAAGTACTTATGTGATGGAAATGCCACTTTTCATGTAAGTCAATTCCACCTAGTTGAAGGTGTGTGCAAAGTATTGTGCCCATCGGATATGCTTTGCATTATCGATCAAGCATAAAACAGTGTTTTTGCCTTTGTGTCATGCACAACCAAATAGAAACACGGCTGTAGGTGTGTTATTCAAATAATACTTATCGGATGGGGGATCCACTTTGCATACAAGTCCATTTCAACTATGTTGAGATGCGTGCAAAGTATTGTCACCATCGGATATGCTTTGCATGGTCGATCATGCATTATACACCATTTTTTTCCTAGTCATATGGACATTTGCAAAAAAGCACGCCCTTAGGTGTGTTATCTGACCAAGTACTTATCGGATGGGTGTGTCTCATTGAGAACATTTCAATACCACCTAGCTTGAGGCATAAGAAAAGTTTTGTGCCCATCGAATATCCTTTTCATGGTCGATCGAGCATTAAATACTATTTTTGCTCGTGTCATGCACATCCGTAAAAAAACACGCTGCTAGGTATGTTATCCGATCAAGCACTTATGGGATGGGCGTGCCACTTTGCATGTAAGTCAATTCCACGTAGTTGAAGGTGTGTGCAAAGTATTGTGCCCATCGGATATGCTTTGCATTGTCGATCAAGCATAAAACACCATTTTTGCCTTAGTGTCATGCACAACCATGAAAAAACACGGTCCTAGGTGTGTTATTCAAACAAGTACTTATCGGATGGGGGCTCCACTTTTCACGCAAGTCCATTTCAACTACGTTGAGGTGCATGCAAAGTATTGTCACCATCGTATATGATTTGCATGGTCGATCACACATTATATACCATTTTTTCTCTAGTGATATGCACATTCGTAAAAAAACACGCCCTTAGGTGTGTTACCTGATCAAGTACTTATCGGATGGGTGTGCCTCTTGGAGAACATTTCAATACCACCTAGGTTGAGGCATACGAAAAGTGTTGTTCCCATCGGATATCCTTTGCATGGTCGATCAAGCATTAAATACTATTTTTGCTCTAGTGTCATGTACATCCGCAAAAAAACACGCCCTTAGGTGTTATCTAACCAACTACTTATCGGATGGGTATGCCTCTTTGAGAACATTTCAATACCACCTAGGTTGTAGTCTAGGAAAAGTGTTGTGCCCATCAGATATCCTTTGCATGGTCGATCGAGCATTAAATACTATTTTTGCTCTAGTGTCATGCACATCCATAAAAAAACACGCTGCTAGGTATATTATCCGATCAACCACTTATGGGATGGGCGTGCCACCTTGCATGTAAGTCAATTCCACCTAGTTGAAGGTGTGTGCAAAGTATTGTGCCCATCGGATATGCTTTGCATTATTGATCAAGCATAAAACACTGTTTTTGCCTTAGTGTCAAGCACATTTGTAAAGAAACATGGTCCTAGGTGTGGTATCGGATCAAGTACTTATCTAACCAACACGCCACTTTTCATGCAACTCAATAACATTTAGGTTGAGGTGGGTGCAAAGTATTGTGCCCATCGGATGTACTTTGCATGATATATCATGTATTAAACTCCGTTTGTGCCTCAATGTCATGCACAACCATAAAAAATCATGCTTTTAGGTGTGTTATCCGACCAACTACTTATCAGATGGGTGTACCACTTTGCATGCAATGCAATGCCACAATTTTTGAGACTCATGCAAATTATTGTGCCCATCAGATATGCTTTGCATTGTCAAACAAGCATTAAACACTATTTTGGCCTTAGTGTCATGCACAACCATCAAAAAACACGGTCCTAGATGTGTTATTCGACTAAGTACTTATGGGATGGGCACACCACTTTGCATGTAAGTCAATAATACCTAGGTTGAGATGTGTGCAAAGTATTGTGATGATCGCATATGCATTGTATTGTCGATTAAGCATAAATCAGCGTTTTTGCCTTAGTGTCATGGACAACAACCAATAAAAAACATGGTCCTAGGTGTGATATTCTAAAAAGTACTTGTCAGATGGGGGAGCCACTTTGCAAGAAAGTCAATTTCAACTAGGTTGATGTGCATGCATAGTATTGTGTCTATCAGTTATGCTTTGCATGGGGGATCACACATTATGTGCCATTTTCCCCTTAGTGATATGCACATCCGTCAAAGAACACGCTCTTAATAGGTATATTATCATACCAAGTACTTATTGAATGGGCGTTCCACTTTGCATGGAATACCATACCACTGCTTTTGAGGCATGTGCAAAGTATTGTGCCCATCGGATATGCTTTACATGGTAGATTGCATATTAAATACCGTTTTTGGCCTTGGTGTCATGTACAACCGTCAAAAAACACGATCGTAGGTGTATTTTTCAAAAAGTACTTATCAGATGGGGATGCCACTTTTCACACAAGTCAATACTGCCTAGGTTGAGGAATGTGCAAAGTCTTGTGTCCATTGGATATGCTTTGCATAGTCGATCTCACATTATACACCATTTTGTTCCTAGTGTTATGCACAATCATCATAAAATACATTTGGAGGTGTGTTATCCGAACAAGTACTTATGGGATGGGTGCACCACTTTCTATGCAATCAATACGACCTAGGTTGAGGCGTGTACAAAGTTTTGTGCCCATCGGAGAAATGTAGATGCGATAATATTAGAAAATTCTCAGTATGTGTATATGTGTGTGTGTGTGGCAAACAATTTTGATACAACAAAGTAAACACCTAGTGCACTGTATGACCACAATAGGATCGCTTTGACACCTGTGATTTCGCCCACATGTAAGTTTGCAAACAGTATAAAAAATCATATAATAATATATTAATAGTTTGCAAATGTGTATAGCAAGTGAGTAATGGGAAGTGGAAGTGGGAGTGAGGAGGGAGGAGTGGAATGGGAGAGGAAAGTAATAGGGGTGTATGATAATAAGTATAAAAAATAGTATAATAATATATTAATAGTTTTCAAATGGCAAGTGAGTAATGGGAAGTGGAAGTGAGAGTTGGGAGGGAAGAATGGAATGGGAGAGGGGAAGGTAATAGGGGAGTAGGATAATAAGGGAGTGAAATGAGTGAGGGGAGTTAATAAAGGATGAAAAAGAGGAGGGTGAGATGGGGAAATATGGGATTTTGGGAAATGGGAGGAGTATGAGACATGGTGGAAATGTGGGATGGGAGTGGTGGCAATAGGGGAGGAAGAAGAAATGGATGGGGGGAGGGCTAATGGAAGATTGGGATGAGGGATGGGGGTCCAATGGGAGAGGGGGAGTAATGGGAGCTAATGGGAGAGGGGATAAATGAAAAGACAATAGGAGAGAGCGGAGGAATGGAAAGCCAATAGGAGAGGAGGAGGAAAACCTAATTTTTCTTATATATTCTCTTCCTTCTTCATTCATTCTCCCCTCATTTCATTCATTGAAGCAAGAAAACAAGGACGATCAAGAAAGCAAGGAAGGAAGAGCAAGAAAGCAAGAAAGAGCAAACTTACAAACTTTTTCCAAGTACTTGCAAATTTTTTTGATTAATTCTTTATCTAGATTTTTTTTTAAAATTTGAAGAGAGAGGAACTAGAGAGAGAAAGGTTCCTACCAAGAGGGGAGGAGAAGGAGAGAATGGAGGAGCGACAGGGGAGGGAGGGGGAGGGGAGGAAGAGACGGGGCGGGGTCGAGGGGGGGAGGAGGGGGGAGCGAAGCCGGGTAGGGAGAGGGGAGGGAGGGGGAGGGGAGGAAGAGACGGGGGCAGCGTCAAGGGGGGGAGGAGGGGGGAGGGGAGCCGGGTAGGGAGGGGGGGGGAAGCGAGGGGCGGGGGCTAGGTGGGGGAGGGAAAGGGGGGGGCAGGTCTGGTGGGGGAGGCAAGGAGGGAGGGGGGGAGGGGGTGGAAGGGGGGGCGAGGGGGCCACCAGACCCCCATGGAGGGGGGGGCTGGCAGCCGCGGCTGCCAGACCCCCCTAGAGGGGGGGAAGGGGGGCGGGGTGGGAAGAGGGGGGGGAGGTGTTGGGATATCTCAAGGTGTATGCCTCAGGCACACCTTATGTTTCTATGTGTGAGTGCTAGAGGCACAGTTAGGTGTCCACAAGCACAGTTAGGTGGTGGAAAAGCCACATAGGATGATTGAGTGAATCTAGGAGCAGATTGAGGAGATGATTGTGGAGCTTTGAGGTCATCAGTGATGTCAGTGACCTTGTATGAGTCCTTCAGTGTTCCAACATGGTATCAGAGCCCTTTGATCCCCCTTGAGCCCATTTCTGCCACATCATCATCTTCTTCTTCATCTTCTTCTTCTCCATTTTCCTCTTTCTTCCCAAAATCTTTGAGAGCTTGGTTCTCCATCTACAAACAGCCATTGCCCAAACCCTCTGAGCTGGAAACTCCTCTAGTATGGGCGAACTTCCACCTGCAAGCAATTGAAGAAAAAACGTCTGTGGTGGCTGCCATTCTCCAAATAGCGAATTTCTTCTGTTGCTCAATACTCCCTGCCTACTCCGCCATTGCTTGAGCCCTCTTAGGAGTAGATGGGCGACCTCAAGACGAAGATTTTGAGCCATTTTTCAGGTCATTTGGTTTAGTAACGAGGGAGAAATCGTCAAAACTCAGTTTCAGACTGTAGCAACTCTCCCGGGCAAAAGTGCGCACCATTTCGTCCAACCTCTGTGTTGGACCTTCTCTGGTATATGAGCTTTCTTTTGCTTCAGAAAGCCCTCTTTTCCTTGCTTTGAAGAGTGAGCTACAAGCCCTCCAAGTTCAGCTTTTCAGTTTTGACAGTTTTGGACAAGTTTTGAAGATGATGCTACATAAAATGCTACTCTAGCATTTCTGAGCTTTTGAAGTTTTCAATAGCATCAATACAAGTGTGGCTTCAGTTTTGCTTTGATTTGCTAGACCTGGTTGTGATTGGAAAGTGTTTATTTCATCCACTTCTATGAAGCATGTAAAAGGAAGCATCATTGTTTGAAATCTAGTCACTACTATTTGCTACATTAAATGCTTATATTTTGAAGCATTTCAGTTGTTATTCTAAGCCCTGTAAGAGAGAAGACACTACCCAATACTTGGGTTAGAGCCTCTCATGGCTTGCTTATGCAAAATATGTGAAAAGCCAAAACATAAAGCAATGTCTTGTTATGCTACAAAGGATGAAAATGCCAACCTGACTTCCTTGTTGAAGATTGCCAAAACAATGGTTGCCAAAAAGGAAGCAACTACAGAGATCTACCCTCTCATGGTACTTTTATTTGACTCCAAGTACAAGAAAAAGATGAAGCTCAGATACCTAAGATATGCTTCTCTACACAACTATGGAGATGACAAGATAATTGTTCTCTTGAAGGATATGACTTTCAAATCCACTTGTTCTATCATAGTACCATCTTATAAGGCATCTAAAGGCACTAGACACTGCCCATGTGGTAAGACCTTGCCTTGACATGGATATTTTGCCTCCACAAGATGAGGCATCCCATGAAGATTATGCATTTTAAATCATCTCTATGTATGCTCCAGATCTCTCTTTTTATGTCAAGGTACTCAGCCTGGATAGTCCTCCAAAATGAATGCAAATAAACTATTGTGTTTTGTGTGTTTTGTAAACACCTCTGGTCACCTTATGATGTAGGCCATGTGTATGTTTTGCTCCATGGTACCTCCTGCAGACATTGTGTGCATGTACATGCAGGGGAGATAACCATTGGAAGGTCTTTTTGTATCCCTTTCTGTTTACCTTACACCCAAGGGAACCCTTGCTAGCATGAGAACCTAGCCATAGATTAATCCTTGACCACCATGAGATGGCATGAGAAACTATGAGACTAGATGTATCCTTGACATAGCCTGAGGCATTTCTTGAGGGGGGGTTTGTTGGGATATCTCAAGGTGTATGCCTCAGGCACACCTTATGTTTCTATGTGTGAGTGCTAGAGGCACAGTTAGGTGCCCACAAGCACAGTTAGGTGGTGGAAAAGCCACATAGGATGATTGAGTGAATCTAGGAGCAGATTGAGGAGATGATTGTGGAGCTTTGAGGTCATCAGTGATGTCAGTGACCTTGTATGAGGTGCCTACTTAAGGACCTCTCTTTTCTTCATTCTATAAGCAAGTATTCTGATTTTGTGTCCACTCTACTCTTTCCTTTCAGTGTTCCAACAGGAGGGAGGCAGGGGGGGAAGGGGGGGCTGGCGGCCGCAGCCGCCAGACCCCCCTTGGAGGGGGAAGGGGGCGGGGTGGGAAGGGGGGGAAGGGGGGCGGGGGGGGAAGGGGGGGGCTAGCGGCCATGGCCACCAGACCCCCCTTGGAGGGGGGGAAGGGGGGTAGGGTGGGAAGGGGGCAGGGGGGGAAGGGGGGGCCTGGTGGCCACGGCCACCAGACCCCCTAGAGGGGGGGAAGGGGGGGGGCTGGCGACCGCGGCCGCCAGACCTCCCTTGAAGGGGGGGAAGGAGGGCGGGGTGGGAAGGGGGCAGGGGGGAAGGGGGGGCTAGCAGCCGCGGCCGCCAGAGCCCCCTAGAGGGGGGGAAGGGGGGAAGGGCGAGGTGGAGGGGGGGAAGGGGGGGGGGAAGGGGGCAGGGTGGGAAGAGGGGGGGTGGCTGGCGACCGTGGCTGCCAGACCCCCCAAGGGAAGGGGGGAAGGGGGTAGAGTGGGGAAGGGGGGGCTGGCGGCCATGGCCGCCAGACCCCCTTGGAGGGGGGGAAGGGGGGCGGGGGGGAAGGGAGGGGGCTAGCGGCCGCGGCCGCCAGACCCCCCTTGGAGGGGGGAAAGGGGGGCGGGGTGGGAAGGGGGGGGCTAGCAACCACGGCCGCCAGACCCCCCTGGAGGGGGGGAAGGGGGGCGGGGGGGAAGGGGGGGCTGGCGGCCGCAGCCGCAAGACCCCCCTTAGAGGGGCGAAGGGGGGTTGGGTGGGAAGGGAGGGGCTGGCGGCCGCGACTGCGAAACCCCCCTTGGAGGGGGGGAAGGGGGGCGGAAGGGGGGGGAAGGGGGGCAGGGGGCTGGGGGGGAAGGGGCTGGGGGGGAAGGGGGGGAAGGCGGCCGCCGCCAGACCCCCTGGAGGGGGGGAAGGGGGGGTTGGAGGCCGCGGCCGCCAGACCCCCCTTGGAGGGGGGGAAGGGGGGAAGGGGGGGGGAAGGGGGGGAAGGGGGCAGGGGAGGGAGGGGTCGAGGGTTTGAGGGAGGGAAGGGGGGGGAGCAGAGGGGAGGGAGGGGGGGAGCGAGACCGGAGCGAAGGGAGTGGGGGGAGCGGGAGCGGGAGCGGAGGGGGTGGGGGGGGAGGGGAGTAAAGGGGAGGGGGGAGCAGGCCGGAGGGGAGGGATGGGAGGGATCGAGGGAGGGAGAGGGGGAGAGGGGGGGAGGGGAGCCAGGTGGGGGAGGGAGGGAGGGAGGGAGGGGGGGAGGGGAAGGGAGGGGGGAGGGGAAGGGAGGGGGTGGGGGGGTCCCCTAGAGGAGTGGAGCGGAGGGAGGGGGGGGGAGCGGGAGCAGGGGGGAGGGAAAGGGAGGGGGAGGGGCAGGAGGGGGGGGAGCGGGAGCCGAGGGGAGGGGAAGGGAGGGGGTGGGGGTGGAGCGACGGGGGGGGGGGAGCGGGAGCGAAGGGGAGGGGGGGAGGGGAGGGAGGGAGCAAGAGCGGAGGGGAGGGGGGAGGGGTCGAGGGAGGGAGAGGGGAGAGGGGGAGAGGGGTTCTAGCGACGGAGAGAGGAGAGGGGAGGGGGGGAGTGCGGGGTCGAGGGAGGGAGGGAGGGGGGGAGGGGAGCGGAAGGAGAGAGAGGGGAGAGAGAGGGAGAGAGAGAGAGGGAGAGGAGAGGAGGGAGCAGAAGGAGAGAGAGGGGAGAGGAGGGAGGGGAGTGAGAGAGAGAGTGAGGGGAGGGAGAGAGAAAGAGAGAGAGAGAGTGAGGGGAGGGAGAGAGAAAGAGAGAGAGAGTGAGGGGGGAAGGTATGGGAGAGAGAGAGAGAGTGAGGGAGAGAGAAACAAGGGAGTAGAGGGAGTAGAGGGAGACACGTCGAATTCTTACAAGAGCGACAAATAAGATTTGACTTAGGAAAAGAATGAAAGGGACTTACTAGAAGGAAGTATCAAGAAGAATGTTGAACATAAATTTGAATCGTTACAACTAAGAGTAGAACTATCACGAGCAAGAGCGACAAATAAGATTCTTGCTCAAATAAGATTTGACTTACTATCACGAGCAAGAGTGACAAATAAGATTCTTGCTCAAATAAGATTACTATCACAAGCAAGAGCGACAAATAAGATTTGACTTACTATCATGAGCAAGAGCGACAAATAAGATTTGACTTACGAGAAGAATGAAAGGGACTTAAGAGAAGAAAGTATCAAGAAGAATGTTGAACACAAATTTGAATTCAAAAGTAACGTACGAGAAGAAAGTATAAGAAGAATGTTGAACACAAATTTGAATTCAATTTTATAATGAATTCAAATTTCCCTCTCTTTTTTGAAAATTCAAATTTATGCGTAGGAGGAGTGGGCTAGTTTTTCTTATATATACTCTTCTTTCCATTCATTCATTCTCACTCTCTCCTCATTTCATTGAAGCAACCAAGAGCTGAAGAGAAAGGATAAGCAGAGCCTTACTTTTTTCACTTTTTCCATGTACTTGCATTCTTTTTCATTCGTCTTGTAATTCTTTTTCTTTACTTACAATTCTTTTTCAATTAGTTTCTTGTTAAAGTTTTTGAGTTCTATTTCTTAAAATTCGTCTTGTAATTCTTTTTCTTTACTTACAATTCTTTTTCAATTAGTTTATTATTAAAGTTTTTGAGGAGGGGGGTCTTTTAAAAGGCATTACAATTCTTTTTAACTTAGTTTCTTATTTGAGTTTTTGAGTTCTATTTTAATTAGTTTCTTATTTATATTTGAGTTTGTAAATTTGAGAAATAAGAGAGAATAGGGAGGGAGAGAAAGAGAGAGGAGAGAGGAGAGAGGGAAAGAGAGAAATTAAGAGAGAGAAGAGGGGCTCTTGGCAGCCGTGGCCACCAAAGGGAGAGAGAGAATGAGAAATGAGAGGAGTAGGGAGGGAGAGAAAGAGAGAGAGGAGAGAGGGAGAGAGAGAGAGATTCACAGACAGAAGAGGGGCTCCTTAAATGAGAGAGAAGAGTAGGGAGGGAAAGAAAGAGAGAGGAGAGAGGGGGAGAGAGATTAAGAGAGAGAAGAGGGTCTCCTGGCAGTCGTGGCTACTTGAGGGAGGGAGAGAGTAGGGAGAGAGAGGGAGAGAGAGAGAAAGAGAGAGAGGGAGAGAGAGAGAAAGAGAGAGAGAGAGAGGGAAAGAGAGAGAGGGAGAGAGAAAGAAAGAGAGAGAGGGAGAGAGAGGGGGAGAGAGAGAGATGTTTATCAGAATGAAACGTGGCGAGAGGAGAGAGGGAAAGAGAGAAATTAAGAGAGAGAAGAGGGGCTCTTTAGGGCCATGGCCGCCAAAGGGAGAGAGAGAGAGAATGAGAAATGAGAGAGAAGAGTAGGGAGGGAGAGAGACAAGAGATTAAGAGAGAGAAGAGGGGCTCCTTAAATGAGAGAGAAGAGTAGGGAGGGAAAGAAAGAGAGAGCTGAGACGTGGCCGCCAAAGGGAGAGAGAGAATGAGAAATGAGAGAGAAGAGTAGGGAGGGAGAGAAAGAGAGAGAGGGAGAGAGAGAATAAGAAATGAGAGAGAAAAGTAGGGAGGGAGAGAAAGAGAGAGAGGGAGAGAGACAAGAGATTAAGAGAGAGAAGAGGGGCTCCTTAAATGAGAGAGAAGAGTAGGAAGGGAAAGAAAGAGAGAGCTGAGAGAGGGAGAGAGAGAAGAGAGTCTCCTCGCGGCAATGAAAGAGAAGAGTAGGGAGGGAAAGAAAGAGGGGGAGGGAGAGGGATAGAGAGAGAGAGAGAGAAGAGAAGAGGGAGACTTAGGGAGAGAGAAAGAGAGAGAGAGGGAGAGAGAGAGAGAGAGAGAGAGAGAGAGAGAGAGAGAGAGAAAGAGAGAGAGGGAGAGAGAGGGAATGAAACTTGTCTACTAAAAGAGTAGGGAGGGAAAGAAAGAGAGGGAGGGAGAGGGAGAGAGAGAGAGAGAGAGAAGAGAAGAGGGAGACTTAGGGAGAGAGAAAGAGAGAGAGGGAGAGGAAGTGAGAGAGAGAGAGAGGGAGGAATGAAACTTCTGTGCTAGAGGGAGGGAGAGAGTAGGGAGGGAGAGGGAGAGAGAGAGAGAGAAGAGAGGAGGGAGACTTAGGGAGAGAGAAAGAGCGAGAGGGAGAGAGAGAGAGAGAGAGAGAGAGAGAGAAGAGACAGAGAGAGACTTAGGGAGAGAGAGATAAAGAGAGAGGGAGAGAGAATGAAACTTCTAGCAGCCGTGGCCACCAAGAGAGGGAGGTAGAGAGAGAGAGAGAGAGAGACTTCTCGTGGCCGTGGCCGCCAAGGGAGGGAGGGAGGGAGGAAGGTTGAGAGAGATTAAGAGAGAGAATTCAAAGAGAGAGAGAGAGACATAGAGAGGGAAAGAATGACAAATCCTAGCAGCCAAGAGGATAGAGGTAGGGAGGTAGAGAGGCTAAGAGAGAGAGAGAGAGAGAGAGAGAGAGAGAGAGAGAGAGAGAGAGAGGGAGAGAGAGAGAAGAGGAGAGAGAGAGAGAGGAGAGAGATGGAGAGAGAGAAATAATATAGGCAACAAAACCAAATGTATAGAAAAATTGTACATGTCACATATCAAGGCATGAAGTTCATTGTCTCATGCCTTGGAGATAGTTATTATGTGATTGGCAACAAATAGCTTCACATGAAACCAATTACTAGAAGGCATCCTTACCTCCTCCTTTTAGCAATTTGATAATCGTATTGTTGCCAAGGAAAACCATACCAGTGCTAAGTGGCAATGGTACCTTCCTTCCACACTACCATTAAAGCATGTCATTGCAAAAGCTTCAGCCAATAAATCCTAAATAATCATACAAAAATTTTCACAAAGACCTAAAAAATCTAATGCTTTGCTCTATTATCAACAATCCTCCACTTGGAACTCTGTGACTTCACTTGATGGTGGGAAAATGTAGAAACGCTTTCGTTATGGGCTCTATTATGGTAGTTTTGTGGGAAGTGACCTTTCTTTTTATAAACAAAACATGTAAGGGCCAAACCACGCTATTGTAGTATGAATTAAACTCTCTACTAGATGCACAAAAAGTAGATCCAGCTTCTTGCTAGCCTAATCCTAAAGAGTTTAGGCATGTTTAACTGTTGACAAATGGGGTAACTTGAAGGGCTGAACATGCTCTTTGGAAGGCTAAGAAAGTAACCCACACAAAGGATTCATGAAATAAAAATTCATCTCTCAAAATAGATGGGAAGTTTGGAACTAGCGTCGGCATTCCATTGAGGACAAATGATTTATTAAGTAAAGAGTTGTAAAATTATTTTGAGACACAATGTAAGATATCTACTTTTAGAGGAAAAAAGTTGTAGTTCTATATTATTTCAAAAAATATATTATACTACAGTTCCAATCCATAGCTGCCTCTCAAAAGGGATGATGACAAAGTATTGAGAAAAATTAAGCATTACACATGTCTTGTATCTGAGATATATTCAAAATATATCAATTCATAATAGTTAAACAGGTTTTGTCTTGACTTGCTTGCAATTTGGGATGTGCCATGGCTTCCCTTCTAAAGCTACCCATGCTCATTGAAATTCTAGATCTCTTTATTCATTTCTTCTTCATTCTTGAGTAAACTAGGATACAAACAAATCGTTAGCATTCACTTGGACATAGTTAAATTGAAGGTTGTTCTTGAAAATCTCAAATAACCCACAATGCATGAGAGTTGTGCTCTTCTTCACCTTAATTCAATCCCCTAAGAGTATGGTCTTCCAATTGGCTTATTCCCCAACGTCTATTTGCACTATCTTCCATAATTTCCTAGCATTTGGGCAAGCAACAAAAAGATGAAAAATGTCCTCCTGTGTCCTAGGCGTGTTCTGCACTTTCCATCCCCCTTCCTAATGGACCCTCCTTTGGTGTCATCCCAAACAATCTTGTGGAGAATGAAAGCATACATTTGTTTCTAGGATGGCCTTATTACGTATTCTATTAAATCTAGTCTTGCAATTGAGCCTACTGTTAACTACATTCTACCTAGCAAACTAGGACTCTAAATATTTTGTCATTGTCATTGGTGGGAGTAGGTATGGGAAACAAATGTGAGGGTCCCACCAAACTAAACTCTTTTTTATAGATTAAAGTGGAACCCCCTCTCCAATCAATGTTGCTAGTCTGAAGAGCTAATACCAAACTAAATTCTTTGTTATAGATCAAAGTGGAACCCCCTCTCCAATGAGTGTTGCTAGTCTGAAGAGCTAATACCACAACTAAATGAGCATCTTGATTAGAGATCCTAAATTCCCTTTCTATTTCCAACAAACTTCCATCTCATATCCTCTTTGAACCACAACTATCCCCATCACCCTTCTGAAAAAGCAACCTAGTTTGCACGCCCACTTCAGGAGAGGATTAGACACACAGTACTAGATGGGTTTTTACCACAGCCCACCTCAGGTCTCCCTCTTCCCCTCTTATGGTTGCTATCCTGAAAGCATGGGCCAGCTTCAGGAGTACTCTTCGCAGGATTCCCCCATCCACCCATGAAGAGATTGAAAGGCAGCCTATCATGTGGAATGATAGGATTTTGGATGAGCTTGGCAGACCACTTGGAGCTTCTCCTTACATGCAGTGGCCAAGATGGGAGAGGGGCCCTGCATCTATAGTGGGAGCATGGAAAGCCTTCAGGAAGCTTCCTACAGACCAACAGGCCCAGATGGTTCTTAATCTCAGAGGGAGTGTAGGGAGAGTTCAACAGATTGATGCAGCCTTGCCCTTGGATTGGGTGGACACAGATGACATGCCTATTACTTGCTCCACCTAGATGGGGGCATTTTCTAGATTGGGAGTTCCTTTACAGGTGATTGCTTTTCTTGACCCACATGAGGATGCCTTAGTATTTGATGTTTCTTCGGGGGGCAGGCTATCCAAATCCACAAACGATATCTTGTTGGAGGTACTATTTCAGACAGTCAGGATAGTGGGCTTCATGGAGCATGGCTCTCTTTCATAGTGGTACTTGGATCCTAACCCGCTTCTCCTCACCCTTGGCTCATGGAGGCTGTGGCTCTATGGAGGTGTCCCAATTAAGTTTTTGCAGTGGGACCCTGGGGAATGGGAATGGATAGATGAAGGGCACCGAGAGAAGGGCATCCCCTTCTTTCATTACACGGTCAATAATGCCAGGAAATTCCAGCTGTAGGGATTGGAGGCCCACCAGAGCTCGTCATTGGGAGAACTTTAAGATTCCTGCTAACTTGCAGAAATTTTTTTGGCAGAGACTCTGGATATCCCAGCGGAATAGAAAAATCACTCTCTTCTTTTGGCTTTCTATTCATGGTGGGATAGCAATAAACCATTGGAGGGACCCTTCTTGCCCTCACTGCCTTTCTACTTTGGAGACAATACAGCACTGCCTTTGGGATTGCATACAAGCAAGAATCATATGGAAGGGGATTGCAAGACTTTTTAGCACTTTTGTTCGCCTACCTTTCTATATGACCTGGGGATCAGTGGCTTGGCTTACTCTTTCAGAGCCCCACGTATTTTTTGAGAGACTTGATTCCTCTTGGGCTCTTCACATCCGACGACACCTTGTGGATTCGTGCTCTCGAGGATGTTCCGGCCACTCTTTTCAGGGCTGCTCACTCCTCGGTCGACTCTCCATGGGAAATCCTAGCTAGCATTGCAGCATGGCATATTTGGAGAGCCAGATGCACTGAGGCTTTGTAGGGTTCTTAGGTTCACCCTTCTTAGATCTTGGCCAGTACTTGGACAGATACGATATACACTCTGATGGCCATTTGGGCGACCATGCAGGGATCATCTCGAGTAGCCTCCTCAAGGAGAGTTACTTTTCTCAGAGATTGGAGAGACTCTACCTTCTTTGCTAAGACTTCTATAGGGTTGAGATGGCATTTTTAGCCTCAGCCTTGGTTTCTTTCTACCTCATTCCTCTGAGGTGTTTTTTATTACATGCTTAGCATGGTGTATTTCCGCACAGAGCTTCTCTAGCGGGTCTCTTTCTTACTTAATAGAAGTCTCTTTTTTGGGGAGGGGGGTGTTGAGAGTTCACGCTCAACATCATGTGATCATGTGTGCATAGCACCATCACGTGATCATATGTGCATAGCACTAACCTTATAGAGTGCTATAAAGGAAAGGGTTAGATCCCCTAACCCTAACCCTAAAAGGGTTTGTATATATTCTATTTTTTCAACTAATTCTAGTGTACAGTTAGTCATTTGTGGTGTGCTCTCTAGCTGTGCCCTCTCTCCTCATCTCCACTCTTCTCCTCTCCCCTCTTCATATTTTGTCATGGTATCAGAGCTTCCTTGTCTTCCATTGAGACATTGTGATTCTTGAGAGTGTGAGAGAGATTGTGAGATTGAGAGTTCTCTTGAGTGTTCTCCGTGAGAGCCCACTTCCGGTGAGAGATCTTCATCCATTCTGTGAGAGGAATTTCCGTCTGTTCATCTCCTTTGAGTGTTTCTTGAGTTGAGAGAGAGAGAGAGATTCTTCATTGATTGTGAGAGTTTCACTCTTGAGAATTGTTTTCTCTTAATCCGAGAGAGAGAGAGATGTTTGTTATAGATATCCGTCCATTTGATATCATTGTGAGAGAGTCTGTGATATCCTAGCTGCCTCCTACAATCCTCTACAACTAAGGCAACTCCTTCAACAATGGCCTCCTCCACACAACAGCCATGAATCCCTTTGTTCCATCAAGCTCCTCTCAGGGCTTTCGGCTCCCGGCACGTCCAACCGACAATCTCAAACCAAAGAGAGCTCCACGGTCGACAAGCCAGTAGAAGCCTTCTAAGGATCCGCAGCTACAGCTGCGCTATACGCTCTGTCTGCTTCTGCTAAATCACCCTTGGCCATCCACAGAAAGCTGGCGAATCGACCCATCACCTCTCCATCCACTGGATCCGCTCTCATAGCCCTCCGAAACAACTCTTCCGCCCTGTTGTGGTCTCGCCGCACGAGATACAGGAATTGGGCGTAGTTGGCGAGAAGTAGGGGGTTGCTGGGATCCATGCTGATCACGTGCTGATAGTTGAGATCCGTTCTGTCATAGCATGTGTAATCGTCACCCTCAAGCTCGGCATTCACGGGTGCTACCAACATCTGTCTCGTCGGCTGATCCAGCACTGGGATCTAGCATGACATTTCCATCATTGACTCCAGGTTCTGTGATACAGCTTTCCAGAGTATGCTGAAGAAGCGATCTTCGTTTGCAGCATCCGGGTTGACAGTACTACAAGGCGTGGCTCCGGGCTCTCCTCCAGTTTCCAACGGTTCCAATGGCCTCTGACTGCCGGCGACGATAGGTGAGGCGCTGCACCATGGCGGCACAAGCAATGGCGAAGCTGGAGCTTGCCCTTGCCCAAGACAAAATGACTGAGAAGGGCTCTCCAGTGCAACGGCTGCCTCTCCTTCGTCCATTTACTGATGCTCCGTATCTATTCCAACAGTTGTGAATACTTCCGGAAAGCACATCAAATACTACAAAAAATTCGGATCTCGAGGCCAGGTGGGTATCGAGTTTCCTCCTTGGAGATTTGGAATGCTTCCTTGAGACTGAGAACACCTGCACACACTTTCCCTGCAAGGCTCCATAGCTTGTGAGCTTCAAGGCTCCATTGCCTTCTTGAAGACGGCCAACGAGCTCCACTACGCATAAGACCGGCCACAGCGCACGGGCGACGCTCCAGCAGCCACGGGCTGCATGTCCTGTAGACTCCAGCTCTCCATTCGACGCCAGCCCTGAGCTGCTTGTCTCCAGCGACTCAGAGAGCCCACAGAGCTCCATCGAAGAAGAAAACGGAATCTTTGAGATTCTGTCAGAATCTCAAAGATTCTGGTTGTTGTTCTTACGACACGTGCCAGCTGACTTGGACCCTATCCTCAGGGTCACGACACCCTAGAGCTTGGTCAAGGACCCGCCATGTGGCACCCTTATCCATAGTGCCACGTCACTAGCACCACGTCAACTGACACGTCACCACTGCCACATCATCTGCCACATCAGTACTGACACGTCATTTTGCCACATCACTTGCCACATCATCAGTGACACGTCATCAGTGCCATGTCAGCATTGCCACGTCACCTTGCTGACATCATCTGTGCCACCTCAGCACTGCCACCTCAGCAGTCCAGTCAGCACTGACCCCTGCAGGCACAGTCTCTTGCCAGGCACACTGTGCACACACTGCATGTGCACACTCCTGCCACCTCAGCACAGAGCTTCACTGGCACACCTCTTGCTAAGCACAGTGCCACATCATCACTGCATGTGACTCACAGTGACACATCATCATTGAGCACCATTTGCATTCCTTTTGCCCCTCCACCTAGATCAAGTCATATCTCTTGATCCAGGAAGAATTTGAGGGTGATCCAAAAAGGAAAGTCGCTCGATTTTTTGTGCTCTACGCGCTCGTTACATCACGCGCACATTTCGGCGCAAGTTACACTCACATTTGAGCCTCGCCGACAAAACCACTTCCTTCACGCACATTTGCCTCTACATCGATGCATCTGACCCAGCACTTAAAAAGAACAAAGGAAAAGGAATTATTTGCTGCTCTTTCATCGATCGACGGTTGGTTTAGATCTAGATCAGAGTAGACTAGATCGCCATAGAGGGGACGCTTTGAATTCCCCAAGTTGCCAATCTAAGCCATGCCCGAAATTCCCGACTAGTACCTACTCGGAGTCAGTCCATACGCTCACATCCGATTTCACATCATTACATTACCTGAAACCTTACGTTCATCAGTTCAGTGAGCAGACTTCAGAGTTCAGAGGCATTGCAGATTGATTTAGTGGGCAGATAGCACTTGATTTCACACACACATGCCACCATTGTAAAGCCTATTTGGCTATCTCACGGCATCGTGCACATCATTTTTCAGCCTTGTAAAGCCTCTTGGCTATTCCCGGCATCATTGCCACAAGCCTTGTAACATAGATCAGATCTTGTATACTGCAGTTCTATCTTCACCGACGGTACAGAGATTTCACTTGGCATCTTCAGTGTATTTGCAGTTGATTCATACAGAGTTTTTCAGGACACTTTTGAGTACATTGTTTGCACCATGTCGACTAGCAACCTCAATCTGGAGGCATCTGCTAAGTTAGACAACTCCAATTACGGTACATGGAAATACCGAATGGAGACCATTCTTGTGCTTCAGGACAAATGGGACTATGTCGATGGATCTATACCTAGACCATTGGCTGATCCAGCCACCAGTAGCTCTACTCCATCTGTTGTCACAGCACTAGCAACGGGATCTACATCGGGATCTACATCTACACAAACAGTTTCCACACCAGTAGTAGATCCTGCCATTGCCCGATCTGAAGCAGAATGGGATAAGAAAGACAAGTATGCCTATCACCTGATCAAGCAGAATGTGCAAGATGTCATGCTAGGATAGCTCAACACAGTTAAGACATCAAAAGAAGCATGGGATATGTTCGCAGCTCTCTATGAGTCCAAGAACACATCCAGGATTCTCACCCTGAGAAACCAGATCAACCAGAGTTTCCGCAACAGCAGTGAAACTGGTCATGCTTATGTACTCCGCATCAAAGACTAAAACAATCAACTTGCAGCAGCAGGAGAGACTATGAATCCCGCAGAAATGGTTCAAGTAATCCTGAATGGACTAGGAGAAGGATATGAGAATCTAGTCCAGAGTATTGCCATCCAACGGCAAATTCCAACACTGGAAGAACTTTAGTCAGTTCTACTTGGTGAAGAACTCAGGACTCAGGCCATTCAAGCACGTAAAGGTCATTCTAATGATCAGGCATTCACAGCTTCAGACAGAAGCAGAGGCAAAGGCAAAAACAGAGGTAGATCATATCAGAAAAGTGGTCATCATCAACAAAATCAAAGTCAGAATCAGCATCAGCATCAGCAGCATCCTCAGCAACATCAAAATCAGCAAAGAGGAAATCATTCCAACCAAGGAAGATTCCAAGGACGAGGGAATGCATCCACCAATGTGTCAAACATTCAATGCAACTATTGTCACAAGTTTGGACACTATGAAAGAGATTGCCGCAAGAAGCAGTATGACCAAGGCGGTCAATCCAACAGTAATCGAGGGAATTCCCAAGGAAGAGGAAATCATCGTGGTGGACATTCTAGTCACAGTCATTTTGCAAATGAACATGGAAATATGTTTCTTGCAAGTGAGGAATTGCATCAGACTGATACAATGCACCTAGACACTGATTTCAATCCCAAAGAGGATTTCAGTTATCAAGTCGACCAAGTGGAACAGGATCCTTGGTACATCGACAGCGGTGCATCATCTCATATGACAAATCATCAGGAATGGTTCACAGAAATGAAGCCATTAGAAGGTCAAAAGAATGTCATCTACACAGCAGACAATACACCGAATCCGGTTCAAGGGACATGTGTTATCCCTATGAACAATTTCACTGGTACAAAAGGATTAGTCAAAGATGTGCTCTATGTTCCGAAGCTCAGCAAGAACCTTTTGTCAGTAGGTCAAATGACGGAACACAACTACAAAGTCATCTTCGACGGTGATGAATGCACTATCAGAGACAAATCCAAAAGAGGTCAGCTAGTAGCAAAAGGTGTCAAGGAAGGACGCTTATACAGGATGCTAGCTACAGTACCAGATAAGCATGCCATGTCAGCTCAAATGCAACAGATGCCACTATCTGCAAAATGGCACAAGAGATATGGTCATGTCAACTTCAAGTACTTGTTAGATCTAAGGAATCAGAATATGGCAATTGGGATTCCGAAGCTACAGTTTCTTGGAAAGGTTTGTGAAGCATGCTGCTTCGGCAAACAAAAGCGAACCAACTTTGTCATCGTGCACGAGGTATTCTTGATTTGATTCATACAGATGTATGGGGTTATGCCCAGACCCGCAGCATCAATGGTTCACTTTATTACTTGACCTTCATCGACGACTACAGCAGATATTGTTGGGTCTACTTTCTGAAAGAGAAATCTGAAGTGTTTGCCAGATTTCAAGAATTCAAAGCCATGGTAGAAAACCAAACAGGCAGAAAGATCAAGGTCATGAGATCAGACAGAGGAGGTGAATACATGTCTTCAGCATTCATGAACTTTTGCAAAACTCACGGTATTCGAAGACAATTCACATGTGCAGATACTCCTCAGCAAAATGCAAGAGCTGAAAGGAAGAATGGGACTTTAGCAGACAGTGCTAGAGCAATGCTTAGTGAAAAGCATCTTCCGAATCAGTATTGGGTAGAAGCAATAGCTACAACTAACTACTTGCTTAATCGGCTTCCTACCGAACCGATACAAGGTATGACTCCTTATGAAGCATTCACTGGACACAAGCCACGCATTGGGCATCTCCGCATATTTGGTTGCATAGCATATGCCCACATACACGATGATCATCGGGAAATTGGATGCGAAGTCACGCAAATGCATCATGGTTGGCTACAGTGAAGAAAGCAAAGCATACAAATTGTATGATCCCATCAACCGCAAAGTCATTATCTCCAGAGATGTAATCTTCGATGAGGAATCAGAATGGAAAACCTCACCTACACAGGAGATAGAAGCATCGACTTCACAGTCATCTACAGAACAGGTTGATGAAGAAGAGCAAGAATTGCCAGCAACACCCCAAGCAGTGCCACAGTAGCTCAGACGCGGTCTACTAGGGAAAGCAGACCACCAGCCAGATTGACATATGCTCAGAAAGGCAAAGCAATTCAGGTGGAAACCACCAACTATGCTCTTATGACTACCATCATGGCTACAGAAGAGCCAGTGTACTTCGAAGATGCAGTAGATAAGCCAGAATGGCAAACTGCTATGAATGAAGAAATGGATGCTTTGTATAAAAATAACACTTGGGAATTATGCGACCTTCCACTAGGAAAGAAGGCTATAGCCAACAAATGGGTATACAAAGTGAAATACAATCCAGATGGCAGTATTCAGAGATACAAAGCCAGATTAGTTGCAAAAGGATTTGCACAACAATATGGTCAAGATTATGATGAGACTTATGCTCCAGTAGCAAAGATGGATTCCATACGGTTCTTGATATCATTAGCGACACTCAACAAATGGAATGTGTATCAACTCGATGTCAAGAATGCATTTCTCAATGGTTATCTAGACGAGGAAGTCTACATGCAACAACCAGCAGGTTATGTTGAACCAGGAAAGGAGAACAAGGTTTGCCATCTCAAGAAAAGTCTCTATGGCTTAAAGCAAGCACCCAAAAGTTGGTACAGCAGAATTGACAAATATTTTGCTGATCTGGGATACATGAAGTCCAATGCAGATCATACTCTCTACTACAAGGTTCAAGGGGAAGATATTACTATTGCACTTTTGTACGTAGATGATCTGATTGTGACAGGAAGCAAGGATAGCTTCATCAGAAAACTAAAACAAGACTTATCTACAGAGTTCGACATGAAAGATCTTGGACTTATGCACTATTGTCTTGGAATTGAGTTCTGGAGAGATTCGGATAGTACATTCATGAGTCAGCTCAAATATGTTGACAGTCTCCTGAAGAAGTTTCATATGGCAGATTGCAAGATTGCAGCCACTCCCATGGAACAAAGTTTGAAACTTACTAAAGATTCAGAAAAGCCTACAGTCAATGACAGATACTACAGGCAACTCATTGGATCTCTTATATATCTGACAATCACACAGCCAGATATTTGTTATGCAGTAAGCTCACTAGCACAGTTTATGGCAAATCCAAAACAGTCTCACTGGAATGCAGCCAAAAGAGTCTTGAGATACATCAGAGGTACAAGACAATTTGGGATAGCATACAGAGGAAGTCATCCACGGTTGCATGGATACTGTGATAGTGACTATGCTGGAGATCATGAAACCAGGAGATCAACATAGGGATATGCATTTTTCCTTGGTCAAGGTGCTATATCCTGGTTGTCAAACAAACAGCCAACTGTTTCTTTGTCTTCGACTAAAGCAGAATATAGAGCACTCACTACAGGTGCATGTGAAGCTATATGGCTCAGAAGACTATTGTCAGAAACAGATTACTTTGATGAGTCAAAGCCAACAACAATATACTGTGATAATCAATCGGCTCAGGCATTGGCCAAAAATCCAGTATATCACTCCAGAACAAAGCACATTGATGTCAAAGAGCACTTCATCAGAGAAAGAGTGTTACTTGGTGACATCACACTGCAACATTGTGATAGCAAAGAAAATGTTGCAAACATCTTTACCAAACCACTCGGTAAAGAGCTATTCGAGAAACACCGACTAGCTCTTGGTTTGATGCAGAGGAAGGACATTCCCATTAAAGGGGTGTGATGGAATGTAATGCTCAGTCCTTCTTCGATTCCCCAGAATCATCATCTTGAGGGAAGGCCTACTTCATGATGTTGATCTTGAGGGAAGGTGTTGAGAGTTCACGCTCAACATCATGTGATCATGTGTGCATAGCACCATCACGTGATCATATGTGCATAGCACTAACCTTATAGAGTGCTATAAAGGAAAGGGTTAGATCCCCTAACCCTAACCCTAAAAGGGTTTGTATATATTCTATTTTTTCAACTAATTCTAGTGTACAGTTAGTCATTTGTGGTGTGCTCTCTAGCTGTGCCCTCTCTCCTCATCTCCACTCTTCTCCTCTCCCCTCTTCATATTTTGTCAGGGGGGGAAAGCAACCTAGTCTTGTCTATAACTATGTCATTGAGAGAATATTTTTAAAATGTTGTAGAGATCCATATGGAGTCCATGTTCATGAAAGCCCCTTTGCTAGTAAAGACAATTTGACTTTTCAAATAATGAAAGGCTCTCCATAAGGACATCCATAGTGGAGTACTTTTGTATAGCAACGTTGGTGTTTGCAAAGGCTAACGACATTGGGTATTTTTTCCATTTTGGAGCCCTTGAGGGTCTTACATACAAGAATTTTTTCAGAAGCAACTAAGCCCAATCCATACCCGATTGAGAGTAGCCTTAATAATCCAGGATATAGCTAACTTGTTTCTAGCATTCTCAATGTCCACAACTCCTAGACC
The DNA here is from genome assembly GCF_047967505.1 of Dipteris shenzhenensis. Taxonomy (NCBI): domain Eukaryota; kingdom Viridiplantae; phylum Streptophyta; class Polypodiopsida; order Gleicheniales; family Dipteridaceae; genus Dipteris; species Dipteris shenzhenensis. The sequence continues at coordinate 49,251,796 of NC_141605.1, read as the reverse complement.
TCCTTTATCCTTATGTCTTGTTGAAAATTACCATATTATGTTTGAGGTCCTTCTAAGCTTGTCTAGCATTGTTTTAGAGCCATTGTAGCTAGAAAGGTAAAATATGGCTCTAGGATAAATGTAGTGGTTTAGTACCATTCTCATACAAGCTAGGTGAGCGTGGTATCCTCTCCATTTTTCATGTTCTTTTTAAAACTCTCAAGGAGCCATGCCCATCTATCCTTCATGGAGATATCAAATCCTATTGGGATACCAAGCAGCCTGAAAATAGCTCCTTTAGGAATTGTTCTAAGAGAACTTGGCCACCTCCATTAAGAGTGGCATACCCTATTTTTGTGTGATTAATAATTGAGCCTAAGTACTTGCAAAAGGTAGTTAGACACTCAATAACCCCACTAGCATCCTGAGTAGTGTTCCTAGGTGTGAAATTTGGGCCATTAACAAACTACTGGCTCACCAATTGCTTTCCTTTGGGTAATTCTATACTCTTGACAGTGCTAACTTCTACTTGTTTATGCAGTAGCGATGCCAAGGAATCAGCAACTATGGAAAAAGGCAAGGGAGAAAGAGGAAACCCTTGTCTAATAGACCTTTTGAGAGTAAACGGCTGAGTCATCTCACCATTTACCATTTGTGAGAAGGGGATTGACATAAAAACCTAAATTGAGCCTAGTCCCATATCTTGTAAAGATTGAACCAAGAAATCTCATTCAAGGCTTCCATCTACCTTGTGAAAATCCACTTTTAGGAAACATACGTCCTGCCCTATGTCCATGGCATACTCACACCCTTCCCTAAGTTGACAACGGCCTCAAGTAAATGCCCTCCTTTTATGAACCCTTTTTTCTCTTAAAGAATCCAAGCATCCATTCTTCATTGTATCCTTAAAGAAAAAGCCTTAGGAAACACCTTGTAGCTATAATTGAGCATAATCTAGTTTTTTATTGCCATTTTTGGAAATGAGTTTATTCCTCCATTACCATGGCAAGGCAAATATTGAGCCAAGACACTCTCTTGCCATACCAAAAGGAGAAAAGGACCAAATATCTCCCAGAAAACCTCAATATAGCTAAACCATTTTCCCTGCCACTTCTCTTTACCCAAAGCTACCAAGGCCTACCTTCTATAGAAAGAGAGTGTGGTCCTGGCAACAGAACCATTGTAACCAGCCTTTGAAACCCCAAAGGGCGATAAACCACAACTAGCTCTAATTACACCATCAAATACAACCACTTAGCATCCATTTAAACATACCACATCAAATAGCATAAAAAGAAAGTACAAGTGAGGCTAGAATGGCCGTGCTCAATGATCACACGGCGACACTGATTGGACCCAAACACTTGGTCCCCCTTGCGGTATTTATTTATTCTTCTTTAGTGAAAAGTAATGGCAAAATCACAAAACCAGGGTGCACCTTGAACTATTCCCACTGGCTATCACTATTCACTGGCCCACAGAGACAAGGAAAGAGAAACAAGGCTGGAATTGTGGGATTGCAGACCCACAGCATGGGCTACAACCTACAACACCTGCTCCACACTAGAACAGGTTCTCGTGGTATCCAGAGCCTCGCTAAAGACCTAAAAATAGCAATTCGTAGAACAACAAGAAACCCTAATTCACAGCAACAACAAAAATCTACCTTGGGCTACGTGCAAGTGCAAAACGCCTGTAACAAGCTTCGTATAGGCTGTACGGCCTATTTGTACAATTCGTACACAGTGCCCACAGCTTAGAGAGATTTCGGACAATCTGTATGGATTGCCAATTAGTCCGTACATCCTGAAAAATATATCATATTGCAACAGATCGGCGCTAGGAAGACCTCTAGCGATTTGTAGATGCTGCTCTCCGGCTTGGACTGCGTGCAACAGGGCTAGAGAGCAAGAAAATAGAGAAAACTAGCACAACGAAATAGCAACTAGCAACCTGGAGAAGGTCTCGCGAGGAGAAGAAGGAGATGGTGAATTCTAGGACAAGCTCCAAAATTGGATGCCAACTGTCCTAATAGGAGGGAGATGCTAAAATTGGAGCTGATGGGCTGCATGCCTAACACATGGCATATTAATTCCCCTAACCCCATGTACCAAGGAAACGTTGGTTTCCTAGGGGCAACTTTTAAAGGCTCTAACCCCACTAACCAATGACAAACATTGGTATTGTCTAGAGGCAACCTTTTAATCCTCTGACTAAGTTTGTAACCAGTTTGGCCATGGGTTGTTAATTGCTGTTGTGTTGTTGGTTTTCTCTATTTCCTTGCTCTCTAGCCCTATTGCACGCAGTCCAAGCCAGGGAGTAGCATCTGCAAATCATTGGAGGTCTTCCTATTGCTAATTTGCTCTTGTATGGCAGATTTTTTAGGCTGTACGAACTGATAGTGAGTCCATACAGATTGTCCAAAATCTCTCTAGGCTGCGAGAACTATGTACGGACTGTACAAACATGCCATACAGCCTGTACGAAGCTTGTTATAGATGTTTTGCACTTGCATGCAGCCCGAGGCAGACTTTCGTAGCTATGAATTAGGGTTTCTTGCTACGAATTGCTGTTTTGAGGTCTTTGGCAAGGTTCTGGATACCACGGGAACCTGTTCTAGTGTGGAGCACGTGTTTTTGGTTGCATCTCATGTTGTGGAAGCACAATCCTCGAATTTCGGCCCCGTTTCTCTTTCCTTGTCTCTGTTGGATATATTTATAATTCCTTATTTGAAATTCTCTACAGGATTCCCTGGATTTTTTGCAATCACCCAGGTTTACATAAGGTTGTTGAGGTCAGAGGATGCCTATGCCTTGCTCTAGCAGTTGGGATGCACGGTTTGCCAGTCTAATGCACAGTGTGTGCCTAGCGTAGGCGAATGAACAAAGATAGCCACACTGGGAATAGTTTAGGGTATGCCCTGGTTTTGTAATTTTGCCATTACATTTCACAATAGAAGAATAAAGAAATACCACAAGGGGCACTAAGTGTTTGGGGCCAATCAGTGTCGTGTGATCATTGAGCACGGGCATTGTAGCCTCACCTGTACTTTCTTTTTATGCTATCTGATGTGGTGTGTTTAAATAGATTCTAAGTGGTTGTATTTGACAGTGTAATCAGAGCTAGTTGTGGTTTACCACCCTTTGGGGTTCCGAAGGCCGGTTACAGTGGTTCCATTGTCAGGATCACACTCTCTTTCTACAGAAGGTAGGCCCTAGTAGCTTTGAATGAAGAGAAGTGGTTATTGCATCCGTATTACAGCCACGGTGGCACATCGTGAGCGGTCAGAGACTCTCCACGCAGGAGGAAGCAGAGTTGTCAGATGGCCACGAGGAAGAGCCTTATGCCAGTGGTGATGATGCACCTAATGCGGGACAGCATGGTCCCCTTGAGTCTATGCATGCAACCCCTCAGGATGAGGAGTCGTCTGATGAGTCGCATGATTCAGAGGCCGAAGCTCTCCATAAAGCGTGAGTGGCAGAGGTATCATGGAAGCTTTGAATTTTCGCACACAAAACCTTGCAAAAATTCTGCAAACACCTCCCGAAAGCAAGCAGGAAGGAAAGAAAAAGAAGACTCACAAGCATGTATCTTTCACTGTGGACAACCACCAGAGATGCCTTTGCATGCATCTGGGATGGGAAATGCCCACAACATCCCACAAATTTATAGCAAAATCCCTCGCAAGGGAATAATTTTCCGTTTGTGCATCAAGGACAGTAGTCCTACCCTCAACTTGTGATGCAACCAGGTTATTTTAGCAGTGGATCTGTTTTCTAGGCCACGGTGGGACAGCCCCATGGGAGGAATGGGTATGCCAGGCCCTCATAATGTTCCATTTCAGTCGGGCATGCAGCTGATATAGCAACCTATGGTGGGAGGCATGATGTAGCCCGGGAATGAAAATGTAATGTATGCCAACATGGGATTTAGCCCGAAATGTAGATAGGGATAACTGGTATGCTTGTTGGTTCCTTGGGGCCCCTGCAAATGTCTGGTACAGGACCTGGCATGGGTAATCCCAGTATGGGAACTGGAACTAATGTACCTAGAATGATGCAGCCCCCATACTTGCAACCACGAGTGTATGATAATCTAGCGCCTAAGGGCAAACTAAAGGACTTCAAAGAAGGTGGGGCAACAATCAAGCTTGAGACTTTCAGTGTACACCCTAAGTATGGATTCTTGCATATGGAAAATAAAGCCCATTCACATAAGGAATTATTGCCAATAGTTGAAGTGTGTATGTGAGTTTTTTTTTTTTTAAGGGGGGGGGGAGGAGGGGGGGCATTTAAAGTGCCAGGGGAATTTTAAAAATTCATGAGGGGGGTGAATTTGTTGTTGCACATAAGTGTGAATGTGTCGGAGAAAATCGCAAAGAGAGAGAGAGAGAGAGAGAGAGAGAGAGAGAGAGAGAGGAGAGAATGTGTGGGTGCACGCACACGCGTGCGTGCGTGCGTGTGTGTGTGGCGTGTGTGTGTGTGTGTGTGTGTGTGTGTGTGTGTGTGTGTGTGCGTGCGTGTGTGTGTTCACCACACAAAAAAGAGTGTGTGTTTGTGTGGGTCGCGGTGTTTGGGGGGGGGGGGGGGGGGGGGGTTCTCATCTTTGAAAAGACCTATAATGTTCCTTTATTGTAAAGAAGGTGAAGAAATCAAATTAAGTGGCTAAACCTTTTCACAGATTGAAGCAAAACCCTTCCATACAAGATGGTTGGAGGCTCAACTCATGCCCTAAAGCATGCTCGCAAAACCCTTCCATACAAGATGCCTAAAGCATGTTCATTTTACACTTAAGCTCTTCATAGATCAGAACAATCAATATAAAAACAATTACATTTGCATGAGGGTAAGTATAGCATTTTACCCTCAGCAATCCATTCATGTCTTTAAAGTATTTGTCTGCACAATCACAACTCTCTTTAACTTGATACATCACTCCATATTCTCGTTCAAAATCTTCGGTACCTTGACATAGGAACCTTCTATCTCAGGTACGGCAGCCAGCATAGCCTCTCTGCATTCAAAACAACCTATGCATTAAGTTTTTCCTCCTTAATGTTGAACTAAGCAAGAGAACCAATCCTACATTGAATTCTTGCTACAATTGTGTAGGTAGAAAGTACACCCGCTGAATCTCTCTTTCAACTGCACTGGCTAGAGTATTGTTAATGTGATGTGAATGCATAAACCTAGGAAAATTCCATTTCACAAGTGCACCCATATTCGGTAGTATCTAAGTGGGCAGATAGTGCAAGAACATGAACAAGCTCACATACGTCCTACTCATCCACGGAGGTTTTGGAGGCAAGCACAAGGGTAACGAAAGGATATCATGGGGGATTTCTCGGCCTCGGATATGCTCAATTATGGCAAGACTCACACACAAGGCAACCAAACAAATGTCAGTCAGTAGGGAACTTGGACACACACGAGAAAAATTATTGTGTCCGGAAGACATAATGGAGCGGGTGAAGAGGCTAGCCAATGGGGAAGACTGCAAACACATTAAATATTTGTTCTGAATTACTGAAATAGTTCGAAAATGTAGCGCTAGAATGGATATGTGATTTATTCAATCAAGGCATGCTGGATGGGTTTTCTCGGGACCAGCAAGAAAATTGGTGGGGGCCCATCTTTAAAGATGGGATAGAAACCAGCTTGCAAACTACAGGACTATAATGGTTGGCTCTGCCATGGCAAAGCTCTTCAGCGCCATTGTAGAACACAAACTTAGCAAATGGGCCAAGACCGCGGGAAAGAGGACAATTTTTCAAACCCTACATAGCAGTATTGATCATCTTGTCACCATTTGAGTACTAATAGGTTATTGTGCCAGAGTGCTAGTTCATTTGGATAAAGTCAACTCTTATAACTTAACTTTGCCCCAAAGGTTGACGAGGCTAGGGTTTATGGTTAGCCTTCAAAGTGATGTTTCATTACTTCAGTTGTACTTCGCATGCACCTGTGTGCTGCTGCTACAACATTCTACACCTTTCCTTCAATTTTTGCTCCATTGCTTCCACACAGAGACATCAGTGATATCAGAGCTGAGTTCCAGCCTTGCCCTGTGCATTCTAGCCTATTTGGGAGCAGTCTTGTCACATGAAAGAGGGAGCTACAGTCCCAAGTGACTTCCTCTGCGCCACCACCTGCAACAGCTCTTCTGCAAATCCGATTGCTTCTGAATCATTTTTGGAGCCGTCTAGAGTCTCTGCCCTGCTGTATGACTATCTGGAGCTGCCTACAGCTGTTACCCTGCTGTGCAAATTCTTCATGAGCTGTTTTCAGTTGTTTTGAACTGATTTCTATTGCACAATAACTGATGCAGCATTTCTGAGCTCAATTATTGCACTGTCGGAGCTCCAACAGCTTGCCAATCAGCTTTCTGAAGGAGCATTTCAGGTGACTCCTGTCTTTGAGCATTTCTCAGCTCTGTGAATTTTGAAGCTGTTCAAATCTTTTTTGAGGCATTTCTCTGCATTTTGGTGGAGCAACTTCCTTCAGAAGAACATTTCGTACTGTTTTGACACTAGTTTTCTCAACTCGTGAGCTTCTGCCTCAGCTTTCAGGTCCAGTTCAGCTCTATTTGCTGTTCAGACTGGTCAGGGCAGTTCAGCAGTGTTTTTCTACAGTCTGGTGCCCTCTGGAAGGAGTTGTGCAGTCACCTTTTCTTTCAGTGGACTTTTGCTTCAGTCTAGACTTGTTGCATTTGTTGCACTTGCTGTGCAAGCTTTTCTGTAAAGAAGTTGGCCTGCCTTGCCCTGTTCTGGCACTTTTTCCCTTGTGCCTCGGGTTTCACTTGCAGGTTATTTCAGTTACATAAATTTCGCAGGCTATTGACCTTAAAAAAGTATGGTCAAAATCAAACATTTGCAGTTGTCCTCGTGTTGTCATTTGATTCTCTTGGAAAGGGAAGTATGAATTCAAGGGAACACGAAGCTGAAGGAAGCTCAAATGAGATTGCAGCAACAAGAATGAAGCACAATACTAGGGTAGTCATAGAGACAAAACCCTAGCCTAAATAATGTCAAAAACATGTGTGGTGACTAGCTTACCCACAAACTCAACCTCTAATTTGAGATTAGGGGAGAAAAACCTTACAAAAGGGAAAAGTGCACCTAGTGTTGCCACTTCAACCTGGTATAGCCTTGTAGGCTAGTTAGGACTAGTGAGGACTAATAGGACACTTAGATCTATTGGACATCTGGTCCTAGTTCACTTACGACAATTAGTCCTTAGCCCTAAGTTGAGTTTTGGTCCCTATATAGGCCACCATTTGTACTTTCTCATTATCCATTTGCAAGTACACTTCAGTTTCGCCAGCTTGTTGTCTCCACCTTGCATTCCATCTTCCTTCCATTGCTCCTAGCATGCAACAATGTATCAGAGAAGGATATCTTGCTCCTACTTGCATCCCCCCCTCCTCATTGCTCAGCCCAAGTTCCTCCAAACACTACGCGCCGACCCGATGCACGATGAAATCAAGGTGGGAGTGGCTTTTGGTTGTATGGTTTAGCCATTTGTTTGAGGTCAGGAACTGACAATATAGAGCTCAACTCAGTCCCCCATTGCTCCAGCACACCTGCAACCTGCTGTGTGACTTCAGCGACCAGTTAGCAGCTCTCGATTGTCACGTGACCCTGCATTTCTACCTACACCACCATTTCAGCCTGTTTTCATGCGGATTTTAAAAAGGCTTTTGATATCATCCCATGCAAAAGTTTATCAGCATGGACAGAGAATACCAAGGTGCCTAAGAATTGTAGAGCAGTAGTAACTCACCTTTATGAGAAGGTTAGATGTCAACTCATGCCACATGAAGGGCTAATGCAAATAACATGGAGGTAAAACAAGGCTGCCCACTCTCACCCACTTTGTTTGGTCTCTACATACATAAGCTGGAAACAACGGTTATGAATTTCACAAGAAGAAGGCACTGATAGATCTCACCTTGGGCAGCAATACACTCTCATGTTGCTTCTGTAAATGGATGACCTAGTGTTATTTGCATAGAGCCAAGAGGACCTTTAGAGGTTGATGCATATTCTAGATTAGTTTTGTGACAACAGTGGACTCTCTCTTGATGTAGTAAAGACAAAGACTACATAGTAGCTAAATAATTGCAACCTAAAGAGCTGCCACACATTGCATACCTTGGGCAAAGCATTGATATAGTGAACACTTCAAATACTTCTAAACGAACAATTCATGTTGGCTAGACCAACTTACAATGCTTTGAAGACAGATGCAATCAAGGGAGCATCTGAAGATGGCACTTTAGATATTATCTATTCAGCACAGTGTTCACAAAGATCGTACTCTATGGAGTGCAGGTATGGGGAGGGAGCACACCTGGAATAACATCAAGAAAATCGAATTCCAGAATACTTTCTTGAGGAGAAATATGGGTATCAAGACCACAACTCCTTGCTCCATCCTTATGTTGGAGTTCTCTGCCTTGAAAAGACTATACCGATATGTCACAAACATGAAAGAGATGCCTAGTAACAAACTACCTGAGCTATTGTGGAAGAATGGATCTACACTATACAAGATGGGTCAAAAGCAAGCTCCTTACCACAGGTGGGTTTCCTGATGTAGATGTGATGGGCCCATGTGCCCTCTTGGCATGAGGCCATGGATACCATCGTAGTGGAAAGCCCAACGCATATGAATGGAGTGGATACATGCGATGAACTAGGGGGACAAGAAGGTGGAGGCTCAATAGATGTACTCTTATGTATCTGCGATGGATGCCCCTTATGCCCTCTTTTTGCTGCTCCATCAACACGCTTGAACAACCTTATTGATGACTATAGGATGGAGAAGGGATCGAATCTTTGCACATTGGACGGAGTACCTCCATGTGCCAAGAGCATCCCCTTGGGAATGACATGACAACTCTTCGTACCACAGCCTCCATCCATAAAAATTCTACTCAAAATCGAGGACTTGATCCTATAAACTTCTCTGTACAAACGATGCATACCGGCTTCTTTGTGCCAGATGTGCTATATCTATTTATGAGAACAGGGTCCTACCATGCATCACACCTTGTGCTTCCACCGCTTGTCACCGTTGGATGAACCAGGGGGCTGGGGAGGTGAAGGCTCAATGACATACTCTCATGTTTCTGCAATGGAGATTGAGTACGCTCAAGCCTCTCATGGTGTGACACACCTAAACCCCACGCACCCCCGCTACCTAAACGTTTTGCACATTGGACGCCGTACCTCCGCATGCCAAGAACATCCCCTTTGGAATGGCACGACAATTCTTCATACAATAATCTCCCTCCCATGAAAATTGTCCTCAAAACTCAAAAGGTTGATTCTCTCAATGTCTCTGTATAAAAGCTGCATTCTGTCTTTGTCCCAAATCAGCCAAATCTTTTTAGGAAAATAGTGTCCTACCATACATCATGTCTTGTGCTTCCACCTCTTGTCATGATGTTAGCCTATAGGAACCTCGGACTTGGGAGAGAATGGGATCAAGGGATGAATAGGAGAGCATGTGGGCATCAATCTACGTTGGTCTTGTAGTCTTAGGGACCAAATGCATTATAGTTGCCCAAATGATCTTTGGGTCCAAAAGCATAGCATTGAAGAATTGCTAAAAAAAAGCCAGTACTTGGACAAAGCACTATCCATATAATGGCCTTGGAATAATCAGCCATCTTTATAGGTCATATTATTTTTTGAAGTTAAATTGCTTACGGAAAACCATGATAACATGTTCTATAGTTCAAAAAGGTAGAAAATAAGGGAGTGGAAATCTCGCTAGCATAATAAAGCCATAGTAATCTCTTGAAAATATTCAATGCACTCATATTCATGACACTATATAATATGGTTAAATTGAATTAATATCTTGCACATGAAAAGATAAAACCTGTCCTCGAATTTTGAAGGAACATCTGAACGAGGTGTGCTTTGACATCCAACATCTGTGAGCAATGCCAATGCCAACGAGTCCACAATATAAAAAAGAGTGCATAGCTTCCAAAATTGTCTATGATCCACAACCATTTCATCATCATAAGAGTAGGACCCAAGCAACTACAAAAATCTACATATCAGAATTGCAAAAAGATATGCCATAATAAGTAGCTAACGACAACTGGAGAAAATGTGAAAGCCTAATAGCAGCCATTTTTAACAATTTTTCACTCAACACTATCACATAATCACAAAGGGAAGGACATGACCAGGGGGTAGACCATCACACACCAAGTGAAGAAGGTATCTGATATCTACCTAATCGAATAAAAGGTGAGACATTGTCCAAGTCCACTTCTTGAAGCTGCCCACACCTGAAAATAGCATTGTGTCAAAGAGTTAACTACCCACTATCGATGGCATAAAAACATTAAATTACTTTTACATGGGTTGTAAATGTTTCGAACATTTCAATCAACCAAATCTCCCTTTAAAAAGCCCATGCTCATCTTAAAGGACCATTCTATATAGCATTAAAAAGAATTAAAGGACCTCTTGAAGAAGGATGCCTTTTGTGGTCAAAAGAAGCGCAAATGAGTCTTGAAGACCTAAAATTTGCAATCACAAATGCCCCTATGTTGGTATGCCCTGATTTCTCACAGCCAGTGCTTGTGGAGGAAAATGTTAGTGGCAAAGGTAGGAGAATGTTGTGATATATATTGAAAGCAAAAAACTGGATGCCAAAGAGCTCACCTACCATGTTTATGATCTGGAAATGTTGGCCATCTAACATGACTTCAAAAAGCAGCATCACTACCTACCTGTATGGGAGCAAAATCAAAGTCAAAACTAATCATAGAACACTATTATTTTCCTTACGCAGCCCAACCTATCAGCCAAGCAAAAGAGATGGTTGCCATCGGTGCAGTCCTATAAGTTTGACATTCAGTATAAAAAGCGGAAAGAAAATGTGGTTGCAAATGCCTTGTCTAGGTCGTGGGCTTGCACACTACCTACAGTTTCTATAATTTACTAGGATTGGATACATGGCAAAAGAGTACATGCAGAAATCAAATACAGGAACCATTTTTTAGAATGAAATCCCTAAAAAGGGTATCCCGCAATGGAAGACTGATAGATGGGCCCAGGGATTACACACGGAAGTGTTTCACTAGAACTATGTGTGTACTCCAGATCCATTCATGCATGTGCAGACTGGCAAATAGACTGTGCTCAAAGACAACATAGAAGCAACTCTTATATATTTCCGTCAGACCACAAACTAGACATACCAAAAAGGTTCTCCTACTATATGCCTGGCATCTCTAGATCGCGCTCTACTAAGCTTATGCAAACTCTCCGTCCAAAGGATCTCTTCCACCTTGCTGTCCGAAAACGCAGCCTAGGTGGGCAGCTTCTTGAGCTAAGTCTGCAGCCCTCTGTAGGTCACCATCACCTCCTATATATAGGCCCAAGGATGGTCCTCCTGCTGCTCCTTCCTGCTCTTGGATTAGTGATGGTGAAATGAGGCCAAGGGGCCTCCCTTTTATAGGGCAGAAGCCCTCCCTAAAATGGCCTACCCCAAAACTGACCCAAACAGGCTCCCAACCGACCCCCGCATTGCAGCCTTTAAATACCCCTCTGGGGGCTCATTTGCAAGGTTTTTGCTGGCCCTGCCTAGCCACGTGGCTGGCTGCCACTAGCCTAGATAGGCCTGCCTCATTTCCATGCCCCTAGGGTCCCATAACATTTGCTAACCTGTGCATTTCTGTTCTCTCCACGTGTGGACAGCATCTGGATTCAGATCTGCCCTCCATAGTGGATCTCCTATGCCAGGTACCTGTCCTTTCTCTCTGCTGCCCATATGACAGCTCATGTGCTGCCCCATGTGGCAGCCCCATGTCTATTAGTACTATATGGTCCAACCCCCCGATGCACTCCCCATATGGGGGTCACAAGTGGGGAGGTGACTAGTCCTATTCCAACAAGCCCTCATATCAGGATCATCTTGAACTTCAATTGCATAATGGTTTGTTGTAGTTCTGAAACAAATTCTGTTTGGTTCTAGACTAGCTGGTGTTAAGGGAAATGCATTCTTACCCTATGGCAAGTCATATAAGCGTCATGAAGACATATGACATAAGGCACTTTTGGAAAGGTCCATGGACAGATTGTAGTGAAAGGTGTTGCTGAACGTTTGCCATGTCAGTAAATTAAAGTGGACAGCAAACTACCAGCTGATTCATTGCATCCATTACCCATTCCAAAGGGTAAATGGACACACATAGCCATGGATTCATCACGCGGCTGCCTTGTACAGATAAAGGATGGGACAGCATCTATGTAATGGTGGACAGGCTGACAAAAGAAGCCCATTTCATACATACCAAGGCCCAATATTCAACATCACACACTGTCTAGAAGTGCATTGATCACCTGCTTAAGCATCATGGATTTCCTCAAAAAATTGTTAGTGATAGAGATGCAAACTTATGGGTCATTTCTAGGAGCGGGTACTTTACTCACTCCTAGCAATGGTCAGTCTGAAAAGATGAACAAATGGGTAGAAGAAACTTGAGGCATTTTTGCAATGACACCTAGAGCTCGAGGGATAAATGGCTTGCACTTAACGAGTTTTGCCACAACAACACCAAGCATCTCTCCATCGGGATGAGCCTATTTGAGGCAATGTATGAGTGCAAATTGGAAAAGCCTTCCTCATTTGTAGACATGGCTCTGAAAATCAGCAAGCACGAGATGACTTGGGGAGGATGGAGACTTTCCTACAATTGTCTAAAAAGAAGCAAAAGAAATGTATGTGGACAGTGCCAAAGAAAATGAGGCACAGATTTCCGTGGAGCCAAACACCTGGAGCAATATGTCTGCGGGCCAAGAGCTTCCCAGAGGGAAGAACACTTGGCAGCACTCGCTACAAAAAAACCTGTTGTCGAAGAGGTACAAACGCGCGCGCTTGCGCACACACACATGTATACATTATGTGTGTATAGGTATACAAAAATGCATGCACGGAGCCTCTCTCTACCAAGATCCACTCATCCATTCTCACCCACCTGGTGGACTTGGTTCCTCAGACAACAAACAGAGGACCGCCACAATGATACCAGACTGCAGATATTTACCCCCCTCCTAAATTGAGATATTTAGTATTCGTGTCTGTGTTTGTATTTGTCTTGGGTATGGATGATAGCTTAGTGGCTTCACCGTATTTCTTTCTCTCTCCACACACTTTTTTTTTTTGGTTAAGTAGAAGAAAAACATTCGTCGCCATCCAAAGTGGAACAGCTACTTCTCAAAACTCGAAGCAATAATAAAAGACTTCTAACTGGGCCAGAGGAGGGTCTACAAGGGGATGAGCATCCTAGAGTGACCGATATAAAGAAGATCGCTATTGGGCTCTCTGGTCGTTGTATCATGCTCGTACCATTCGATTCTATGAGCACTCTTTAGTGGATGTCTTTCCCTATTTTTGATCTTCTCTCTCCACAAACACGCGCTCGTGCACATATGCATGTGCATGCTTATACACAAAACATGTATGTCTATATGATTTGATTAATAGACATATAGATGTGTCCATACATGTGTGTTTGTGTCTGTGTGCGCACGTGCAAGCGTGTGTGTGTGTGTGTGTGTGTGTAGATACATCAATTTGTCTATCAATCTAATCATACACACACACACATATGTTTTTTGTGTGTGCACGTGTGTGTGTGTGTGTGGAGAGAGAGAGAGAGAGAGAGAGAGAGAGAGATTATTAAACTCTTCGAAAGAACAAAAGGTCTATGAGACTATAAAAACCAAATACAATGAGCTGAATAGGGGTGAAGCCACTAAGTGGTCATCTACACCCAAGACAAATACAAACACAAACACAAATGCTGAATATCTCAACTCATGGAAAGGAGGGAAAATCTGCAATGTGGTATCAATCTAGTGGTCCTCTGTATGCTGTCGGAGGAACCAAGTCCACCAGGCGGCTAAGAATTGATAAGAGGATCTTGGCAGAGATAGGCTGTGACGGTGAATGGAGCTGCGGTGGCATGAAAACCATGACAAAGCGCTAACATCCGTCAATCTGCATGGTTCGCTATGGTCTCCTAGTTGTGGCTCTCCACTGTCACCTTTGTCAGCAATGTCCTTCGTCTGGTGAATATGGAGGGAATATCCCCAAAGCCTCATATGTGCATCAACACACTAGCAGATCTGTCGTGCCTCTGGCTCCGAACCCTGGCCCGCCATCTCCCTGGGAATTGTTGGTTCGTGCTATCTGACTAGAAACACCTTTAAATACTCAAATTTCTCAACAAGGTAGCATCGTTCTGGTAATTTGTCTTTCAAGATAAGCCATACCAAAGATTTTGATTAACAAAGAGCAAAAGGTCATCGGCAATATGCGAATTCAATCATTTGACCTCTTCTTGCTCTCATTTCATAGCCTTTTACCTTTTTAGTATTTAGTTATATCGCTTCATGTGACAAAATCGTGGTACTTACTCACGAGAGCCTTCCCTTGCACATAGATTGAGTCACTTTTCATTTCTTTTCATGCATTCAATGAAGCTTGCAAGACACCTATGGATGTTTAACAAATAAACAACCCTATGTGAATTTAAAAACAGAACTTAACAACTGCTGGGCAAGGTCAGTATGATCTCAAACAAAATTGTCTCTAAAAGCAAAAACATACATACATAGTGCACACAAGCACCCAATAAGATGTCTTACCAATCAATAAGCTGCTCCAGTTTTGGGTGAAAATCCTCGATCTTCAGAGTAGGGAAAAAAACAGGAGTGATATTAGTGTAAATGCATAAAAAAGATTAATTGAGAGATGCAGAAGAAAAAGGAATAACAAATTGAAACAAGAAACCATACAATTCCTAGAATAATGGAACAATATCAGACTTTCTTATCAATGTTAATATTAAAGACATTTCAATTTTAAAAAAATACCAAATGAAAAAACCTTCCAATTATTTGAAAATGTTTCAGAATTAACTTCTAGCAGATTTTGTAGTTGCTAAACAAATCCAATATAAATGCCCATAGCATCAAATCCCTATTGCTAGTTCCAACAAAAAATGTTTTAGTATGCATTCTCATTTAAGGGCAACAAAGCAAATAGCGGTGAGAGTAGATACATGAGTTCTCAATGAGTCACCCTGTGCTGAGGGATTTAGGTATTAGGAAACTATTTCCCACCAAAACTTACTATGATTGCAAAACGCTTATATATTGCTTGATAATCATTTAAATTTAAGATGAATGCAAGGCTCATAATGAAAGGATTGAGAAAGTGTGTGAATTTTGAAGAATGCAATTATGTAGACCCTAGCAGGCCAAGCACAATGCCAAGCAACAAACGAGCCAGAAGTGGGCCACGAGCAGTCAACATGCAAACAGCTGACAAGTGGCAAACCAGCCACATCTCCACACTGTAGGCAGACAGCAGTCTATCAACCACATGATGGCCAAGGTGCCACATGGTGACTCGTCCACATGGCAGCCATCTAGGGTCGATTCTGAATCTCTTTGCCACTGGTCAGGTCATGGCAGAGCTTGGAATCCTACCAGAAGCAGCTACGATGTCACATGGCAAGGTCTGAAGGTGGTTCAACAACAATACTGTCATGTGCACGGATTGGTATCTGACGTGTACTGGGTACACAAGACTAGCTCAGGTAGCCTGGGGAGGCTTAGAGCTAGGCAGGCTTGATTCTCGGGTTGAGTGGCAAGGGTACGAACCAGTTAGAGGTCTTCACTATTTTTGGCGCTTGGGGCTCGAGTCTATAAAAGGGGCCCAGGGGTTCAGTTCTCAGTGAGCCGATGGGAGCAAGTTTCGTTCCCAGGTGCTAGGTATGATCCTGGATTGAGTCACGGACGCGCGCCTGCATCATAGCGTAGCCCAAGGCCCAGTAGCAGATCCCAGGCTTCACAACGCCACCTGGTGGTATGGGACATCAGGCTGGTTTGGATCTGGTTGGGAGTTCGTGCCAGTAGCTCAGCTCGTGGCTCGGAGGGGACATCTCCGGATTCGGGATCATATCCCGTAGATGTCATGGTTGGGTGGTGAGCAGCCTGCTCAGTTTCTCACGTTGTGTGTGTGTTCTTGTGTTTGCTTGCAGATCATAGGTTTCAGGAGTGCTGGGACGTGTCAGTTGGTATCAGAGCCAACTCCTGAGGTAGGAACTTCTGTTCCAAGAATTCTGGACGATTTGTTCCTCCAGGTATGCCCTAATTTCGAAATTTGTGCTGCAAAGTTTTTGTTAGGATCATCGGTTATGGGAAGTGGTCAGGATTTAGGGAAAAGGTAGGAAGCAGAGAGTGAGGACGAATTCGAGATTGCTGAAGGTTTAGGTAAGAGAGGGTGTGGGGTGTAGCTAGGAGAGAGTGGATAGGATGGGAGGAGAGGCGTGAGAGGGGCTGTTAGGTAGACGAAGGGTTGACAGGAACCCTAGGGGATTCCGAGTTTGGTCAAGGCTGCGCAGTGGGTTAGGTGATGCAGGTAGGTGCGCCAGGCTGGAGCGTGATTCGGCCAGGCAGGTAGGTGCGCCAGGCTGGAGCGTGATTCGGCCAGGCAGGGGGGTGTGCCATAGGCTGGAGCAGGGTGTGGCCAGGCTGCTCGGGGAGGCTGATGTGCAAAAAAGCACCACCCTCCAAGTTGGGAGGGTGGGGCGAAAAAAGCATCGACCCTCCACGTTTGGGAGGGTGTGCATGCTAAAAATAGCATCAACCCTCCAAGTTTGGGAGGGTGGGGTTTTCTAGAAAGCATAGCTTCCTAGAATAGCTACACCGTCTCCTTTATAGCCTGACGAAATCCCAAGCTCAGCCACAGCTTAGGCAAGAGTGCGCAAGAAGACCTCTCCACACCTCTACCAGATTTTCGTCACCTAGGTACGGTTCGCAGCAGATTACCGTACGGTACAGCCAGCAGCAGGACCAGCAAAGGGAGTCTCTGGGTTCACCTACACGAGCTGATCGCCAGCTTTGTACCCCTTCTTCTCGGCCAGCTTCTCTTCTTTCGTCACCTCCTCATAGGACGGTTTTTTTCTCTACTCCACTCTCCTTCCAGCTTCGATTCCCCCAGTCACTTCTCTCAGTTCGCTACTCTTTTCAGATCACATTTCAGAAATGGCTGATTCTATAAATCCTGAGTTTGCCATGGGAGATCATGATTTGGACTACCCTGCGGAGGAAGACTAGGGTCTCTACAACGATCTGATTACAAAAAGCCTTCAATGAATTCACCACTGCTCTTGATGGAAAGTTTGAGCAGGTTAATGCGAATCAAACGGGGTTGACGCAGCAACTCCAAGGGATTCAGACTACCCTCACACTTCTGACTAGCACTGTTCAGGCGCTCACGCATGTGGATGCCATGGCTTCAGTGTTAGGTCCGAACATAACTCCAAATCCTTTTCCCGGAGATCAGAAGTCTCGAACCAAGGAGGTTGTTGACACTTGGTTGCACAAGTGGCAAGTACACTTCCAGTTCCACCCGTACCCAGATGACAAGAAAATACAGCTTGCAGCCGGCTTCATGTCAGGCAAGGCTTTGTTATGGTGAAAGGAACTCCAACCTAAGCCTGTAACATGGATAGATTTTGAAGGGGTCTTCACGAAGGAGTTTCTGAAGAAGGAGGACGACTATGATATCGTAGGCAAGCTTAAAGCCCTCGATATGTCCAAGCTGAACTTGACTTTTGAGGTTTATCTTCAAAGGTGTCGGGATTTGCAGACCAGAGCTACAAAGATGGATCCAATGACCTTGTTAGGTTTCTTTGTGGATGGTTTGCCTGATTCGTATAAGTTGCACATCAAGAACAACAAATGTACCACGTTGCAAGAGGCCATGAATTACGCGCGTATTTATGATAATACCATGGCCAGTGCAAAGGCAACCACAGTTTCCGACACGAGCGGGAAGAACAAACGGAAGTTCTTCCAGTCTACCATTGGTACCGGGGAGACGAAGTCTATAGACAACGCCTCCAAGAAACACTTGACTCAGGCAAAGAATGGTCGAGCCCGTTTCCTTCGTACCTTGAAGCTTAAGAAGGAAGGATGTTGCTTCTACTGCGAGGAGCGGGGCCACACCAAGAATGAGTGTCCAAAGCGCAAGAATCAAAAGCACGCACTGGGACCAAAGCTCTAGGCGGGTGTTCCGTAAATCTCTTCTTGGATATCAGCTTTATTCACCTTTACTTCGAACTCCACAATTACCTCTTGCTTCATTGTCTGCATTTCAGTTTGAACCAAATCCTTGACTGTGGAGACTAACTGGGGGGTTGCTAGGGAATCCTTGCAAGACTTTTTAGCCTCGTTAATTACCTCCTGCTTACCAGGTCCTTCAAGGACTTGGATTCTAAGCATCTATGTCAAGGGCATCCACACGCCCGTGGCCATGCTAGCTGGTGCCAGCGCAGGCAGCCAAGTCAACGGTCACGCAAGCCTCCATACAGCCATGCAGGAAGACTATGCAGTCAGCAATCAGCACAAGCTCAACAGACAGTCAACGCCACATTATTGTAGGTCAAAAACACAGAGTTGACTGTTTGGTCAAAAGTCAGCGCGTTAACTTTTTTGTCAACTTTGCCTTTTTGACCGGCTTGGTCAATAGCCGACATTGACCAATTCGGCCAGGCTGACCTATCAGCCTATAAAAGGGCAGCCTTTGGCCCTCATTCTTCATCCACTCCTCAGGCCTTCAAGCCTTCAGAGCAGCAAAGCCCACCCCGCAACAGACCAACACGGTAGCCTCAGCCTCTTTAAGGATCTAGTGAGGATTCACCTCCTCTAGGTAGTCTAGTCTTCCAATTTTGCAATGAGGGTTTCAACCCCTTCGTACAGTTGTATTCAACCCTTTGGGCATTCATTATTCAGTTGTATCTATTTTCCTCTTCGGAGGTCCACTACATTCTCTCCCTCTGTTTCTCTCACTCAAATCCACAGCATCACTTTGTGTATTGAGTGCACCATCTTGCAGTTGCAGTTAGTATTGAGCAGAAGAGAGAGTGAGGATAGTCTATCTCTCGGTCGGCGTTGACCATCCGACCAAGGTCAACGGTCGGCGTTGACCAAGTCAGCCAGGCTAACCTACCAACCTATAAAAGGGCAGGGGCAGCCTTTGGCCCTCATTCTTCATCCACTCCTCAAGCCTTCAAGCCTTCAGAGCAGCATAGCCCAAGCCTCCCCGCAGCATACTAGCAGGATAGCCTCAGCCTCTTCAGGGATCTAGTGAGAATTCCCCTCCTCTAGGTAGTCTAGTCTTCCAGTTTTGCAATGAGGGTTTCAGCCCCTTCATACAGTTGTATTCAGCCCTTTGGGCATTCATTCTTCAGTTGTTTCTATTTTCCTCTTCGGAGGTCTACTACATTCTCCTCCCTCTGATTCTCTCATATCCACATCATCACTTTGTGTATTGAGTGCATCATCTTGCAGTTGAAGTTAGTATTGAGCAAGAGAGAGAGTGAGGATAGTCTATCTCCCGCTACATTGGTATCAGAGCTTCATATTCTTTCATGAGACAAAGGGTTATCCTTTTTTTTTTTTGGGTATTTTGTTCCTTCCTATATATATTTTTTTTGTATTTTGTTCCTACATACAATTGTATTCGGCCCTTTGGGCATTCATTATTCAGGTGTATCTATTTTCCTCTTCAGAGGTCCACTACATTCTCTCCCTCTAATTCTCTCTCATTCGGGAAGCAAAAGACGAACACGATCGAGAGGCTTGGGAAGCCAAGGAGCTTCGGGACCGCGAGGCTCAGGAGGCCAAGGAGCTCCGAGAACGTACTGCTCGAGAAGAGAAGGAAGAATGGGATCGGCAACTTCTCATTTCTCTACTCCGACCACAGGGGGCAGAAAAGGAGAGACTTCCACCTCCAACCAAGCCTTCCTTTCTGAGGAAGCTCAACTTCACACGGTACGATGGTAAGCAGGAACCCTTAGTGTTGACTTCGTGGCTCAATCAGTTTGAAAGCTATTTTTTAGTGATGCCTACGAAGGACAATGAGCGATGCATCCTAGCATCCATGCACCTCACAGGCAAGGCAGTCACCTGGTGGCTCAAGTGGCAAAAGGACCACTATGATGCAGATGAGGAGCCACCTTTCTACAAGTGGATAGAATTCTCGAAAGATCTTTGATTACGGTTCCTACCAATGCAGTACCTAGACAGGCTCCAAAGTCAGTTCTATGAGCTACACCAGGGAGACACTAAGACGGTGAATCATTATGCCAATGCATACACTCAAGTGTTTATACAGTTGCAGGTGGAGGATAGTCAGAAGTTGAGCAAATTTCTCCATGGGCTGCGTACAGACATCCAGTGGTATGTCAGAAGTTTCAAGCCACGGGATTATGAGTGTGCATATGAGCTTGCTCAGAATTTTGAGCTCATGCACAAGGGTCAAGGATCCAAGCAGGTCAACAATAAGAAGTCCAAGGATTCCACGCCAGCTGACGGTGGCAATGGACAGCAGAAGAAGAGCTGGATGGCAAAGGACAACAACGGCTATGGCAGGTACTTGGATACAGCGACACGAGCACTCTATGCCAAGGAAAACCGATGCTTCCATTGTCATGTGCCGGGCCATAATAAGAAAGATTGCCCGCATTACCAGAAGCTTCTAATAGCAGGAGCCGCATCAAGTGGTTCAACAACAGCTTCAACAACCTCAATAGTCATTGAGGAGCTTGATGCACTACAGACTACAGGGACAACCTCCGTAGTCATCTAGGAGCTTGAAGCTCAGCAAAAGGGGGAGCCTTGTCAGTTTCCCAATATGTTTCAGTTTTATGGACAGGTCGGTGGTCAGAAGGTCCTTATCCTGTGTTAGAATTATAGATATAATTCAGCAGTGACCAATGTAATTTAATAAGCTAGTTAGGGGCACTTTTCCCTCTTTAAGAGGTTTTTCCCCCTAACCGCAGTCAATCCACTAACTATGGTTAGTGACTACTAGGGTTTTGTCACTAGGACAAAACCTTATCTCACTCCTTCAGTTGTATCTCTCTTACTCTCATCTATTTGCAACTAAGCTTTCAGCTCTCACTCTCTCCTGCTTCTTGCTCTCATTTGCCATTTGGTATCAGAGCCTCGTTGAGCTCTTGCCTCCAGCCCAAGCTCCTCGTGCCCGTACAGTTGGTGCTCCTGCTGTTACATCCCGTCCGTACAGCCTCTACGTGCGTACCCGTTCCATACAGCTGTGCTCAGCTCACACGTGCGCCGGTACAACTCCATCGCCGTATCAGCACTTGCATCAACGTACGGCCGTACAGCCCCCGTACGTACCTGCACAGTACTATCTGTTCCGTTGGTGGTATCATCGATGTACAGCCTGCAGTCGTACAGCTCCGTACACAGGCGCGGTACAACCTGCAGCCCCATACGTACCTGCGCCATACTTACTGCCGTACAGACCGTACGGCTCCTGCACTAAATTCCATACATCGTCGCCATTGTACAGGTCGTACAGTTGCATTTGACCTTTCCTGCAGGCACTCTTGAAGTTGGTCGTTTGGCAGGTAGACTTTGCAAGAAGCCATTGTTTGGCAGAGCAATCTTTGGACAGATTTGAGCACAACCTGTGAATTGGGCATTTTGTTAGATTTGGGGCTTTTGTCCATTTTTTGGCACACATTGCAAGCAAATTGCAAAGATTGGCCAAGAAATTGTGGCTTTTGCAGGAGATTAGCTATTTGGGTGAAATTTGGCTCAATTTCAACTCAAAATTTGGGGCTTTTGCAGATCTAATCTGAAATTTGGGGCTTTTGTTCAGAAATTGCAGATTTGGGGCTTTTAGTAAATTTGCCCCTTTCTAGTTGCAATTTCAAGCCACAAATTGGGGCTTTGGTGTTGGGAGAGCAATTTGACAGTTTTCAGTTCACACTGCCTTTCTTGAAGTGTTTTGCAGCACTTTTGGCAGATTCTGGAGAGCTTTTGATGCTTGGACAGATTTCTGACAGGGCAAGTGCAGAAATCTTAGTTTCGTTTACAGCCAGTGCTTGGCTGTGTTTTTTGGGAGTTTTGCATTTCATTCCCAGTAAGGGAATTCAGTTTTGTATCTACTAAAATCTCTTTCTCAGATATGGCCCAGCAAAATCCGAATGATTTCCCGTTCGGTGGTCTTTCACAAGAAGACAAGTTGGATGGTACCAACTACTCCCTATGGAGTTTTATGGTACGCAATATTCTGATTTCTCGCAATTTATGGGATTATGTGAATGGGGATGAGATCCGACCAGCAGGTATGGCACCTAATACCCCTCCCCAGCAAGGAGGTGGAAGAGGTCGTGCACAGGGTGCAGTTGCAGGACAGGTTGTTGGTGCAGCTGTAGCCACCACTCCAGAACAAAAGAGATGGGATTCATGGGATACCTTAGCTTTGTCATGCATCTCTCTTTCAGTGAAAAGATTTATCATTCCGCATCTCCGGTCATGTAAGACCTCAAAGGCAGCGTGGGATATCTTAGAAAGCATGTATGCAGCCCGGAATGATGCAAGGGTATCTTTCTTGAAAAGAGAGTTAAGTAATACACATATGGAAGAGGGTGACTCCATGTCAGTCCACCTCACAAAGCTACAGGATCTCAGATAGCAATTATTGAACATTGATGAGATTATTCCTGATTCAGAGATGATTACCACCACTTTGAATTCTCTTCCTGAGACTTATCTCAGCTTTCATACCTCGCTGAGCTTATCATTGAGGGGGGCTGCAAATCCTCTCACTTTTCATGAGTTGATAGGACTTATGCTTCAGGAAGAGCAGACCAGGAAAAATTTGGCTTCACGTGCAGGTGAACAAGCTATGCTCTCAAAGTTCAAGTCAAAAGGAAAGGGACAGGCAAAGACATCAGTAAATCAGCCTTCCAGTGGGTCAGGACAGCCTTCACAAAAGGCTAAGAATGATGCAAGTAAGCCCAAGAAGAAGGGTTTTTGTCATTACTGCAAAAAGCCAGGCCATCACATTGCAGAATGCAGGAAAAGGCTTGCAAAAGAGAAGAAAAACAGCTCCGGTATGGCTGTTTCAGATTCAGCTCCTCATGCATCTGACAGTGGGGATGCTGTAGCCAACTTTGTTGGATAGGATTATGCCTTTTTATCTTGCATTTCAGATTCTAGGCTGGGTGCTCCAAATGCTCGGGATAGTACAGCCACTTGTAATGATGATACATATGCCTTTTTGACTTGCAGTTATGACCCTTCCACGGATGCATCAGCTTTCAGTGTCAATGAAACACTGAATACTTGGTATTTTGACAGCGGTGCCTCCAAGCATATCACTTCTAGAAAGTGTCTCTTCACTTCCTTGCATCCACCTCCCGTTAAAGTCACTTGTGCCAACAACTCGTCATATTCAGTACGTGGTACAGGAGAAGTTGAGCTTACCGCCATTGATGGCTCAGTTTTCAGACTTTCAGATGTCTTGTATGTGCCTGGTATCACCAAGAATCTCCTTTCAGTGTCCACTCTTAACAGGGCTGGATTTCAGGTCATCTTTGAGGATGACAAATGTGCTGTCCGAGACAGAGAAAATGATTATGCCTTGAGATTATCTGGTACTCTGCTGCGTGGGCTTTTTCAGCTTGATCTTTTTGAGAAAAGAGCAGCCCATGCTCTTGCAATTTCTACTCCTACTGCTGCCATGCAGAATGCAGAGTTATGGCATGCCAGATATGGCCACATGCATTACAACAGCTTGATGACACTTCAGAAGCACTCTATGGTTGATGCATTGCTACCTCTTGAGATACCTCCTCCACATGCCTATGAAGGGTGCATTTTAGGCAAGATGCACAGATTCCCCTTCAAAAAGGATGGTTCGGTTAAAACTGTCCGAAAATTACAGCTTATACACAGGAATGTCTATGGTCCCATGAGGACTCCATCATTGGGTGGTCATCTCTACTTTGTTACTTTTATTGATGATTACTCCAATTTCACTTGGGTCTTTGGCCTGAAGTGCAAATCAGAAGTGTTCATGGTGTTTAAACACTTTTCAGCCATGGTTGAAAATGAATCTGGACTCAAGATACAGACATTGCGCACAGATAGAGGTGGGGAATACTTGTCTGCAGATTTTGATGCTTTTCTGAAAGGCAAGGGTAATGTGCATCAGCTCACAGTGAGGCTGACCCCTCAGCAAAATGGCAAAGCTGAGAGGAAAAATAGAACTCTTATGGAGATGGACAGATGTATGCTGAAAAGCAAACACATGCCTCACAAATTCTGGCTTGAAGGTCTAATGTGTGGCAACTACATCTTAAATCAGTCTCCCACTAAGGCTTTGAAAACAAAAACTCCCTATGAAGTCTGAAATGGGAGAAAGCCTTCAGTGGATCATTTCCGTGTCTTTGGATGCCTTGCATATGCTCATGTGCCAGTTGAATTTCGGCATAAGTTGTCAGATAAGGCAATTAAGTGCATATTTGTTGGGTACAGTGCAGAAAGCAAGGGGTACCATCTCTACAATCTTGCTACACGCAAGATCATTGTCAGTAGAGATGTGATATTTGCAGAAAATTCAGCTCACACTCAGGCTGAATTTCATATGCCTTCTTCTTCAGAGAATGTTTTTGAGGGGTTGCTACCCATTGCCTTGGGTTCCCCTGCTGATATTTATGATGCAAACACCCACCTTCCGATGCTCCAGTTCAGCCACAGGATATCTTGCCACCTCCACAGGCAGTGGAACATTTGGTTCAGCAAGAAATTGCAGACATACATGCAGCAAAAACAGTCCCAAACTGGCTGTTACAGACTCTCAGGGAGAGTAAGATTGATGCTCCATTACCTGGTAGGACTCGCAGTGTAGTAAGGCACATGGAAGGTGCTAATTCAGTGGAATCAGCATATGCAGGTACTCTTCTCGATGAGGAGGAGCCTGCAACATTCGAAGAAGCAAAGGACAATGTCCATTGGATGAATGCCATACACGATGAATTGCAAGTCCATTCAAAAAAATCACACTTGGGATGTCGCAGACTTGCCACCAGGTAAACATGCCATTGGTACATGATGGGTTTTCAAGGTGAAACGGAAGCCAGATGGCTCCATTGACACATACAAGGCAAGGCTGGTTGCCAAAGGCTATGCTCAGAAAAAGGGCATAGATTATGAGGAGACCTTTGCTCCTACATCCCGGATGACCACCATCCGATCTGTTAATGCAATGGCTGCACATTTTGAGTGGAATGTTCATCAGTTGGACATTAAAACAGCCTTCCTAAATGGAGACTTGTTGGAAGAGGTTTATGTCAAACAACCTCCAGGCTTTGAAATTTCAGGAAATGCACTTCAGGTATGCAAGCTGAATAAATCTTTGTGTGGGCTGAAATAGGCCCCCCGTGCATGGTATGCCAAGATTCGTGCCTTTTTGACCAGCAAGGGGCTGCACAATAGTCCTACTGAGAGCACCCTCTACATCAAGAAGGATGGGGGGGAAATTTTAGTCATCATTCTTTATGTCGATGACTTACTGCTCACAGGGTCCAATGAAGATAATATTGCAGATTTCAAAGCTGATTTGCAGACCAACTTTGACATGTCAGATTTGGGCCTGCTTCACTTTTATTTGGGGATCCAGTTTTCTCAAGAGAGACGTGGCACTATTATGTCTCAGTCCAAGTATGTGCAGAAACTCTTGGACAGATTTAACATGCATGATTGTAAGCCCATAGCCACTCCCATGGAGCTGGGGCTGAAACTCACAATGCATGATGCAGGAGAATCAGTTGATGCCACGTTTTACAGTCAGGCTGTTGGATGCCTCATTTATCTCTGTAACACTAGACCTGATATTCAGTTTGCAGTATCTCAGGTGAGCAGGTATATGCACAGCCCAAAAACTATGCATTGGCAGGCAGTTAAGCACATCTTCCGTTATTTGCAGGGCACGAAGTCTTTTGGCTTGTTATTTCCCAGGGGGGGTGACTTGCAGATGCATGCCTACAGTGATTCAGATTGGGCTGGTGATTATGACACTAGGCAGTCCACTAGTGGCAATTGTTTCTTTTTGGGTAAAGCTTGCATTTCCTGGCTGAGCAAGAAACAATCTACACTGGCTACCTCATCATGTGAAGCTGAGTATAGGGCAGCTTTCACAGCAACAGTTGAATGTGTCTGGCTATGCCGTCTATTTGCTGATCTTCATCTGTCATTGGAGGGTCCTTCTCCAATTCTCACTGATAGTCAGAGTGCCATTGCAGTGGCAAAGAATCCAGTGTTTCATGCTCGCACGAAGCACACTGAGGTTCACTATCACTACGTCATAGAGAAGTTGCATGCAGGAGAGATCAGTATGATCTTTGTGTCCACACATGACAAATGTTGCAGATATTTTCACCAAAGCACTTCCACGTGAAAAGTCTGAGGCATTTCGCAGTGCCCTGAACTTATATCCATTTGGTGATAAATCATCCTTGTACATGACATTGGCACTGCAAGGGGGTGTTAGAATTATAGATATAATTCAGCAGTGACCAACGTAATTTAATAAGCTAGTTAGGGGCACTTTTCCCTCTTTAAGAGGTTTTCCCCCCTAACCGCAGTTAGTCCACTAACTATGGTTAGTAACTACTAAGGTTTTGTCACTAGGACAAAACCTTATCTCACTCCTTCAGTTGTATCTCTCTTACTCTCATCTATTTGCAACTAAGCTTTCAGCTCTCACTCTCTCTTGCTTCTTGCTCTCATTTGCTCTCTCTCTCCCATTCTCACATCCTGGCAGACTCAGGAAGTTCCAAGGACATCATCTACACCACAGCAGCTCAAAAGAGTTGCCTCTTACGCCAATGGAACCAATGACCTTGAATGGTGCATTTCCAGGGCAGCTGATAGAGAGCAACATGCAGGTAGCTTCAACCACTCTGAAGATCTCAAGGTGGGTACACAGGCACTCAGCAGCACGACAGGAAGCCCCTTTCATACCCTAATTCGAGTTTCATCAGAGGGGAATATCACGAGCATCCACACACCCGTGGCCATGCTAGTTGATGCCAATGCAGGCAGCCAGGTCAATGGTCACACAAGCATCCGTACAGCCATGCAAGAAGACCTACGCAGCCAGCAATCAGCACATAATCAATGCCACGTCATCGCAGGTCAAAAACACAAAGTTGACTTATTGGTCAACAGTCAACGCGTTGACCTTTTTGCCAACATTGCCTTTTTGACCGACCTGGTCAACGATCGGTGTTGACCAATTCGGCCAGGCTGACCTATCAGCCTATAAAAGGGCAGCCTTTGGCCCTCATTCTTCATCCACTTCTCAGGCCTTTAAGCCTTCAGAGGAGCAGAGCCCAGGCCTCCCCGCAGCAGACCAGCAAGGTAGCCTCAGCCTCTTCAAGGATCTAGTGAGGATTCACCTCCTCTAGGTAGTCTAGTCTTCCATTTTGGCAGTGAGGGTTTCAGCCCCTTCATACAGTTGTTCAACCCTTTGGGCATTCATTATTCAATTGTATCTATTTCCCTCTTTGGAGGTCCACTACATTCTCTCCCTCTGATTCTCTCACTCATATCCACAGCAACACTTTCTGTATTGAGTGCATCATCTTGCAGTTGCAATTAGTATTGAGCAGGAGAGAGAGTGAGGATAGTCTATCTCCCACTACAATCTGTCAGTTGTGTCCTCAGCTCTCTCACCTGATCTTGTAAGAAACAATATGTGCATGATATCCAATAATGGGGCAGCCAAAAAGACCTCTCTCATATATATGTGCATAAGGAGAGGGTGTTCAAGCTGCAACTGTGGCAGGTTTCGCCCTGCTGGAAGGATCTGTTGGAGTTGATGGGGTTTTTGAGAAAGACGTGCGGGAAGAGAGGTTGGGCCAAGCTTTACTGGCCATGTCTCCTGCAACCCCTTGCTGAGCTAACCCCCCAACTGGGCTAGGGGTTTCAGCCCAAATCGGAGTGTAACATGAAACCATTATCTCATCATGTAATCACAGCGAGACCTTCTTTAAACCTTTAGCAAGGAATTATACTTATGCACCATAAAGAGAGAAAGGAGATGAGGGTAGAGAGAGAATAGAGACGACAACCGATTGGGTCCTTGTACCCACTGAGGGCCCCCTCCCCCAATCAAGGGAGAATTTGCTTCAATACTTGGAGAACTGAAAGATACAACTAACACTCTTCGAGAGAGCACGGAAACGCACTTTTGAAGGGTACACTGTGCACACGTATTGCAGACCCGACGACTTGACAGGCAACTCCAACCGAAACCGAGACCTTGATAAGTCCACACTGACAATGTAGGGCACGTCTGCAAGGCAAGGAAGAGGCTTGTTCTGTCCAGTGGAATGCAGGGTTACTGCAAGAGTGAGAGAGTGAAAGCTGAGAGTAATAGAAGCTGAGAGAGAGCTGAGATATGACTAAGAGATAAAGCTGAGAAGTGAGCTGTGCAAATTGCAAAAGAGAACTTAACGAGCTGATGAAACAGGACCCAAACCTTACTCCATTTGCTACTCCAAATCCCCCGACTGTAGTGCTGCATGTACACCTTCCAGGCAGGCTGATCTGGACTGCTGAAGTCTGCTGCTGTCAGGGTCTGTTCTGGAGTGCATAGGGGCTGCACAAAGGGTTGGAGGGGAGCTGCACCTGGAGGAGCAGATGAGGCTGGAACTGAATGAGGAATGAGGGCTGCAGGCCCCCCTTTCTATATGGGGCTGTGGGGTGAGCCAACCAGCCCCAAACTGGCTCACTTCTAGTCGGTTGGTTTGGGCTGGCTGGTTGGCCCTTTGCTCCATAAATGGCAGCCTAGGGAGGGAGGGGCACAGGGCAGCCTATAAAGGCAGCCCTTTCCCCAGGCCATTCTCACTTGATGGGAGTTCATTGGCTCAGCCCTGAGGGGGCTTTTCTGGGCTGACACCTAGACCTACCTAGAACCCTAAGACGGAAACACTACCGTACTGTTCTCCAGTGGGTACTAGTGAACAAGGACTAACTATCTGACTTGACCTAAGGCTGAGAGACTAACCTATGTAGCCCGTGCGTGACTGTCCCTGGACAAGGGCTCACAATGGGGTCACGGCATACGACAGAATATCCTATCATAGGAACTATTTGCATTTTGTCGATGTAGCCAGTGTGTCACACTGCACCCAAGTGCACAGGTTTATGTGACACGGGGTTAGGTGACGAAGGAGAGGTTGCTGGTGCTGCTGACAAGTTTTTACGAAACTCGCACTGCTGCTGACGGGCCTTACGCCATTAATGGGCTGGTGGGCTATTAACAGGCTAACAAGCTGGTGAACTGTAAGGGGCTGACGGGCTGACGAAGGGCTAACAAATGAAGGAGCGGAGGGGCTGACGAACGAAGCAACCAAATGCAGGAATGGAGGGCTGACGGAGATCAGCGACGAAGGGCTGAGCGCTGAGGGACGGAGAGTGAGCAAAGGGGAGGGAGAGAGAGTAGACAATACGCCAGAAAATACTAGGCTGAAAGATGAGAGAATAGTGTGATGGCCACATCCTTGCATAAGATCTCCTTTCCTGCCTAGAGAGCCTCCAACTGAAGTGCCTAAGCTTGTTGATGTGCTCCCACATGGTGGCTGACTTGGTGGGATTCAACACTCTCACCTGCACTTCAAGGGAGACTCTCTCTCTCTCTCTCTCTCTCTCTCAGATAACGTATTTCAACTCTGAGATTGAGTACTAGTCTTGAGTTTTGATTTTTGAGCTTAGTTTAGTATAGTACTCTGCAAAGGGCCTTAGCATGCCCTTTGCTTCATCCCACAATAGCTTGTATGAGTTACTCTATGATTGTACTTTGTCTCATAGCCCAGGAGGCCTCCCAAAGGCAGTAATACATCTCTCTCTCTCTCTCTCTCTCTCTCTCTCTCTCTCTCTCTCTCATGGTACCGCATCAGATTATGTTCTCCAGATTGATCAGAGCGAAGCCCACGGTACCGCATCAGATTATGTTCGCAGAGTTTGGAGCTACACCCCTAGCGCTAGATGCAGCATTTCAGTCAGTTACACACTTGCATAGGATTAGGCGCTCGGAGACTCAGCAGCAGGCAGAGCACGATTACCGTGGCTAGCACTGACATCCTCGCAGATGTTAGCGGAGAGAGGTCATACTTTTTGTTGGTACCACACACTCTCCACATGGCTCACCTCGTTGGGCTTGGATATGGATAGGCTGCCACCATTTCGATACAGCATAGATGCCCCTCGCCTCCCTCTCACTCGACATGAGCTCAGTTAGGTTATCAGGGCAGATTTGTTGCAGCTACACACGTTTCGCACTTGGGTTCATCCCACGGAGCTTCCTACGAAGATGGCCACATATCGTGACCATTTTCTCAGGATTTCAGAGGATGGCTTCATCATATCCCAAGGATATATCGGCGTTCATATGTCGCACTCACTCAGGATTGCCTTGGGCCAGCTCAGGGTATCTTCCCACAGATTAGACGTTGAGGCCGGCAGGATGCGTCGTACAGCTACCGGACATAGACCCAGGCGAGAGACTAGGATATGCCCTTGTTGCACTATGGGGGAGGTGGAGACTGAGGAGCACTTTGTTTGCAGATGCCCTTTATATTATGAGATCCGTGGCAGATTTCACTGTTTATTTGGGCACGGATTTGGATCTCTCTCTCGGATTATGGAGTATGAGGATCAGTATTGCTTAGCGTTGTTCATCAGGGAGATCACCAGATACAGAGAGAGATTCCTCAGAGAGCACCGTCGCATCCCTGCCAGAGACCTGGTTATTCATGAGGAGCAGGACGAGGCGCAGGACCATGAGCACAGAGATAGCCCGTCTTGCCAGAGAGCACCGATGGTTCCATCCCGAGGATGTACATATGACATGATCCGGCAGCACCGCAGGATGATCTTACACAGAGGCCATACCCGTCGCTTTATTTCTAGACGACGAAGGATGATGGCAGATTTTCGGAGGAGATTGCTCCATGGGGACTTGGCACCGCCAGCAGCCCACTTGACACTTGCCCAGATCTTCACACTCATGGCAGGAGGCATGGTCGATGGCCATGACTTCCATCATTTCTTTGGATCACAGACCCCTTAGGGAAGACGATGTTCCTCATATTTCATATTTTACATTTTGTATCTAGGCATTTTTGGTACTCTATTTCATTTCATTTTGTATCTAGGATTTTTGTAGCCATTTTTGGCATCTTAGCTATATTACGATGAGGCCACCTAGTTCGCGCATCGTTGATGATGTATTTTCCTTTCGGATGATTTTGTGTCCCATAGGCCATGTATGGCCTTCCGTGGACCTTTACTAAAATTTCTTTCTTTCTTTCTTTCTCTCTCTCGCGTGTCACCCCTCAAGCCCCATCGCTTGTCAAGCCCCTCAAGCCAGTCGTCGTCATCGTTCAGCCCTCAGGCCAAGCCACCAGCCGTCGCCCGTCATTCGTCACTCGACCCTCACCACAAGCCTAGCCACCAGCTGCTCATCACCGTCGACCAGTAGCTCTAGACAGTTCGTCGTCCCACAAGTCGAGGAGGAGTTTCCCGTCGACAAACCCTAGCAACCACCTAACCTTAGTCGCCACCATCGCCGAACCCTAGCCCTTCTACTAGGCCGAACCCTAACATGTCTACTAGCAAAGGCAAAACCCACCCTAGGTTGGGCTGAACCCTTGGCCCAGCCTGGGGGTTAGCCTTAGCGAGGGGGATCCCTTAGCATAGACCACCAGATGGAGTTCCCCAAGACTAAGCTTTTTGCCACGACTCCAATTGATCCACATGAGCTTATTTCCTACAGCAAGAACTCGGAGCATTGCATCTCTGGAGAAGGCAATTTCAGAAATGAAAAGCAAGGGCAATGAGGGAATACTTCAAGAGGTTCTACAGCAATGCAATATAGCAATGCCTGCACCACAGGTTGTGACCAAGGTACAGGAATTGATTACTACTCAGGTCAAATCGATGAAAGAGGAAATTTCAGCGACAATGGAACAATAAAATCAACAAAAAGGAAGTGTCACATGCCCTTCAAGTTTAGGGTGGATTTAGGATGGGAAATTAACTATGACTCCGAGACTAGAGGTTTCTTTATTGTGCTAGTATCTATCGACGCTCTAAAGATACTCAGTTTGATGAAACCATCACAATTTGACTAGATTGAATCTAGTCACGGATACGAAGAAATTTAGTAGGAAAAAGCTGTTACGAAAGCCGTATTTCTGGTTGTCGAAGATAAAGGGTCCCTATAAAAGAAAAGGAAGACATGACGTTTGCGTTCTCCAGCAAAAATTTGTGCACCCTTCAATTGAGAGGCCAGCAAAGCTGGCAATTTATGTGAAGGCATGGTAAACGCCTCTGCTTTCGTGTATTTTATTCTGGCTCAAAGGAAAAGTTTTCAACATGTCTTTCCATGAGCATGTACTTGATGTTAAAAAGGGGCTTAAATGGTAAGGAGAGCGATGGCTTGCCTCCTTAGGGGTAAGGGTGATGCGAGCTTTTTCGGCAAGCTGGGCAACGTTGGGAGGCTCGATTATCTTCCGGGGAGCGCTGCTGGAAGAAGAACAACACCGACAGGAGAGTGGCATTGAACGCCCAAAGCGAGGAGGAGCTGCGAGAGTGGGAAGAAGCTTACAAGTGCCCCTCCAAGCGATGGCCATCACTGCAAAAACAACGATTGTAGCCAAGCACTACCTTAGGAGCTGTTTCCACGCACACTGAGTGCGCACCCACGTGTCCGACGACGCCGGTGGGCACCACCACACCGGAGCATGTGGAAACAGCTCCTTAGTGTGCCTAGGCGAGACAAGGGGCGTAAGTTGACGCAGTCACCGCGTGCATCAATATTCGTAAACGGGGGCATCAACCTAAGTCTGTATTATAAGATCACGTCTTGCTCTTGCGAATTTGTAGTTTCTTTTCATCGAAAGTGCCCATCCTTTTCTCTCGCATGGGTGGGCATGAGGTGGTGTGTACCCAGCTTGAGAAAGCGAGTAGGATTAAGTGACTTCTAGGAGATTGTCAAAGATGACAAAGGAATACGTACATTTGGTGTAAAGGGCAACATTTCTCTCACCCTCATCTTATCGTTGATTATGACATTGGTAGGTAGTCATACATACTTGGCATCACACACTAACAATTCAACAAGGCTACTCTATCAAAGGAGTAATTAAGGAAGGCTATAAAACTATTGGAACTAGGCAAGTCTCTGTAACCCAAGGGTTAATGACTAGGATTGCGTCGAGAGTGTTTATGTTGATATGGTTAGAACATTCTGTTGTGTGGGGAGTAGTAAACATTGGTCTGATCTCTCTCATCCCAAAGAAAGTGAATAAATTATGGTAGCAGGTTAGAGACCTATTTCTATTTTAAATGTATCATACAAAATACTAGCTAACGCTTTAGCTTTGAGAGTGAAGGAGCTACTCCCAAATCTGGTGTCCAAGGAGAAATAGGGTTTTCTTTTCAAAAGGAATATCTTCATGAATGTTTTGAATGCAAATCTGGGCTAAGGATACCTGTCTTTTGCACATCTAAGGGCACGTAGATAGAAAACTGAAAAAAAGGACCTACATGTTCATATTGATTTGTTGAAGCGTAGTGTGCCCCAAATGCACAAGTATTGCACGTAAACTAGCACAATAAGTTCACCCTCTTAGGGCATTGTTTGACAAAGCCAACAATTCAAAATAAGATGCATAATCATTACATGCTATAGAGAAATATCATTTGCTACAAGGTGCTACTGAGCTATACTAGAGTTGTTTGGAGACTCTTTAATTAAGCCTAGCAAGAGTTGAAACAAGCAGGTGCATCTGAGAGCTCTTACTTCCAAGGAGGATGCAAATGGCCCAAATCGACAAAGTGCTTTTACCCATGTGTCCAAATATTGGGTTAAATTCGCAAACCATGGCCCTTGACAATATGGCCCTAAGATAACTCTATTGAGGGTCAAATGGGGAGTTTTTATACCATTCCTAGCTAGCTATCCATGCCACACTATTGAAAGGTTGCCCCCCTCTCATATAAATTGTAGGACTCATTTCCTTAGAAACAAAATGCACATTCTCTCTCTTTTTGTGAATAGATATATATATGAAGTAAAAAGGGGAGATGGACTTCACTGACATCTTTATTGGGGCATTCCTACATAGTGCTTCATCGACATCTTCATCGACACATAGGAATGGGCACTCATATGTGCCGCCAACTGCTTGGAGGACATCTCTTACTCAAAGAGATCTATTTTTATTATTCCTACAGCTTGATGTATTTTGGGGTCCTCTACCCTGGGTAGTCCCCCTAAAATGATATGTATTGAGTGTTTGGTTTTCATTGAGTCTAATGGTCCTCTTCCTTGGATCTCCTAAAAAGATGTATTCGTTTTCCTATTTTGTTGTGTGGCTTTCTAACGTGTCGCGTTATGAAGCCAAGGGGGGATTTACTGTGGGAGCCATATGTATTGGCTTTGATAGGTCTCATTATCAGGCATAGCCGAGCTCAAGGATGTTGGTGTATTCCTAGACAACACTCATTTTAGACTCACTTTGCCTTCATATTCCAACATACTCTATAGCGGATTATCTCCAAGTACTTATAAATAAGATTGGACTTTCTATTGGAGACTAGTCATCAGTGTTGTTGTGTACTTTTTGCAATGTACTGACATGAATGTGACTATGAAAATTGACTCCCATTTTGACACAAGTTGTCAGAAGGAATGGTATGATATGTATTATTCTCACTTATGCGGTATTAAGACGTTGGATATTAATAGACTACTCTCACTAGGTGTTTGAGAAGGGCAATGGCATATGTGTGCATTTGGTTTACTTTGACATTGGAAACTAGTCCGGTAGTATAGTAGGATAGATTGCTCGATAGGACAAACACACACACACACACACACACACACACACACACACACGCGTGTCGATTGTGTTCTATTGAGGCTTGCACATGCGTTGGTTTACCTCACAAAGCCAACCGCTTAGTTGTTTTCAAGGAGCTCCGCCCAGTGTTGCAGCTGTGTGAACTTGAACATTTTGTACCGTTGGTAGTTGGATTTTATGAGTAGTATTTTGCCCTATGGCCAAATTTGATGCAATTGAAACACCTTGGTCAACCTTGCTCATCCCGGTTTGGCAGACGTTTTCTTGGATTGTTTCTATTGCAGTTTTGTACATTTTGTATGTCGATTTCCATGGGGACTAGTGAGTTAATGCTTGTCTTGCACCTTTCAAGAGAAGACGAGGGTTGATTCACCTTGAAGTTTTCATGTGCAACGCAAGATTCTATGTGCTCAGCAATCTGTACAGCCTCATAAAATGCGTTCGACCCTTGGTCTCTAGTTCATTGGGAGGTATAGTCTGGGCCATAGAGAGAACAATTTCATATCGTCCGACATGGTGGAATCTGGCACGAAGTAGGATCTGGTGCAGTTTGATAAAGAATTGTGCCACAGGTTCGTGACCTTTTTCATCTCTTATCTCTTATATTCCTTAAGGCTCCTAATCCCTGACCAGCCACGTGGCAGGGATTGGGAGGCTTGAGGAAGCATTCTAGAGGTTCGAGAAGGAGGAGGATGGAGGTTCGGGGCAAGAGGAGGGAGGTTTGGGAAAGAGAAGAATGGTGGACTGCGAGTTGTGGTAGACGGTACACTTGGCATGAGTTCCATGGATAGGATAAGGTTCATATGCCATGTGGCACTCTGTATGAAGGCCAAGGGCATCGGTCCATGGCAGAGGACTCACTACACAGTGCACAGTAATGGAAAGAGGTATTTGTCAGAATTGCAACTGTTGCAGACCAGGGATGTTTTTATCGAAGCTATGCTTATATATTAATATAAAATCTTGGCGAAAGTTTATCGAGATAGTTTTTTTAGTTTCACAATATTTGTATAATAGATTACACTTTTATATATTTTCTTTTGAATTTAGAAGAAAAAGTTGTAAATTATGGCGAAACTTTAAAATTTTTCTCATAAAAGTTTCAAATCTTGGCGAATTTTCAAACCTTTATTTTTATCAAGGCATACAAACTTTCGACACCAATATAAAAGTTTCGCTTCTTAACGAAACTAATAGGAAAAAATCATCCATGCTGCAGACAGAGAGGAGTAAAGTTCAATAAACACGAGTAGATGTGCAACGGCAGCTAGGAGCTGATGTGGCAGTAGCACGCTAGCGAGTTGATGTGGCGGCCTCTGGAAACCTGATGTGGCAGCAACAGGCGGCGGCGACGGTGAGCTATTGTAGTGACAATCAGCCACGTATGAGAGACAAAAATTCAAATCCGTGCGATCGCCACATGGTGGGGCAATGCACAGCTGTGCGTAGGGTCGGTCAGAGGCCAGATGGGGCACATGGCATGAATCCCATCGGCAGTCACTACACATGGCACGTATCTCAAGTCTCTGACTTTGCAACACGACCACTTGAAGAGAGAGAGAGAGAGAAAGAGAGAGAGAGAGATATAATATATATGTATATATGTATGTATATATATATCTTAAAATATCATATCATAGATATCTATCCATATAAATATATAAGTATAAATACATGTATGCATAAATATAAGTAGAGAGAGAGAGAGAGAGGGGGGGGGGGGAGGGGAGGGGGGGGACACACACACACACACACAAAAAAATAAATAAATAAATAAAATAAACACACACACACACACACACACACAGGGAGGGAGGGAGACACACACACACACACACACACACAATCTGGAGGTGTTTGTTTAAAGACTACTACAACTACAGAGAGCTACAACAAAGAACCTGAATCCTACTCATGACCTAGGAAGCTTCAAGTACTTGTGAGGGGTCTCGGTGGAAACTCTCTCCGTCTTGTGGTTTACAAAAAACTCTCCAAATCCCTCTCGTAATGGAATGGATTCGTAAAGAGAAGAATACCCCAAAAGACAAAGACAGAAGAAACACAGAGTCTCTTTCTCGTCGAATGCTCAAGAAAGAACCTCAATACAAAACTCAACACATCTATTTCTCCATAGCTCGGAATGATGAGCTTCAGCGACATTATGTCATGTTCTGTCGCTATATAATGATGCTTTTAGGATATAAAAGTCGCTATATAGCGAGTGATCAGTGTCGCTATATAGCGACGCTAGGGGCTAAAACCCAAAACCCCACGCGATGCCATCTTTCACAACTCTATTAAGGGAAAAGTAAAAATCTCTTCTCCAACCTTATATTCGATGACCTCACTTTCCTCCAACCTCTTCCCCACACTCCACCCCTACGCAACCTGTCTCCCAACACTTGTGCTGCCTCTCCAACCTTCTCCCTCTCTACCCGTGTGAAAGGAGGTTTTTCAAGAAGGTGTGTCTCTTTAAGCAATGTAGGTTCATTTTTTGTGAGATTTCATTTTGTGAGTGTTGAAGCATGTATTTCCTTGCATTGCTAAGCCCATGTGCTAATCTTCATGCTTGATTTTCAGAGTTGAAGGACAAAAAATGACATTTGGTAAAAGAAAGAAGACTCACGTCTTCTTCTTTTGGTATCTCTCTCCCTCCTCTTTCCCTTCCTTTCATGCTTTCTCCTTGTTTGTAGGCTTATGCTTGTCCCCTCAATCCAATCCCATTGGAAAGTTGCTTCTCCAAACTCCTCTCACTAATTAGTTATCTGAAAAATGGTATGTTTCCTCTCTTTTGTAGGGCCAGTCCACAAAACACCGAGTGGGACTTTTCCAAGTAAGAAAGTGCTTCCTCTCTTTTCCTATTTTTATTTTCATGATTTGCATTGGCCTGCAGCTAGTGCCTTAAGTGCTAGCTATAGTGATCGGTGTAGGAACCCTCTCTTCTCTTATTTCCTATTCTTCCCCTCTTTCCTCTTTTCCTCCCTCTTTCCCTCCCTCTCTTATTTTCTCTTCTTCCTCCCCTCTCTTTTCCTCTCTTTTGCGTATGCTCATATTCTTATGCTTATGCATGAGCATATGCTCATATGCTCATTCTTATGCATGAGCTCATATGCTCATGCTTATGCATGAGCTCATAAGCATATGCTCATATGCTTATGCTTATGCATGAGCTTATGCTTATATGCCTATGCTCTTTCATTCTCTTTTTTCTTCTCTATTCCCCTCTTCCTTCTCTTCTTTTTCCCTCTCTTTCATCCTCTTTTCTCGCCTTTTTGATGAGCATATGCTAAAGTATATGCTTATGCTTATGCATGAGCATATGCTCATATGCTCATGCATAAGCATAAGCATATGCTTTCTCTCTTCTTTTCTTTTTCCCCTCCCTTTCAATCTCTTCCTTCTCTTCTTTTTCCTTCTCTTTTCTCCTCTCTTTTCATTCTACTCTTTCATCCTCTCTTCTCTGGTGGGTCTTAGCATGGGAAGGTGACATGCTTTTTGTGCTTTTCATACCATGGAAAAAAGCACATAAGGAGCAATGGAATTTTTAAACAATTTTTAAATAAAAAGTTTGGATAATCATGCTGCATGAAGTGACCACTCTCACAACGTTTGCAGGCGAATCGTTACAGTTAATGATACCACGTGTGTTGCTTCTTCCTGTTTCGAGTTTCTCTCCATCATTGCTTCGTTTTCTCTATTCCGAAATGGCAAAATACAATCAAAGAGCCTTGACAAACAGTTGGAGGGAGGGTGGAAGGTTTCTCTGCTTCCTGAGGATTGTATTTCTAAATGCACACCCCGTGGCATAGTAAGAGCAAAGTTGTAGATTGCTTCTCAGTCAGCAAACATGCCAAAGGCAACGAAGTCCAGAAAGACACTCTCTCTTTCTGATTACCAACCACCTTTGCAACTTACTTTCTATAGGACAATAGACGAGTTTAGCTATCACAATGGATTGAGTTCTAAGGGCTTGGACCCTCAAACCATTCAATCAGGTATGAACTTTGATGTGAGTGAGGAGGTGTGGCGAAACTTTTTTAAATGCCAACGGCCAACACCTTCGAAGAAGGTGAAGTGCAGCAAAGTGAAGCCGCAGTTTTTATAGGAATTCATGTAGTTGCACTAGCATGTCTATCAAGATGCCCCGAAAAACAAGGAGGTCGGGCAATCTTTTGCAAAGGCATTCGCATTGCATTGAAATGATCATAGCCCTATGTTAGTCGATTGAGCCCAATTTGATGAGCAGGCTATGCAACTCGCAGAGAAGCACAATGATTTGGGGGTGAAGATTACTCGATGGGAGGAAAAGGAAATATGACTGAGGAGGGGTCTAGCATGGGAGGACCGCGAGACAAGATCGACAACATCCAACCCTGCACCTTCATCACTGAATCAAATCTCCAGCATGGCCACCACTGGTAGGCCTAGATTTCCGCATGATTGTGAGAAAGCCGCAAGTGAGACTCCTTCCCTCTCTCCCACAATCTTCACATGGTATCAGAGCCTTGTTCGTGGTAAGGAGCTCAAGAAAGCAAGCCAAGTTCGTGGTGTCCTGGTAAGAGGACCAGTGTTGCTTTCCTATTTCGAGTTTGGGAGCAAATCTCTGCAGGTAGCACAACCAGAAGTGCAGGAGTGCATTGTTTTAGATTGAGACGCCCTTCGCGGTGTGGCGAGAGCGCAGTATATGCTGCCGGAGTGGGCGAAGCCCTTAGTGACTTTATTTTTCTGATTTGCGGCCGTTTCGGGGCCCGTTTTGAAGGCGGAAGTTCTTGGCAGGCACTCAGAAAAAGGCCCTGTTTTTTGCTGTGCGACCACTGCGCGGCTAGTCGGTGGAAAGGTGCCGCAAAAATTGCATCGTATGCCTGTGTGCAGAGATATTGGGAGTTGCAGATTCATGCCTATTGCCTGTTGATGCAAAATCGTCACTAGGAAGTGACTGTGTGGTGAAATACCACTCTCGTCGGTTTTGCAGATCTGCCCGTGTGAGGCAAAAGCTGTGTTTTTTGCAGTGACAGAATATTTTGCAGTGTTCTATAATGGCATCTGATTCTCTTTCACAGATTGTCACTGAAAAGCTTGACAAGAACAACTTCCAGGCATGGAAGTTTAGAATGACGAATTTCTTGATGGGAAAAGGCTATTGGGAATTCATTACAGGAAATGAAGAAGAACCTGTTCTTCCTAATGTTCCCAGTCAATAGGAAATGCAGGCATTCAAAGGATGGCATGAGAGAGCCAGGAAAGTTATGTACTGGCTGTCTATCAGTATTTCGGACTCCATGATTGTGCATATTCAGGATGCAAATACGCCAAAGGAGGCATGGGATACTTTGGCTAAAATGTACAGCACAAATACGCAGGCCAGGAAAATGCAGGTTTCTTTGTCTTCTCGATTGAAGCAGAATATAGAGCACTTACTATAGATGCATGTGAGGCTATATGGCTCAGAAAACTATTGTCAGAAATATATTACTTTGATGAGTCAAAGCCAACAACAATATACTGTGATAATCAATTGGCTCAAGCATTGGCCAAGAATCCAGTATATCACTCCAGATAAAAGTTCTAAGAATGGTAAAAGAGGTATTGAGAAATGTGGTATGACGGGTAATGGATCCAATATGAGCATCAATGACTACCACATGAAAGTGAAGAAAATTGCGGATGCACTTGCTTCCATTGGGTCGCCAGTGGATGATGATGATTTGGTTTCTGTGACCTTGAATGGTCTAGGAAAGGATTATGCACAGTTCCGCACATCCATTGCCGTCCGTGAAAACTTTCCTGATTTTGAGGAGTTGATTGCTCTTCTAATTTATGAAGAGCAGAGAAATGGTGGTGCATCTTCTTCAGCAGGAACTTCAAAAGAAACTGTCTTCTACTCAAATGCTGGCAGAGGTAGAGGCAGAGGTAGAGGAGGCCGATCTGCAGGCCGTGGTAGAAATCAGAATATGCAGCAAACGCAAGAAAACCAGTCTTATGCAGGAGGACGTGGTAACTCTAGAGGCAGGGGGAGCCAAAGAGGCCGTGGTGGATGGCAGAGAAGCCAAAATGCAAACAACAATGTTGAATGCTACTATTGTGGCAAAATGGGTCATATGGCTAAAGACTGCTACAAAAAGCAGAATGACATTATGAGTGGAAAATTGCAGCAAGGCAATTATGCATCCTCTAGTAGACAGGGCGATGACAGAAATGAGCATTTGTTTATGGTGCAGCATATGACAAATTCTGTAACAAGTGCAGAAGAAAGCAATGATGTGTGGTATGTTGACTCGGGTGCGTCAAACCACATGACAGGTCACACTGAATGGATGCAGGATGCAAGAAAAATGGAAAAACCAGGATTTGTGGAGACTGGTGATGATACTGCACATCCTATTGTGCAGATTGGCAAAATTCCTTTGTCTATGCAGGATGGGAAAAAGAAATACTTGTCTGATGTGTTTCATGTCCCGAACATCACCAAGAACCTGGTTTCTGTTGGTCAAATGGTTGAGCAGGGCTTGCAGGTTAGATTTAATCCTCATGGATGCTTTGTTGAGGATATGAAAAATAACGGTCGCTTGATAGCAAAAGGAAAGAAGAAGGGCAGGATGTTTACGTTGGATGCAGACATGCCTGAATTGAGTGCAGCAATGTTTGCACATGGGACCGGTGTAGTCGCAGATATTGATATCTGGCACAAACGCATTGGTCATGTTAATATACAGCGACTAAAATCAATGCAAGCCCAAAATATTGTTGCAGGATTGCCTAAATTCAAGGTTGCAGAAATGCACAAGGTTTGTGAAGCCTGTCAATTTGGGAAACATGCAAGGAAACCTTTTCCTAGGCATGTTCAAGAGAGTAAAAAACCATTGGAATTAATCCACTCTGATGTGTGGACTACAAAAGCTGCATCTATTGGAGGCTGTCACTATTTTGTCACATTTATTGATGACTTCAGCAGAAAAGTGTGGGTGTATTTTATGAAAAAGAAAAGTGAAGTGTTTGGGCACTTCAAAGCTTTCAAAGCTATGGTTGAAAAAGAAACAGGCCTGCAAATAAAATGCTTAAGATCAGATGGAGGGGGAGAGTACCTCTCAAATGAGTTTGCAAGGTTCTTGCAGGAGCATGGTATAAAGCAGCAATATTCATGCAGTCATACCCCACAGCAAAATGGAATTGCAAAAAGAAAAAACAGGCATATTGGAGAGGTGTCTCGGGCTATGCTAAATGAAAAAGATCTACCAGATTATTATTGGGCTGAAGCAGTTGCTACAGCAGTCTATATAATGAACAGGACTCCCACTGTAGCAATACATGGCATGACGCTAGAGGAGATGTATACTGGTAGGAAACCAGATATTTCTCATTTGAAGATTTTTGGTTGCATTGCTTATGTCCATGTGCCAGATGAGTTGAGGTCCAAGTTGGATCCAAAAGCTGAGAAGTGCGTCTTTATTGGTTATTCTCTGCAGCAGAAAGGGTATAGATGCTATAACCCTTCTACACGTAAGTTCACAGTGAGCAGAGATGTTGTTTTTGATGAGATG
The DNA here is from genome assembly GCF_047967505.1 of Dipteris shenzhenensis. Taxonomy (NCBI): domain Eukaryota; kingdom Viridiplantae; phylum Streptophyta; class Polypodiopsida; order Gleicheniales; family Dipteridaceae; genus Dipteris; species Dipteris shenzhenensis. The sequence goes on along the minus strand of NC_141605.1, from coordinate 49,209,473 downwards.
AGCAGCTGGTATAAACCAGTAAATGTGATGATTGATGTAGATGCACAAAATGGTAATGCTGCACAAAATTCACAACAGCAATCACAAAATATCAGTGGACCTGCAGTGTCCTCTAGCAGTGGTTCACATACTTCACCATGGACAGGTAGGTTGAGATCAGGAGAATCTCCTCAAAGCAATGCTAGTGGTACGCAGGTATCACGAAAAGGAAAAGAGAAGGTAGATCAGCCCATGTTTGATGTGAATGCAGGTCACTCTTATGTGGATGGTGAATCCAGTGGCTCAGAACAGAGCATTGATGATGAGTTGGGTATTCCTTCTGTTGTTACACCTGGAGTAAGGAAGACCAGGGATGTTTTGAGAGCACTTGGAAGTGAGCCTATTTTGCGCAGGTCTACCAGGGTTAGGTATCCTGTGGATAGGCTGAAATATGATGGATTTACAGCCATTCACTATGCCTATATGGTCAAAGTGATACAGGAACCAGAACCCACTTCTTTTGAGCAAGCCATGGGAAATGAAAAATGGGAGAAAGCCATGGATGAAGAAATGGATGCCTTGGATGCTAATGCTACATGGGAATTGGTGCCTTTGCCTAAAGGCAAGAATGCAATTGGCTGTAAGTGGGTTTATAAGATCAAGCACAATGCAGATGGTTCTGTGAATAGATACAAGGCAAGATTAGTTGTCAAGGGGTATGCACAGACATATGGCATTGATTATGAAGAAACTTTCAGCTCGGTTGCAAGGATGGCAACCGTAAGAGCAGCCATTGCTATGGCTGCATCAAAGGGATGGTCTTTACATCAGATGGATGTAAAGAATGCCTTCTTGCATGGTGATTTGCAAGAAGAGGTCTTTATGGAGCAGCCAGCAGGTTATGTTCATGCTACTCATCCTGAGTTTGTTTGCAGGTTGAAGAAAGCCTTGTATGGCTTGAAACAAGCACCTAGAGCATGGTCTGACAAGATAGGACAGTATCTTGTCACTATTGGCTTTCAGATTTCCAAGGCAGATTTCTCACTCTATGTGAGAAAAACAGAGAAAGGGATTATGCTGCTGGTCATTTATGTTGATGATTTGATCATCACAGGTGATAGTGATGAAGATATCCTTCATGTGAAAATGCTATTGAGGCAGAAGTTTGAGATGAAGGATTTGGGAGAGCTACGTTATTTCTTGGGCATTGAGGTGATTAGATCACCAAGTGGGACACAGCTCTTGCAGAGGCAGTATGGATTGGACATGCTGTCCAAATATGGGATGACAGGCTGTAAGCCTATTTCAGTTCCTTTGGAGCAGAATGTGAAGCTGAGCGCAGATGCAGGTGAGCTTCTAGAAGACCCTACTATGTACAGACGCATAGTAGGAAGTTTGATTTACATGACTATTACCAGGCCAGATTTGAGCTATGCTGTTGGGTTGGTAAGTCAGTTTATGCAGGCTCCAAGGAAACCGCATTTGGATGCGGCTAGATGCATACTCAGGTATGTGAAGTCCACATTGCAGTATGGACTATTTTATGAGGCTGGGGTTCAGATACAGTTGCATGGATACACTGATGCTGATTGGGCTGGTAGTGTTTCTGATAGATGATCTACCAGTGGATATATGTTCTCTTTTGGGAGTGCTGCAGTCACTTGGAGCAGCAAGAAACAGCCTACAGTTGCCTTGTCGAGCACAGAGGCTGAGTACAGGGGTGCAGCAATGGCTGCATGTGAGGTAGCTTGGTTGCATAAGCTACTCTATGATATGCATCAGCAGTCTACAGATGGGCCGGTTGTCATTTATTGTGACAACATGAGTAGTATACACTTGGCAAAGAACCCAGTCTTTCATGCCAGAACAAAGCACATTGAGGTGCATTATCACTATGTGTGGGAGAAGGTTTTACTAGGTCTTATTGATCTAGTTTATGTCAGCACAGAGGATCAGGTAGCTGACATATTCACGAAAGCATTGGGCGCAGAGAAGCTGCACAAGTTCAGAGACCTGCTTGGTGTGCAGGATTTGGGATTGAGCTCGAGGGGGAGTGTTGAGATATCGAGCTCCACTCGAGATATGCCAGGGTGACCGTTGTGTACTTATGTCACCGACTTGTTAGCTGGAGATGCGGTTGGTACACCGCCCACGAATAATAGCTGGATGACAGCTATCTTATCTACACTAGTTCGTGGCTCAGTTAGTATGCCACCTTAGTTAGTTGAGTTTGGTTTGAGACCCACATATAGGGTTCTTCTATTTCTTTGTACTAGAGTTCTTTTGGCTTACACAACTAAGAAGAGGAAAACTGTTTTCAGCCTCCACCTTTGTGTGTATTCCCCCATTTGTGATTGTGAGAAAGCCGCAAGTGAGACTCCTTCCCTCTCTCCCACAATCTTCACACTTTATGCAGTTTCACGTGCTTTATTGCGCTTTTATGTGCTTTGAAGTGTGTTTTTTGGTGCTTCTATGTGCTTTCAGGTTTTCTTTCATGTGCTTGCATGTGTTTTGTTGTGCTTTTAGGTGTGTTCTTTTGTGCTTTTATGTGCTTTGAGGTGTGCTTTTATGTACTTTTAGGTGTGCTTTTATGTGCTTGCATGTGTGCTTTGTATGTGCTTTATGAAGTTTCATGTGCTTTATTGTGCTTTTTTTGTGCTTTTTTGTGCTTTTATGTTCTTTGAGGTGTGCTTTTATGTGCTTCCATGTGCTTTCATGTGTTTTTTTGTGTGCTTTTTTTGTGTTATCATTTCTCCTTACCAATGCTTGGTTTAGTTGCTAATGTCCATTGTTAGTGTTTTATACTTTCTGTCTCTCTCCCCATGGTTTTTTGTAGTTGGTTTGATCCTCCTGATCTTTATGCTCATTGAGTGATAGATTAGGCTAGTACAATCCGCACTTTGACATGTTATCAGAGTCGATGGTGCTCCACCCCCTTCATGAGATTTACACAAAACTTTGAGATAGGATGAGGAGGGTGGTAAGGGTGCGCATATACCTTCACACTTTGAGCAAGAGGATAGTCTCCCGGATGTGCCAGATGATGACGAGGGTATCATGGACATGATGGATTCAATTTTTAGGGCATGTACATGTGATGTCCGAGTCTAAGGCCAATATGCGAGAGTTGCAATTAACACAGTTGTATGAGGGTGCTGGGATGTTGAGAGTTGTGGTGCCATGAGCACATGTAGAGCAAAGTTATGAGTAAAGGACAAGCTGCCACATGGCATGGAGGAGATATCCCACATGTGAGCAAGCATATGGATGTAAGTACCCTCACCTATAAAAGGGAGGTTCATTTGAAGTAATATTAATCAAGTACTTTGCACTATCTCAAGATTCTCTTTATGAGTCCAAGCTAATCTATCTTGGAACCTAATTGACTTGAGTTATAGATCATGATCACTCTTAGTATTCATCCACCTTAGATTAGTGTTGTCATTAGAGTAGATTAGGTCCATAGGAGAGCTCAGCCCATGTGCTTTAACATGGTATCAGAGCTTAGGTCCTAGCTCTCATAGATCATATGTAGATTTTTTGATTGTGAGTTCTCCTATTGAGAGAAATAGAGAGATACGGAGAGACTTCGAATCGTGAGAATTCATTGAGAAAACTTCCGTTCATTGCTTTGAGATATTTTTATCATTCTTGAGAGAGAGAGAGAGAGAGAGAGAGTTCCTTTCAGAGATCTAGTTTGTGACATAGATCTATGAGGAGTTGTTGTTGTTGTTGTTCTTCTTCTTAGAGAGAGAGATAGGTACTTCTAAGAGATAAGAGAAACCTACAAGCAAGTAATAAGGAGAGCTCTACATCTACAACTAGCTATCAGTAAGGTCCTATGACACAACACACTACGACGCTCCATCAACTCAGCAAACAGCAGTTCACAGCTCCCTAGCCTTCAACCACTATAGGCACCTGCTCTTGTGTAGCCATTCACTCCAATCCATCTACTCTACAAGGCAGCAAGCTACTCTACAACAAGCTACTCTATGAGCTAGCCCTTCAACGGCCTCCACAAAGCTTATTGCTAAAGCTCCACTGCAGACCTCCTACACGATAAATGGACTCATCAACGCTCCAAGCAGCCAGCCGACTCTGTAGCACCATGGCAATCGACAGCTTCTCCAATAGCAACACAGCTCCTAAGCAGCTGCACACGAATGTCCACGCCTACAAAGGACCTCTACGACGAGCGGGCTGCATGCAACTCCACTGAATAGAGCACAGCTCCAACTCCGACGGCTCCAGCTCCTACTCTAGCTTCATCAACGAGCTGCTCCCACATTTTGCGCCATAGCTCACAGCTCTTTAGCTCCTCCATCTCTCGCAGCTCCCAAGCTTCTCAAGCCCATACCCGGCTTCTCTACAGTGACTCACTCCGTCAGCGCAGCTCGCAGCTCCTGAATTCCTCCGTCGCCATCATCACAAAAGGCTTAAAGCTCTTCTTTCTTCCTTCTCCAAGGTTCCTTTTAAAAAAAAAGCCACGTGGCAGATAAGGTGGTCATCTTTAACTATGGTTAGATTCCACTGCCTTGGGTTAGTTGAACCACGGTAAAAATTTGTGTAACCTTGGGTTAACCAAGCTAGGTTAAAAGGTCACCACAGTGTCACCTAAGCACAGAGTCCCTTGCTAAGCACAGTATGGAATTGTGCATGTGAATCCCTGTGCCACATTGGCAAAGGCCTTCTCTTCTTCACAAAAACTTTGACAAGGCGTAACTTGCAATCTAGGAAGAATTTGCACACGCTCCAAAAAGGAAAAATAATCGGTTTTTTGAGCTCTACAACCTGTCAACTCAGATTTTTTGTATGCAATTAGACACTACCAGATTTGAAAGTATCTTCAACTGGTAAGACCTTTGCAATGGCAATACACACCCCAACTGTTGAGAAGTTCACTGGGGAAGGATTCCACACATGGTCTACACAAATGAGGTATCTCTTGATGCATCAAAAGCTTTGGAAGACTATAAAAGAAGAAATACCCACTGCACAAAATGATGCCTAGAAGGAAAAAGATGAAGTGGCACTATCACTCATTGGTTTGCACTTGGGTCCAAACATAATTCATCATATAGACTCCAAGGATCATCCCAAGGATGCATGGGATGAGTTGAACACAGTGTTTGGTGCAAAAGCCAAAAACCAAGAAATCCATCTTAAGATTGAATTCTATGGTATGCACATGGGCTTCAATGACTCCATGGCACAATTTGTCAACAAAATCAAAAGCATTATGACCCAACTAGAAGGCATAAATGCAAAAGTAGGGGAAAAAAATGCACTTGCAATTCCCCTTAAAAGCATGCATGTAGAGTACAGTGCACTGACAACTACTTTGAAAAATTTGCCAGATCCAAAGTTTGAGGAATGTGTATCCTCTCTTCTTGAAAAATAAAGAGAGTTAAAGGCATCGGCATCGACATCAACATCTAGCCCACATGTGAGCAAGCATATGGATGTAAGTACCCTCACCTATAAAAGGGCGGTTCATTTGAAGTAATATCAATCAAGCACTTTGCACTATCTCAAGATTCTCTTTATGAGTCCAAGCTAATCTATCTTGGAACCTAGTTGACTTGAGTTATAAATCATGATCACTCTTAGGATTCATCCACCTTAGATTAGTGTTGTCATTAGAGTAGATTATGTCCATAGGAGAGCTCAGTCCATGTGCTTTAACATGGGATGTCAAAACTATGGGCTTGTCTCTCAACCTTGAATCTACAAGCAAAGTATGGGTGGTCAGATACAAGTGTCTCAACCTTAATGAGGTTAGCTCCTCCATTAATTTATCTCATTATTTAGATATTGTTTATTTTAAGAATCATCATAGTTTCTCATTATTTGAAGCCTATGTATGTTTGAATTGTGATAGGCTACTCCAGAAGATGTTGCCTGCACCAAATACCATGCCCGCATCAAGAGATGAAGCGAAGAAGATGCTGACAACAGTGGGTATGTATTACGATACCATCCATGCTTGCCGTAATGATTGTATTCTCTTTCGTCATGAGCATGGAGATTTGGCTAGTTTTTCGAAGTGTGGGGAACAATGATATAGAGATGACTTACAGGGTGAGCAGATCCCGGTAAAGGTCTTGAGACACTTTTTCATCATTGCTAGAATACAACACATGTTCCAATGCAAATCCATAGCGGAGTTGATGAGTTGGCATGCTACACATCGATCCACTGATGACACATTGACGATTCCCACAGATTGTGCAGCTTGGAAGCACATAGACAATCAATGGCCGGACTTTGCAAGGGAGCCACACAACTTACATCTTGGGCTCATCGGGTGTGATTTTTTGGTGAGCTTTTTGTCACAAGCTTTTTTTCAATTTTCATGAATATTGCGAGCTTTTCATTCAACTGAGAGAGAGAGGGGGGGGGGGTCATGGAGTGGGGTGGGTTAAAAGTTTGGGTTGTGGTTGCAGTTGAGAGGAGAGAGGGCAAAATCTAACGATTGAAATCTATAAATTCAAAAAAACATTTACTTATCATCAAACACTGTTAAACTATGTGAATGAACAATACCTCACAGGGATCTTTGAAGAAAAAGCGTGATCAAACTTGTCCTCCTCAATGGTCCCTCTTGTAATCCAGGATGTTGAAATTGAGGATTTTTCTCCAATACTAATTATATGCTTCCAAACAACTCCAAATCTATTTCTAACCATATTCTGTAAAAAAACTCAATAGTAAGAGTGTATCTTTTAAAACAAAAAAATATTTCTTCCTCTTTAAATCATGTAATAAAAGAAAACAACAAAATTACCAAAAAAAACTACAAATTAACTGCTTCTTCAAAGTGGCATCATAAAATCTCATTATTTTCATTGTCTTGCATTGTTCTAAAGGTTTTCTCACCTGAATCTCCATGCAAGTTGCTCTGAATGACCCTGATTTGACTTGAAAACTTAGAACATTCTAAAACTACCTGAATGAATAGTACCTAATTCTTGGAGCAAGATTCTTTGAAAAAAAAATGTGATCAAACTTGTCCCTCCCAGTGGTCCCAAATGTGTTCCAGGATTGATGAACTTGATGGTTCTTTCTTCAAAACAAATTATATGCTCCCAAACATCTCGAAATCTATTTCAACCAATATTCTGTAGAAAACCATGGGTTGTGGGCATGGATGTTTTTATCGAAGCTATACTTATACATTAATATAAAATCTTGGCAAAAGTTTATCGAGCTAGTTTTTTTGTTTCACAATATTTGTATAACATATTACAATTTTAAATATATTCTTTTGAATTTTAAAGAAAACGTTGTAAATCCTGGTGAAACTTCAAATTTTTTCTCATAAACGTTTCAATTCTTGGTGGTGAAATTTTCAAACCTTTATTTTTATTAAGGCATACAAACTTTCAAAACCAATATAAAAGTTTCTCTTGTTAACGAAACTAATGGGAAAAAATCATCTATGGTTATGGGTTGCATGCATACCCACAAATGGTTATAATTTGTTAAGTCAGTGTTGGCAATGAGAAGTTCACACCTTGTACTCTATAATAGCTTGCATTGTAAGATGTATCTTTGGATTTCTTTGTTCAATCACAACGATTGGTGACTTGTCACACAACTACGGAATGCTATCTACACCTTCTACATGCTTATAATTGCACTTATCATGGAGTGCATACTCTGCTAAGGATGGAGTTTTATCCAAGAGCTAAACTGATAATGATCTGAGTCTTATGTAGTTTGACTCCACTGGTTTGAAAGCTTATATATGTCACTTTATGATTCATTTTTTTAGCTTTAACATATTTTAGGTTACACAGTAGTGTATTTGCTCTGTCTTAAGTAGCTTTCTCTTGAGTCCTGTTGTTGCTAAACTCTTAAAGAATTGGTTTACTTATTTTCTCATTTTCTTTCCCTTTATTTATATGTTGTCCTTTAGTTAGTAGGCTCGTCAACTTTATTTGCATTAACTTCATTATTACTAGGTAGTTAACCTTAATATTTGTTTGAAAATAGTATAGTTAAACATATATATTTTGCTCACTTGCATATTCTACTATGAACTTACTTAGAGCTTTATCCATTTATTGTGTTACTTCTCTCTTGCATTAATTTGCTATCTAATGATCTACTTACTTGCACCTTTTCACCTTCTTTATTTTTAACTTAAAATTATCCTTTTGATTAATTCACACCTTTGATTGCCCTTATTTAATTTTCTTAAATAGGGAAGTTTATTAATTAATCTAGGCAGTGTGACTCCCTTAGTAATTGTCTTAGCCTTAATATTATTTTCACATTTTAATGTTAATTTTTTTTGTCATAATTTACTAGTATTGATGATTGTTTATGTGCTCCATTTGGTTTAATTATTATAAAGTATATATTTTTTCTTTTGCACAATTATGAGGTGCTTTTAGAGCTTTTCTTTATACACTCCCTTGTATTTTTAAGGATATGATCATACTTAACTCCAATTTCTTATGATATGATCTCTATGGACTTTATACTTGGGTTTAGTTTGGTATTTAATAAATAAATTGTATTTCCTCATCAAAGTTTCTTGCACTCCTTTAATGCATTTCTTTTATTGGAGCTTAATCAATGGTAGATTACCGTAAGCTCATGATACTGAGCGCACGAGCTATTCAAGTTATTAGATTTTCCCCATGGAATCTATTATCAAATTTATGGGACATTACCACAAAGTAAAGTCTCTTCTCTACAAGTACCATGGTTGCTTCTCTAGACCTTGATATTATGCATCGGTTTGTTCATAGTGAGTATTTAGGTTTCATATGCCACATTACTTGATAGCACTTGTTCTACTTCTACACATCTTATGTAGTGCTTCCACTCATATTAATTTGATGACACCCTTGTTTGTCACAACCTACCAGATTACATCTTCATTTATGCACTGATCAATTCACATGTACCTTCATAGTATCCCATTGAGTTGTGATATGCTCAAGTTTGGCTCACCATTTGCAACCTGTAGATTGACCAACAAGTCTCTTTGATTGAGAGGAGGACTTCTTTTTGACAAAGTCCCATCTTCCCTTCATCCTATCTTTTATGTTTTGGTCCCAAAATTGACGGTTGATTTACAACTTAAGGGATAGAAATGAAAGTCAATGTACAAGATCTAAATTGTACTAATTCTTTAAACTTTTATTGCATAGTCACTATGCTCACACATGCATATATTACTTGAGTAATTTTATCTTTATATTTTTCAATATTGTATGCGGCAATCACTTCATTTGGTCCCCTTTCACCCATTTGTGTAAAAGCATGGTAATGATCATGAGTTGAATGTGCTTCCATTTGATACATTCTTATTCTAGTTTGTTGACCAAGTTTTAGGATTAGATCCAATCTCATTGACTATTCAATTGAGCACTTGAAATTTAAAAAAAGAATTTACTTTGGAATTAAAATGTAGTAGCATCTCTCTCTCTCTCTCTCTCTCTCTCTCTCTACACACACACACACACACGTGCACATGTACGCACATGCACACACACATGCCCCCCCCCCCCACACACACATGTGCACATGCACGCACACGCACATGCACACACACCCACACACACACACACACACGCACGCATGCTTGGATATCCTGGCTAGACTATCATTGCTAGACCTTGTTCATTTTTGTATAGCTTGATCCCTTCATGGATTACATCTAGTGGAGAAATATATCTTTGAAAAGAATGAGTGGACGTCGCAAATAAGTTATATACATTAAAACATGGTTTGTGGCCTATACTTGTCACATATAAGTTATATAAATTAAAACAGTGTTTTTGGCCCATACTTTACTTGCCACAAAAACTTTTCATGACATAATTTTAACCAACAATTAGGACTAGACCTTGTTAGGCATTTTTTATTGACTATATACCATTATGAACTCATGGTGAAACTTTTTTTCATGACTTCTATATAAAGAAGTTTCTTGCTCATATGATATGCTCTAGATGGGCAAGGATCACATTAATTCGTATAGGAACAGGGCCCCTTATCTAAAGCCGATAGATGAAAACTAGACTATCAGCATTTGAATGGGATGAGAGCAATATATATGCCTATTATATCACCTCTTTTGATTTCCCCTTTTCTATGTATATCTATTTCTTACACATATTTCATTAATTTTGGACTCATATTTCTAGCTTTGGACAGGCTTTCCTAAAATCCTTCCCAAATGGAAAGTTTACTTTTTGAAGCTATCCCTTCCAAATAAAAAGTTTATTTTATGGAACTATCCTTTCCAGATAAAAAGTTTATTTACTCACATAATTCTTTTGCACTAAAACTAGGGAAAAAATAAATTTTGTAAGTTTTTGGAAGCCCAAAAAATGAAAATTGTAAAATTTAACGTAACATGTTATAGCCTAACTTTTTCTTAACTTATTAACAATATAGATTAATAAAAATAATTTAAATGCATATATGTAAGTATGTATATATATACATATGTATGTATGTATGTATGACCCATGCATGACATTAATTTCCATAAGAGTCATCTAAAATCTTCAAGATATCATAATAGTATTGATAAACACCTTTTGAGAGTTTCAAAACTTTAAAACATGGAAGATATGGTGTCACAGGATGTTATACATGCACGCATGGCACAAACATGCCTTTGGTTCATCTTGGAAGGCCATTGGTACAAATGATAGGACGAGTGCACGGCACTTGCCCACATGGCATATAGATGGAAGCCATTGGTACATATGGTAGGATAATTATGATGCACCTGATTGTGTGGCACAGACATGCCCACGGGACTTTTAGTTCATTTGTGTTGGTGTGGGATTCACGCTCTGTGGCTATTGATAGAGGGGAGGGAGGAGGAAAGAGAGAGAAAGGGAGGGTGAAAGGAAGGGGAAAGGTAAGGGGAGGGGGAAGAGAAGGGGAAGGGGGGGAGGAAGGAGAGAGAGAGAGAGAGAGAGAGAGAGAGAGAGAGAGAGAGAGAGAGAGAGAGAGGGGGGGGGGGGGGGAGGGAGGGAGGGGATGGGAGGGAGAAGAGAAGGAAGAGGGAAAAGAAGGGGAGAGGAGGGGGAAGTGAAGGAAGGGGGAAGAGAAGGGAAGGGGAGGGTGAGGAAGGGGAAGGGGAATGGGGAGAGGAGGGTGAGGAAGGGGAAGCAAAAAGAGGAAAAGGAAGGGCATGAGAAGAAGAAGGAGAAGGGAGAGGCGAGAGGGAGAAGACAGAAGAAGAGAGAGGGAGAGGGGAGAAGAGGAAAGAGAGAATGAGAACGGAGACGAAGAAGAGTGAAGAGAGATGGAGAGGGGAGTGAAGGGGGAAAGAAGGGGGAGAGAGGGGAGAAGGGGATCTTCCTTTGGGTTATATATAAGCCATAAAACTCTAAAAAATTCAAATTTCCCTCTCTTTTCCCTCTCCCCTCCCTCTCCCTCCCTAGGATCAAACTTTTCAGTTCATTCCTAGAATTCAAATCGTTCCTTTTGCTTCCATATAATTCAACTTCCACTCCCCTCCCCCCATCCTCCCTCCCCCCCCCCCCCCTTCTTTCCCCCCTCCTCTCCCCTCTCCCTCTCCCTCTCCCTCTCCCTCTCCCTCTCCCTCTCCTTCTCCCCTCCCCTTACCTTTCCCCTCCCCTCCCTTCCCTCCCTCCCCTCCTTTCCTTCTCTTCCTCCCCTCTCCTCCCCCTCCCCCTCCCCTTATATTCCCCTTCCATCCATTCAATTTCGCCCCTACCTTCCTGCAACTGTGGCCACCTTTTTTAATGTGTATTTTTCAAACAAAACAATAAATAAATCTATTCATGGACTTGGATGATAGTCACTCTTTTGTTTTGATGGCCACGTTACAATTGCACGTGCATCAATCCCACCTATCTTGTGGCATATGTAGAATATCATTATTTACCATCGGATATGGTTTGCATAGTCTCACAGAGTCTCATGCACAATGGTCAAAAAACACCCTCCGAGTTGTGTTATTCAAACATGAACATATCTAATAGCCATGATAATTTGCACACACATCAATCTCACCTATCTCGAGGCATGTGCAAAGTATTGTTACCATCGTAGATGGTTTGCATCATGGAAATCGCATAACACCATGTTTTTCACCAAGTCGCATGCACAATGGTTTAAAAACATGCTTCGGGTTCTATTATTCAAATGTGCATATATCCTCTAGCCATGATACTTTGCACATGCATCAATTCAACCTACATTAAGTCATGTGCAAAGTATTGTGTCCATAGGATATGGTTTGCATGGTTGAATAACATACCTTAGATACTATTTTTTGATGGTTGTGCATAACACGGTGAAAAATGGGTTTGTGGTGACTTCAACCATCCAAATCATATCCAATGGGCAAGATACTTAGCACACTCCTCAACATAGGTGGGATTAACACACGTGCAAAGTATCATTCCCATCAGGTATGTTTGTGTATGAATAACACACCTCAAACCATATTTTTTGATGGTTGTGCATAAGACTTAGTGAAAAATTGCATGTGTAAAGTATCGTTCCCATCGGATATGTGCATGTTCGAATAAAATACCTCAGATCATATTTATGGTTGTGCATAAGATTTAGTGGAAAACAGACTTTGTGGCACATTCGACCATCCAAATCATATCTGATTGGTGTATAAAATTTTATTGTACGTGCAAAATATAATGCTAATCGAGTATGAGCGCATTCAAATAACACACCTTAGAGCGTGATTTTTAACGATTGGACACAAGACTTGGTGGAAAATGGGGTTTATGGTAACTTTGACTATCCAAAGCATATTCGATGGGCATGATACTATGCATGCACCTCAAAATAGGTGAGATTCACATGTGTATAAACTATTGTTCCTAGCGGGTATGTGTGTGTTCAAATAACACACCTCTAAGCTTGTTTTTTGATGGTTATGCATAAGACTTGGTTCAAAACAAGCTTTGTAGTGACTTAGACCATTTCAATCATATCAGATGGACTTGATAGTTTGTACGCACCTAAAAATAAATGGTATGGATGTGTGTGCAAAGTATCATTCCCATCGGGTATGTGTGCATTTGAATAGCACACCTGAGTGTGTTTTTTGAGGGGTGTGCATAACACTTGGTAAAAAACGGGATTCATGGTGACTTAGGTCATCCAAAGTACATCTGATGGACAAGGTACTTTATACACACCTCAACATAGTGGTATTCATGCATGTGCAAAGGACCATGTCCATCGGGAAGTGCACATTTGAATAACACACCTCTCAGAGCATGTTTTTGACAATTGTGCATAACACTTGGTGAAAAAAGAGGTTTATGGCGACTTCGACCATCCAAATCATATAAGATGGACACAATACTTTTTACATGCCTCAAAATAGGTGGCATTTTCACATGTGAAAAGTATAGTGTCCATCGGGTATGAGTGCATTTGAATAACACACTTCACAACGTGTTCTTTCACAGTTGTGCATAAGACTTGATGAAACATGATGTTTATGGGGACTTAAACCATCCAAAGCAAGGGAAAGAAAAAAAGGATGGGTGTATTGGAGGAACATTAGACTAGACTTTATGAGATTCTCATTTAGATAAATAACAGCTAAATTTAATGATGAGGCATGGTTGAATTCTAGCACTTGTTCATTTGGGATACTAAAGCTTAGGCTGAGAATAATCTTGCACATAAAGTGTTGATGGAAGAGAAATTAAAGGTTTAGGCATCCTTAGAATATAGGCAACACATACCCTAGTAGAATAATTGTAATATTACAATAATCTTACAACTAACAATTTTGCTTGTCTCTCCCAGGCTCCTTCTTGGCACAAGGACCTTGTGTAGGGAAATGATAGTAGAGATAAAGTGTGAAGTGGAGGTGGGTTAGGATTGAGGTAGACTAAGAAGGAGGTGTAAGATTAGAGAGGGGGAGAGAGAGAGAGAGAGAGAGAGAGAGAGAGAGAGAGAGAGAGAGAGAGAGAGAGAGAGAGAGAGAGAGAGAGAGAGAGAGAGAGAGAGAGAGAGAGAGTTTGTGTGTGTGTGTGTGTGTCACCTCCTTGACTATTTGCGAAATTAAGTCAGTGGTGGTCTAGGGGGAGATAGGCGAGGGGTGAGCAAAATGACAGGAGGAAAGGAGTAATCTTATAAGTAACGATTTTGCTTGTCTCTCCTAGGCTCCTTCTTGGAATGAGGACCTTGTAAGACTTGTTGTGAGGATCCCCTTCCTACCCCATCACTGGCTTGATAAGGAATCTTATCTATGCTTCGTTCCAAAATTGATGAGACTATCATCTAGTTGAATACCCAAGAAATAAAGGACCACTCGATTCAAGAAAATTGTTGGTTGTACAAATTTCCTTTAATGAGTGGTGCAGAGTCTTGATATTAGGAAAAGGAAGGATAGAGGAGACAATTTCCATCATTGGACTAGGTTATGGAGAAGGACAACAAGGCCTTGATTGACTTCATCCAAAACTCTCCCCATTCATGAAGAGCCTTTTCCTCAACTACTACCTCACTCCTCCCATGTCCCCTCTCTCAATCAAAAGTTTGGGATTGAAATGCTTCACCCCTCCTTAGGATTATTCCTCCACCCCACAACATAGTTTTTATAATCTTGGGGGGGTATCCAAGGATGTGTAGGACAATATTTTTGCTGATATGGTGGTTACACTATCAAACTCCATAAAGAGAAACTCCTGTCCCACCTATACCAACCCTTCCTTTGTTTTGGAAGTAGAGTTATTGGTGCATGAAAATAAGGTCTAGGACCTCCATGATATGAATATGCTTGCTCCTTTTTAGGTGGGAACATGGATCATATTTGCAGATTTGGTGCAATCCTCAAAGGTTGTGAAGGGCAAGGCAAAGAAGGAAGCCCAAGACTTTGAAATACCCTAATGTATAATTATCTCCTCGCAAACTTCTTCCCTATGTCTTCTTTTTACTTGGGACATTGCCCCTCACCTGTAGGGGTATTTGGTAGATGTAAAAGAAAAATTACAAAAATAGATAATAAAAGCCCCAAGTATATTAATGATATTTTCAACATTGGCAGGCCTTATTTAAAATACATATGCATTGAAGAGAAGACGAAGTACAAGGCCCAACCCCTATGGTTCGATCATGTTGTTTGGTTTATCATCAATAACTTGATTACTAAAGTCAACCTTTAACTTGAATCAAGGTAGCAGATGGTCGACGACTCGCCACCCTGGGAGTCATTGAGGATTTGCCCATCACTGTCAATGGGTTGACCACCATCGTCAATTTCTATGTAGTGGGCATTGAAGATATAGGTAGGAGTTACCCAGCCATACTCGGGAGACCATGGTTGAGAAAGAGTGATGCAGTCAACTATTGGAAGACATGACACATGTCTTTTAGTGCTTCTAAGGAGAAGATCCCAGTGCAACCATGTGCTACGGAACCAGAAGAAGAAGAGGAGCAAGACAGTGATACTCTCTCGTCCTCGGTGTCTGAATCAATGGAAGAATTAGATGGGGGGGATGAGTTCTCAGAGGAGGAAGTTTACATGATGGGGGTGTCTCCGACCCCGCCACCTATAGAAAAGGTAACAGCTAGTCCTCAACAGCATGAATCTATGCTTTCCCCAAACCTCACTCCAAGTGAGAAAGATGCAACTAGCTACCGCCACCTTCGCCATGTGACTACCATAGAGCACAAGATAGAGCTGAAGCTTGATGCAAAGCCTGTGGCTCAGAAGTATCAGAAATTAGGGCCCCTACAGACTGATGATTTGCACTCAGAGTTGCAAAAACTTGTAGAAGCTGGGTTTATTATTCCGGTTCACAATACTGAATGGGTTTCACCAGTGGTAGTCACCCCAAAGAAAAACAACAAGTGGAAGGTCTGCATCAACTATAAGAAACTCAATGCGGCCACCAAGAGGGATCATCATCCTCTGCCCTTTCAAGACCTCATTCTTGAGAAGGTAAGTGGTCATGAGATGTATACTTTCTTGACGGTTACTCCGGGTTTTACCAAATTCAAATTACCGAAGAAGATGTGCTTAAAACCACATTTGCCACACCCTGGGAGACATTTGCATTCAAAGTAATGCCATTTGGCCTCACCAATGCTCCTGGTACCTTTCAAAGATTTATGCAGATGGTGTTTGCTCCTTATTTGGGGGATTTCTTGGAGGTGTTTTTAGATGACTTTTGTATATTCTCGTCATGTAAGGAGCACATCATGAAGGTTAGGTTGGCCTTCCAAAGGGTCAATGATGCGAATGGCAGTCTCAACCCTGAGAAATGCACCATTGGAGCCACTCAAGGGAGGTTACTAGGACATATTGTCTCATCTGAGGGCATCAAGCCTGACCCCGAGAAGGTAGAAGCTATCCTCAAGCTCTCCCCGCCAACAACCAAGCATCAGGTACGCTCATTTATCAGTAAGATACTATCGCCGCTTCATTGATCAATATGCTACTTTGACACGACCCATGACTATGCTATTAAAAGATGGAGTTGATTTCTCTTGGGATGAGGATTGTGATCATGGGTTTGTACAAATCAAGAGTGCTTTGGCTTCAGAACCCATTCTATGCAATCGAGATTGGTTAAAGACTTTCTATATCAATCCTTGGTTTGGGTAGCATACTCTGGCAGGTATTCTTCTCCAGCAAGGGGAGGATCGATTCACATATCCCGTTTGATTTGCTTCTTGACAATTGCTCGACACCGAATGATGCTACTCAGAGGCTGACAAGCATACCTTGTCTTTGGTGTTTTGCATTGAGAAATTTAAGCATTATGTGGCTAGAAAGTCCTTCATTATACTCACTAGCATTGGTCTTGCAAAGTAGGTTCTTCAATCACCAAATCCCATGGGCCGGTTGGCCAAATGGTTAGCAGTTTTACAAGAATACGATTTTTCTTTCAAAATTGTAAAAGGTGGTTGTTCCAACTTGAAGAATGCTTTGATTGATTTAGAGAAGTGCCTTGATGTAACCCTTGTAGCGGCCATAGAAGTTGGGGATCCATGGTATGGCAGTATCTATAGGTTTTTAACTGCTTTCTTCTTTCCTCCAAAAAGTAGTAGCTATGAGAGAAAGAAGATCTGCAGAGATAGTAGGCACTACACCCTCTTTGATGGGGTGTTGTACCGTCAGGGCATGGATGGGGTACTAAGATGGGCCATTGATGCAGATGAAGTACTCAAGGTATTGAAGCATTATCATGATGGATTTTGTGGAGGCCACTATGCCAGTGACTATACAGCTAAGAAGATTTTACATGCTAGGTACTATTGGCTGATGTTGTTCAAGGATGTCACTATGCATTGCAAAACTTGTGAACCATGCCAATTCTTTGGTAGGAAGGATTTGCGTCCTGGGCAACATCACCCAGTGATGTCCATCCATCCGTTTCAGAAGTGGGGAATAGATTTTGTCGGGCCCTTGCCCATGACTGCCAGCAAAAAGAAGTATCTTTTGGTAGCCACTCAGTATGTCACTAAATGGGCTGAAGCTATCATTCTCCCCACTGCAAATGGTAAGGCAATTTCAAATATCATATTTGAATGTATCTGCACAAGGTTTGGGACACCCATGGAAATAGTATTTGACCATGGGAGTCCATTCTTAAATGAAGCAGTGGAATTGCTCATGGATCGCATGGGTATTGATCATCGCACTTCTAGCATCTATTATCCAGCATCCATGGGTCAAACGGAGTGGACCAATGGCCTCCTTTGTAAAACCATGGGAAGAATGGCTATAGGGAATAGGAGCCAGTGGGATCAGAAGGTCACAGAAGTCATATGGGCTTACAACATCACTCATAAAACGTCTACAGGTCACACTCCTTTTGAGTTGGTGTATGGCACTGAGGCCGTTTTACCACTAGAGATAGAGATTCCGGCCTTGAGATTGTGGCACAAGAACAGAGGATGACAGAAGATGAACATGTAGAGGCCAGATTGGTGCAACTTGAGAAGCTAGATGAAACCTGATGCCTTGCACTACACCAAATAGAGATCCAAAAGAATCGACAAAAGGCTCACTTGGATGCTAAGATTCACAAGGGATGGGAAAGACACTTTGCTGAGGGGGATGTTGTGCTATGCTTTGATAACAGATTGGACCACCAAATGGATAAGAAGTTCCTTCCATTGTGGAATGGTCCATACAAAGTCATCAAGGAACGTAGCAATGGGTCTATACAAGTTCGAGAGCTGCATGAGCCATATGGCAAGAAGGTGATCAACAAGCATTACCTCAAGCCCTTCTTTGTGCATGATGGATCTAGGCATGGAAATGCAGTGCATTTCCTACTTGGGGGGGGGAACTCTTATGGATAAATTTGTCTAAGGAAAAAGGCATTAATATGTGTGTGTGTTTGTATGTGTGGCAATAGTATAATACAATATGGTGTGCATAGGGCCCAGGGTTGAGGTGGCAGGGCATGACCATGTGCCACCCTTCCACGTAAGAGGACCCATAAGGTGTGTTGTACATAATCCATGGTAGTAATATTATAAAATGTAAGGTGCCATGGCTCCTCCATGTGCCACCCCTCCACCTAGGTGGTCCCATGCTTGCATTTAGTGAGATATGGCTCAAAGTCCATGGGAGAAGTAATATAAAATAGGTGGAGATGGATATTATTTTGGGTTATTCCCTCCATATAGGATAGGCCCATGTGGGAGAGGTATAGAAGGTCCAAGAGTGCAAGTTAAATAATGGGGAAAGTAGGATGAGGTGGCAGGATTCCTTGTGCCAACCCTCCACTTGTCCTCCTAGATGTTTGAACGTATTATAAAATTGGGAAGAGACCAAGGGAGTATCCTAGACTTGGGATATGGGAGTTGATATATGTGGAAAAATGTGGCCAACACAATTGAGAGTGCGTAACTACCTAGCCCACATGGGAGACTCTTCCACACACACCATGCATGTGGGAGGATGCATTTAATGGGAGAGACCCCCTCTCTTGGCTATAAAAGGAGGGGGCTATTCCTTGAGGTGACACGCTCATTCTTGTAAAGCCACCTAGCTAGTACTTTGATATTTCCCCCATCCTTCCTTTCAAATGAAGCATGACCCTCTTCCCTTGATGTCTCCATCTCTACATTCCTCTTCCCATCATGTACATGCTCTTCTTTGCCCTCTCTCTCTCCCCTTGTGCCATAGTCTCCCTCTTCATTCCCTCCCCTCTTAGTCTCTTTTCCCCACCCAGGTTAACGCTTCTCCCCTCACGTTCCCTATTCCTCTATGGCCCTCGAGCATCACCATACCTATCCTCTAGCCTCTTGTCTTGATTTCTTTTCCGGCTAATAACACACACACACACATTCTCATATAGCTATGTATGTACGAGGGTCATTGAGATACGAGATGTTCTTATGTGCATATAGATTAAGCCCTCTGAGGTGTATAGTTCACAAAGTTTGGCAAAGAATAAAGGAAGAGATTGAATAATCCACCCTGCATATCATAATATCCAAGTGAAAGTTATCACGGATCCTTGGGATTACTAGAGCAATGATGGTACATCAAAGGCATGATGTATTGTGGTGGGAAAGTAAAGGAAAGAGATGGTTGGGTATTTTCCAACTCACTACCCATTGATTGGGAAAGAGATGGTTGGGTATTTTTCCACTCAATTCCCATTGAGGTGTAGTAGCATTGAGAAAAGAGCCCATTCATGGCTTGGCATGCTCACAATACACCAAGAGAAGGTATCCAAGGTGAAGGATACCTATCTCCAATGAGCTCGCATTTTGAAGGGACCAACACCCATCAGAGTAACAAAAGGGTTCACAAGGGACGAGCGGGGGACATGTCATGGACCTTATTCATGTATCCCTTTTTCCACTTCCTCTTGCCAATTTCTTTGCATTCTCTATTCAGAAAAACTACTACAAGAGCTTCCCAAAAGATCACAAAATTTTGACAGCACAAAACCGCCCTCCTGCTCATATACGTCTTGCAGCATAGTAGCAAGGCTTGAAAGATTTCTTTTAGGATCCTTGCAATGACCACTATCTTGCCTCTGTGTAAGGTTTTGGTGTCACCAAACCCCCTCCCTCTCATATAGAGCTTGGGACTTGGTGAGATTGGTAGTTACAAAAGGCACGTGCCTTCCCTTTTTGCAAAAGTGACTAGATACACGGGATTATGTAATTGCTCAAGCATCTACGAGCAATCAGCCCTTAACATCCATAAAAAAGGATGTAGAAGAATGCTCATCTAGGGATAACAGTGTAACATCTAATTAAGGTATGTACCATTGGTACTCGTTTTAAGATTCCCTCAAAAATTCATTAAAATTATAAGTTTTTCAAAAAAAGGTCATATTTTGCATAGTGAATTTTTCAAAACTTTTAAAATCCTATCAATTTTGGTACATAATGCCCGCAAATTATGAAGGACCTTGACTACAGAGGACAATATCAATGTATTTAGAAAAATCAAGAAGTCTATAATTTTTTCCCTTTTGACCTTTTATTTTCAATAGAAAAACTAGATAATACAACTTTCAATCCTGCGTGTACTAACATAACCTTATCAAAATTCTTAAGTTAAACTTTGTAATATCACATAAAGTACTAAAAGAATTTAAAAAATATCATCAAATTAATGGGAAAAAGTAAATGCCTCCTTCTTGAAAACATTCAACACATATGGATTCTCAAATGTCTTAAGAACATTTGTCTATTGAAACAATTCAAAATCACAAAATTGTCAATATAATTCCATAGTTGGAGTCTACTCAATTCTCCCATATGTGTCATCTATATCATCTTCATAACCATCCCCAACAACAAATTAATGGAAACAACTAAATGTTCAAAACATTCAAAGCATATGGATTCTAAAATGTCTTAAGAACACTTGTCTATTGAAACCATTCAAATACAAAAAACTGGCAATACAATTCCATAACTAGAGTCTACTCAATTCTCCCATATGTGTTATCTACCTCATCTTCATCACCCTCCCCAGTCTGGGTTTCGTGTATGGGTTTCTCAATCACTTTCTCTTTCACAACCTCCTTCTCCCATGTTTCAGCTAGCTCGCCTGCCTCTGTAAAACTGGGTTTCAATATCTTAGGAGGTTGGGGTTCCCATGACAAGGCTACCACCGAATCTGCATCGAACTTCCCACCTTTCAAACCAAGCTCTTGATGCTCATCAGGCAAGTGATAAATAGCAATAACTCTCTTCTTTATGTAATCACATTGAATAGGATCTTTTTCAACTGCAATTACATTTCAACCCTTTTTTAAGGCACATGTTGTGACTGTGCCTGAACCAGCAAATAGATCGAGTACCCACTCATGCTCATTTGAAAATAGATCATGGTCACATGCATGAGCTTCTTCGTCTCACAACTGGAATAATGAAATGATCAGCCAGTAAATGGAGTAGATGAGGGAAAATTGATGTGACCAATATTTTTTTTCCATCCATAGACCAATACCCAACTGAAATGTTTTCTATAGCAGATGTGAATCGATGTCCTTTCATTTGTCTCACATTGGGTTTCATCCTATGATGTGCAACAAAAATAAGTTTTACATTTATCAAAAGAAAACACAATTATAACAATAATAATTGACCCCAAAAAATCTTTGCATTTCATTGCTGCACTCACCAATAAAGGTGGTCATGTCCAGCACATTTATTGTTGATGACACTCATCACTGCCCCAGACTGTAAGTTTGAATGAAAAATTACGACATGCCAAAGTGTTGCCGACGTAATTGACAACTGATCAAAGAAGACTCATTAGTTCCTTTGCTTTGTAAGGGACCTCATCAAAGGTGGATCCAGGAACATTAAATCCGTATGGTATGTCTGCAATGACCAATGTGTACTCATTCTTTGGAACTATCTTCGACAAATCATTGCAATCTCCGTTAAGCACATGATAAAAATTTGGTGGATGGTTTTCCCCCCCGTGAAACTCTAACATGTCATCACTAAGAGTGATATATTGTTGTCAAGTTTGATGCTCTTTTTCTTTTCTAGCCCGATCAATCAATTGCTTAAGGCTTGCAGGCATCATACTACTCTTAGATCCCTCTTGCCTCTTTTTTGAAGGTTGTTGTCAAAATAACAGTTCAATATTTTAAACATTCAAATCTACAATTCGAAAGAAAAATTCCATTAGAATATATATACCAAATTTGACATACCATGCTTTTGAATACATTGAAATATGGAGCCAAGGTCTCCATCCTGTTGCTCTCTAGATACTCCTCCCAAACAGTATCCCAATCTGGCATGTTCAATTGCCGGATCATTGCTTCCTGCATTCTCATGTATATTTTATGCCTGCATTGAAAACACATGTAAAATTCTTCTCACTTTTACAGTTGAAACAAAGTCTATTGAAACATTATTTGTAAAGAGATTAATGTAAAATCAAGGAGAGACATGATGCAAAGGAGAGAAGTTTACTTACTCATCAAATTCATTGCCCATTTCATTGAAAGAGAGATCCCCAAACACCACTCTACCAAGCACAGACTTAATTAGAATCTCATCTTTAATTCCCTGCATGCTCTTCCATGCTGTGGCTCGAAGTTTTTCAGGTAATGCCTTCAAGGTCTGGGTTTCTTTCTTGACTCCTTTAGGTATGATTTTTTTCTGCCCTTTGACTTCAAAATTCTCCCACTTTGAAAAAATTGCATTTATCAAATCCCAAACTTCTCTACTACGAAATGCAATTTGAAACATCCTATCCCATGATCTAAAGCTGTCACTTGGCCTTGACGGATCTTTAATTGTTGTGGAAATCCTAGTCTCATTCAACAAGCACAAGCAAAACTTTGGAGTGATCAAAGAATGATCCTCATTGAGTTTCGTAACGAACTCATTGGGATAGAAATGAGCCCATTCTATCCAAGACATGGACTTCCTATACTCATTGTCATTATTGTGATCAAAATCCAGTAAGTTTGCCTCCAAATCAGTCAAACCAACAGAAACTGTACGATTACATGTCTTGTAATGATAGTTGCATGGAAACTCAATATTCAATTGCCTTTTTGCCTTTGTTGAATGGGAGCCTCCAAGAATAAAGTAGTTATAATCATTTTCTTTCCGATGATCAAAGTATGCCTTGTCTGGACAATCTTTTAGATCCACAAGCACAATGTACTTCACAACTTGTGCATGCGGATTGTCCTTCATTCATGACTTCAAATTCTCAATGTGGAAAGGATGTATTTTTCGCACCTCAAATGGCCAAAGGCCAGTCCTAGTATCAATAGGAGGTCTGATAACATGATCAATGTGTAAGAAGAAGGTGTGTCGGATCCACAAGGTTATCTCATTGTACCTTTGCTCAGACTCTATCTTGTTGTGTATCTGAGGTGCCATCTCCAATGTCAGCTCCTAGTACTTGTAGCTCACCATCCAATGGATGTACTCTCCTTGGAGCCTTTGATCCCAGTTTACTCCATTTTTTCCCTTGTGCAATAGATGGAGTCTCCTCGACAATATCCTCATAAGACTCAAGAGGAAATGCACTTGCAACCAATAGAGGTCATTTTTTGGGAGCGGTGCGCTCAAACCATGCCCACTTGGGGGGGCACTCAAACCATGCCCACTTGGGGGTGCACTCAATCTATGATGGCTTGAAAGAGAATGTGCTCTCAATCCATGTGAACCCATGCGAGTTCTTAATCCTTGTGCATTAGAGCCAAAATTTTCAGCTTCAACATGAGAAGATCCCTTTCCTTTTGAATTTGAAGAACCTCTTGGTTTGATTGGTGATGTTGTGGTATCTTGTTCATAACCCTTCTCTGTATGCTCCTCAGAATCACTATTGGAAGTTGATACCTCCATCTCCTTGATTATTTCATCAACCTCCACAATTTGATTTATCAAGTGATAAATAAGATCCTGGACACAAAACAAAATTGAATCTCTCATGGTATTCAAAAGAAATTACATAAACATAGAAAATTAGAAATTACTTATGGATAGTAACTAACCTTCCCTTCCTCTTTGATTTGTTTTAATTATTTCACTACAGCAGGTGGAGTAATAGCTTTCAAAGAGAACTTCTCTTCCATAACAATACAAACAATAGGTTTCTTATTGTTATCAATCCCAAGCATTTCAACACATTCCTCGTTGGACTCACTTCTTGCGATATCTTTAATCTTTATTATTGGCTTAAAAACTGATCTTCCAGTGGGAAGTGTCTTTGGAAGCAACAAAGTCATCTCTTCCATATCAGTGTCAACTTTGATGGTCCATTTTGAATCGATGTTATTGTGTACTTCCGCTATGTCCTATAATTTTTGAATTTGCAATGAACCTTCATCAAACGGAGTAGGAACATCATAAATCTGTTGAAGCTGTTGCACCTCAAGACTTGGATCCTTGGCATTTTTCCTTGGTTCCTTGATGCCTTTCTTTTCCACCCTTATCTTTTGGATCCTAGTGGAAGCATCCTCTGATGTGGGCTTTCCAAAGACACAGATTTCTCCAACGTTTTGGCCATAATTTTGTCGTTTTTGCATTGTAGTGTTGTTACTTTTCATGCTTCTTTGTTTTTTATTCTGTAGTCCAAAATCATGTTCCAGTAATAAGCATGTCTACATCTTTTTTCATGAAGAATGTAGATGTTAGAAGCTCAAAGTATTTTTAGAAACCATCAAGCTTATTGTACTAGCTTTTGTTTTTTTCAACTTGAGATATTCTCTCCATGATATCATAATATTTTGACATTATTTATGTCTTTTGTAGGTATCATGTCAAACAAACAAACTTTGCCTTTCTCTCTCTCTCTCAAATTTAATTAAAAAACACTAAAAAACAACTCGATAAATTGTAGAGAAAATTCTGCTTTTCAATACAAATCGACCAAAAAATAAACAAAATTTACCGAAAAACCCTCTTCCTCTCTCCAACTATCCATCTCTCCCTCTCCCTAATTCTCTCTGCGTCTCTCTCTCTCTCCCTCCCTCTCCATCTCTCTCTCGATCTCTCTCGCTCCCTCAAACCCTCTCTCTCTCTCTCTCTCTCTCTCTCTCTCCCCTCTCTCTATCTCTCTCTCTCTCTCTCCCTCTCTTTCTCTTTCTCCCACAATGCATTGAACAAGATTTTGTAAATGCGCGTATGAATGCTTCTTTAAGTGTGTATTTATATGCACTTTCAAAGAAGAGCTATCTTGGGGAGGAGAGAGAAATGTACCTTGGAGCAAGAAAGTCCAAAAAAGCCAGGGAAAGGGTTCAAGAAATGTGGAGTGGTAGCATCGAGGACTTGGCAGTGGGTATGATGGTTGTTGTGTTAGCAACAGATGATCCTAGTGGATTTCCTTTTTGGATTGCTAAAGTTGTAAAAGTCAAAAAGGAAGGTTCAAACACCAAGTCAATAGAGGTGCATTGGTTTTTCACCAAGTCCATGGATGCTTTCACAGGTTGATATAACCTAGAGATGCTGGTAACAAGGAAGCATGGCCAAAAAGGGAAGAGGGTGACAAAGAATTGTCCAAGCATTGATACTCTACAATTGGATGAGCTAGATATTTTGGTATATGCATTTCAATTAACACAAGCTGGGCATTTACCAAAGGAGACACAATACATAATATCCCAAAAAATTCTAAAGGCATTAATCAGATGCAGTGAACAAATGGAAGCCAAGACACGCCATGCAAAAAAGAGGGTGGCAACTAAACTTGCCTAGGTTGACTCAGAGAATGTTCTAGTGGACAACCTAGAGGAGGGAGGATCTTCAACTTCTACCAAAAAAAGCTTAGGCTCTAGTGCATTTGAAGGTGTAGGATGAGAGGATGAGTACTGCTCTTTGTAGGATCAGTGGCACGTATGTTTTTGCAACAATGTGATTTGTACCTTTTTAGGATTTTGAAATGTGTTATGCCATGGTCCTTTTATGTGCATTGGATGCATAGGCCCTTATTGTATTAGTTTTAAAAAATTAATGTATTTTTTGCAATTTTGGTATTCCAAGTGTAGGTGTTTGTGCCCATTTTCCAAAAAAACTTTGTTGGCAAAATTTCATAAAAGCATGGTTATTATGTATTTTTTCAAAAACCGTCGCACAAAAAGGCCATCTTTTTCAAATAAATGTAAAATTCACATGAAAAAGAGGGAATCTTTCAAAGATTCCCCTAGAGTTCTCTTTTGGAGGTTACAGTTCTCGAATTAGATGTTACACTATTGGATCCTCACAAGGAAATAGGAGGTGCACATCGTGAGTTCTCTCTTTCTTGATTAATCCCTCCCCTTTGCTCCGTATTACCATAGCCATAGCTTTATGTGTTGATTCAATTAATTTTTTCCACAAGCTTTGCTTTTAAGTGGATAGTGCTCTCAACTCCTAGAATGAGCTAAGGACTTACTGGTAGAATTCTTACTAGTACTCGTGCTTTAATTCATAGGAGGCATTACGGGTCACACTTCAATCAGGTTTCTTTTATGCGACCGTTCCTTTTTTCCAACCATACGGCTTGGACATATATTTGCATGTTACCAAATGATGTTTGATTAGGGTTGGAATTGTTAGTATCAATGCTTTTGTTCATTTCTTATGACATAAGTGTTCTATGGATTTTAATGAATGATATTATGAATGACATAACTTAATTGATGGGCTATGGGAACCATTTCATTAATCTCCACGTCCCCTCCTGTTAAGGATGGTGTAAATTGCACCATCTATATAGGGGATAACCCTAACCCTAACCCTAAGAGGTTCACATTTATATCTTCATGTTCATGTTCAATACACTTAGTGTATAGGTAGCTATATCATGCGCACTCCTCTCTCTCTGTCTCTCACTTCCGTTATCATGGTATCAGTGCACCAGGTGCTCCCACTCCCTTCATGAATGTTAAGCCCTCCTTGCATGAGGCATCTTCCATTCAGAGAGATTTCTATTAGAGAGAGTGAAAACACTTGCTTCATCAAGGCATTAAGCCCTAGCTTCCATCAAGACACAAGCCCTCTCCTTGAGGCATATCCATTCCATCTCTAGCTCTCATTTAGAGCTCATTCTCCTCTCCATTTTGATTTAGAAATCTCAGGAATCCGCTTCGTGGCTTGAGATATGACTATTTGTGTCTTTGTGTGTTTTGAGATGAGGGAGATGGTGAAGGTTCCTTGTAAGGTTCTGTGAGAGAAGTATTCTTGAGTTCTCTGCTTTTGATTTTTGCCTCACCTCAGTTGCAACTAAGAGAAGCTTTGCTCTTCTTCCATCCTTTTGCAATCAAGCTCCAATTCCTCAACATATAGTGAGCTGGCTTCTACAACTTAGACTGCACCAAAGGCTGTGACTTCATGCAGCAAAAGAGAGCCTCAATGTCACAAGTAGCCACCACTTCCAACTTGCCTCCATAGGAGCTCCTCAGCCGACCCTCTCCACTCAGCTGGCCCTTCTTGGTCCTTTCCTAAAGGGGGCTGGTTCCTGCCTTCAGGTTCCTTTTCCTCACAGTCAGGTTCGTGGTCTTGGCCTTCTTCAATTTGAGCTCCTTGTCTTCAAGATCTTTTACCCAAATGGCAATTTGAGCTACATCATTTACTTTCTCATCGTAGATAGCTGTAGCAAGTAGGCACATTTGATCTATCCATGACTTGGGCAATGGCAAATGGCATTCTCTACATAGCGATTTTGTATGCACAAACACTCCAAAGCAAAAAACGTGCACAGGGTGGTAGCATGCATGCTATCAGATACAGTAGTCATCTATGATGGGGGTACGGTAGACCATGCATTTCAAACCCTACTACATAGCAGGATAGGCATCCGATTTAACTATTGTTACTGTCAATACCATAGTCTTGCTCTAACATTCCTTCCTCCCTCATCCTAAGGCTGCATATGTTCTCCTTCATCTCCTCCACTTTTTACTCACTTTGTGCAACAACTTCATCTGAATCCCTCAACATCTGTTGAAGCTATGAAAATTGCTGAAAAACATCTAAATGGACGGTTTCCAAGACTTCCACTCTAGTTTGGAAATCTTGCAGGATGACGGACTGCTTTTCATAACTGTCGAAAGCCACAGCAAGCTCATGCAAACATCTATCATGATCATCTTATAGGGTCTTGTAGCTTGCTCTTTGGACTTCCAACTGTGTTTCGAAAAAACAACTCTCACCGTGGCTACTACAAATTGCTCCACCACGGTGAGACCATGGTGGCTGGAACTAGCTCCACCATGGTGGCTGCCATCGTGGCTACTCTCTGCATCCTTCTTGGCCTAGGCAGTTGCCTTGTTGTCTTCTCCACCCTGACTGCTCTCTGCCCCATCCTTCCTGGCCTTGAAGCTCTCTCGTAGTTCTTGCATCACCTTTCTGGGTTTTGCATTCTCCCTTTTCAACTCCTCCATCATCTGGTCTTTTTCAATGTTCAATGCGTTTTGCATGTTGTAGAGCCATTTGTAAAGACCCTCCTTTTTGGTTCTCTAATCTTCAACATCTTTTCACATCTTTTCTAGCTCCTTGTCCACCATGTCCCCATCATTTCTCACTTCTTTGAGCCTATCTTGAAGCTCCTTCATGCACTTCTCTGCTTCTTCTCTTCTATGCCTTTCCATGTCGACCAATTTTGTAGTAGCCTCAACTTGTTCTTGTGCCTGCAAGGCCCTCACTTGTGCGTCCTCTACCTTGGCTTCTGCACCTTCCCTGAGACTTTTCTCAAGTTGTGCTGCCTTTGCTGCATCAGTGGCTTTCTCTTGTAGAAAAGTCACCTTCTAAGACATCTGCTTCTTGTATTGCTCAAAAATCCCTTTGAGGGTAGAAGCCATCAGGTGCATTGCAACTCCAGCAGACTGATATGACAAGTGGGATTTGCCATCCATGCAATTCTTTAGGTTGGTTAACACGCTCTTGGAGATCACCCTTGAGAAAGATACATCACGTCCTTTCAGTTGCTCTACTGCTGCTTAAACCTACCAGAACTTGCAAGTTCTTCTCTTATCAGGAAAGAGGTCTTCTTCAACACATATTGGAGGTATGTTGGCAAGCTTGAAATCTTGACTCCACCATCTTTACTAATCTGAGCATTGGAGTATACATCTAGAATATCCTGTCTCTTCCACTTCTTCTCGAAAAAGTGTGCTTGCGAAGTGCCTCCAGAAATTCCTACAGCATTTTAAATCATGCACTTTCATTGATGGTAATCTTTTGACTTTGATAGACTAGTTGCCCCTCCTTCATGTTCACCTCTTGCACCATCCTGGTGAAGTTTTGGAGAGCATCCAAGTTGGGCTTTTGAATAGCGAGAGAAGAGCTCCCATACATCATGATTTCAAGATCAAGGAAGGCACTGTGCTACAGAGGGGGAGGAAAGATTGTGTGAGGAGCTCCTGGATTGTGCACGGTCCATTACAAGAGGGGATAGAAGTTGCCGGAAGAGTTCAAGGAAGAAAGAAATGGTCGAGAGGGATAGAAGATGAAGCACTGAAGGAAATGGAATAGTGGAGGCTTGAGATTACAAGGGAGAATGAAACGTTCGAGAGGGATAGAAGAGGAAACGATTAAGGGAATGGAATAGCGGTTTGTAGCCCGACTTTTGTCAAGAAATAATGACATTTTCTTTGCCCAAAATATTGGGAACCTATTTGCGTTTGACAAAATGCTCCAGATGAACAAGTTTTTTCAGTGTATTGGGATAAATTTTGGATGTGCAACACAAAGGATCCTTAGCGATGGGAGAGTATAGATAGTATTGTATTTGCATGGATGCATATGAGTACTAAAATCCCATCAAAACATGTGGCAAAGGCCCAATAAAATCTACGGTTGTCCTTTGGAGATGCATCTTTGTAATATAACAAGGTTATGCAAGCCTTATAAATGGTGTTTTATAAACACCACCATATTGAGTATCTATAAACACCACCAATGTGAGTATTTTCAATCCTATACCATGTGGATGCATATTTATAGTCTTATAGAAACTACAATCACACCATGCACGTTCCATACTATCTCATTGGCAAGTTCCATGCAACTATAAAAACATACTATCTCAAGGCCAATACCATATTAACAAAATTCCCAAAGTTAATGGGATTTTTCTCATTTGAGAATTCCCAAAGTATCTGAAAATTTTCCAAATTCCCTACTATGGTGTTCATGTTGCATGTAGGAACTGGATGTAGGAATCATATGTAGAACTTGCATGTTGCACATAGGAGTTGCATGTAGGAATCGTATGTAGAACTTGCATGCAGAACATGCATGCAGGATTCCTAAGAGAGATTATTTAGCCTTATGCAAGTACAAGCAAAGTTTTGCCGCTACTCTACACACACATTTTGTGCTACTTAAGTCCATGTTGACATAGATTCAACATACCTTCAGATCTATTCTATTACCCATCATCGGGTTATGGCTTATTGTGATGATAGTGTTGGGATGCCATGTGTGGAACCCAATGGCTATGAAACTTTGTGCGGCAATTGATGCACACTAGTTGATGATTTTGTAATGTTTTACACTATACAATGCCTGCTCTATTTCCAAGAAGCTTCTATCCACTTGAGGAGAGGTAGATGGCTGTGAATTTTGGAGGGGGTCTCATTGCTGAGGCTATAGAATCTGTCATTGAATCTTCTTGAGAAGAGGTTTGGGTGGGGGTCTCATTTTTTAGGCTATTGATTCTTTCATTGAATCTTATTGATCTTTAGTATTTCTTACTATCGTGCATTCATGTTCAATGGGATTGTACGTGGATCATTAAACTTGTAGATAAATTCCTATGGAGGTATGATATTTGTGCATTAGGAGACCGCTATGATGTTTGGCAGGGGTCTCACTTGTGAGGTTCTAGACTCTTTCATCAAATTGCACATGTAACAATCTACTGCAAACTTTATGTGTGAAAATGTGCATATGTCAAAAAGTACTCGTGATAAAATCTAAAGCTAACTATGGAAGACTTGGGGCTCCCAAATCTTCAAAATTGTTAGAGTAGGGTACACAGTAGAGAACTCGTCTCCCTTGTAGATCATGGAGGTAAAGGGTTGAGGAACTAATATAAGAGGTAAGGATTTCGGAGGAGCATAGGAGTGGGAGAGGAAGAAGGTGTAAGAGCATAGAGGTGGAGGAGAGAGAGGAGAAGGGAGGAGGAGGGGAGCAAGAGGCAAGGTTAGGACATGATTTTAAACGTGGAGTGCAAGGGAGCATGGACACTTGGAGAAAATTGCATGAAACACCAAAGTAGAACTCATCACAATGCCCCAAAGAGTGTGGGATTCATTCCATTACCGAGTATTTATACAAGTTGGAGAGCTTCTCTCCCTGCATGTAGAAATTGTAATACTTTCTCTCTGTACATGTAGAACTTGTGCATCTAGGATATGCATATAGAAGTTGCATGTAGCAGTTGCAAGTTGTATGTATTGAGTTGCATGTAGGAATTGCATGCAAGACTTGCATGTAGGACTTGCATGTAGAACTTGCATGTAGGACTTGCATGTAGAACTTGCATGTAGGACTTGCATCATGTAGAACTTGCATGTAGGATTTACATGTAGAACATGAATGTAGGATTTACATGTAGAACATACATGTAGGACTTGCATGTAGAACATGCATGTTGGATTCCTAAGGGATATTATTCCTAGCCTTATGCAAGTACAAGTAAAGATTTGCCACTACTCTACACACACATTATGTGCTACTTAAGTCCATGTTGACACAGAGTCAACAAGGGTCTACACCTATACTAATGGTGTCCACATTTGTAGTAGATCCTACCATTGCATGAGCATAGGAAGAATGGGACAAGAAGACAAATATGCATATCATTTGATCAAACAAAACATGCAAGATGTCATGCTAGAATAGCTCAACATGGTCAAGAAATCCAAAGAAGCATGGGATATGTTTGCAACTCTTTATGAGTCTAAGAACACGTCCAAGATTCTCACATTGAGAAACTAGATCAACCAGAGATTCCACAATAGCAATGAAAATAGTATGCTTTTGCACTCAAAATCAATGATTACAAAAAAAGGTTCAAGTCCTACTGAATGGATTAGGAGAGGGATACAAGAATCTACTCTAGAGTATTGTCATTCAGAGGCAAATTCCAACATTGGAAGAGTTACAGTCAATGTTACTTGGTGAAGAACTTAGGACTTAGGGCATTCAAGCATGCAAAGTTCATTCTAATATTCAAGAATTCATAGTTTTACATAGAGGTAAAGGTAGAGGTAGAGGTACAGGAAGGGGTAGAGGTAGAGGTAGAGCATCTCAGAGAAGTGGTCATCATCATCAGCATCAAAGTCACCATTAGCAAGAACATCTGCCACAGCATCAGCATCAGTATCCAAGAGGAAATCATTCCTATAGAGGAAGCTTTTAAAGAAGAGTAAATGCATCCACCAACTTGTCAAACATTCAATGCAACTACTATCATAAGTTTGGAACTATGAAAGAGATTGCCGCTGTAAGAAGCAATATGACCAAGGAGGTCAACCTCGTAGCAATTGAGGGAATTTCCATGGAAGGCAAAATCACCGTGGTGAAAATTGAAGGCACAATCATTATGCTAATGAACCTCAGAATATGTATCTTGCAAGTGAGGATATGCAGAAGACTAACAGAGTGTACATTGACATAGATTGTAATTCCAAAGGGGAATGCAGCTATCAAGTTGATCAAGTAGGTCAAGATCCTTGGTACATCGATAACAATGCATCATCTCATATTACAACATCAGGAATGGTTCATAGAGATGAAACCATTAGAAGGACCAAAGAACATTATCAACACTACTTATAACACCATTAGGGGAGATTTGGGGTCTTGAAAGGGCCTCGTAAGGAATGGATTAGCAAAATATTAATCTCCCTAATACAATCCTATGTATAGGGGTCATAAAGGATGACAAGGTGGTTTTAGAAGACTATACATGGTTTTGCCTTGCATTTATGTGCAAGGATCCACCAAATGAAGAACTAGGGCTATTTTATATCTCACGTGGTAGGGAGAAGTTTCACCATTGGCTTGGTGGCCTAGTGGTCAAGGCTCTTGAATGATGTATAGGAGGTTGTGGGTTCCATTCACTACAGGCATGCCAGTCGTGTATTAAATTTTTGGTAGGCGGCTTGGGCGGGTGGCGGCGGGTTGTGCCATGTGGTAGCCACACGAGGCTACTCATTGTTCTGGTCCTTACTTTGGGAAGCGAAGTGCCACATGTCACTCTCGTGGGATTTCCTCCTTCCTCCCACTTGCAAGGCCACTTGCCATGCATTAAATATATTTTTTGGACCTTTGTAGGGGCAAATTTCAAATTTTTGGTGCTCAAGGATAGGTGGAAGCACACACTTCTTCCTCCCCCAACTTGGTGGTTTTCTCCTCAAAATCCATGGTTTTCTTTCAACACAAAGCATGGTTTTTCCAATTGAGACCACCTATTTCCTTTGGCATTTATTATGCACATGCCACCTCAACATGGCATTGCCCTACAAAAAGGAGCATTCCCATTGGTACACCTCAAATCCCTCACTAACCCCTTGAAATTAGGAAACACTAATTGGGGGCCCTTTGGAAACCCCAATTCTCCCCTAATACACCAAATCCAGTTCAAAGGAAAGGCATTGTCCCTATGAACAATTTTATTGGTACAAAAGGATTGGTGAAAGATGTACTCTATGTTCCAAGGCTCACCATAACCTCTTGTCAGTTGGAAAAATGACAGAACACAATTACAAAGTTATCTTTGATGGGGATGAATGCACAATCGGAGACCCAAAGGATACCAATTAGTAGGAAAATTAGTCAAGGAAGGATGCTTGTTCAAAATGCTAGCTTTAGTACCAGACTTGCATGCTATGTCAGCTCAACATTGATGCCACTTTCCATAGTATGGCATAAGAGATTTGGACATGTCAATTTCAAAAGATTGATGCAGCTAAGAAATCATAATAAGACAATTGGAATTCCAAAACTTGAGTTACTTCTAAAAGTTTGCGAAGCATGTTGTTTCAGTAAACAAAAGAGAACCAGAAGCACCTCTTGAGCTAGAGGCATCCTTGATTTGATACATACAAATGTATGGGGTTATGCACATACCCGCAACATTAACAATTTGCTTTACTACTTGACTTTCATCGATGCCTATAGGAGATATTGTTGGGTCTACTTTCTAAAAGAGAATTCTGAAGTCTTTTCCAAGTTTCAAGAGAACTAGACAGGAAAAAAAACAAAGTCATGAGATTAGATGGAGGAGGGGAATACATGTCTTCAGCATTCACATTAGGGGAGAAATGGGGTCTCAAAAGGGCCTCCAATCAGTGTTTCCTAATTTCAAGGGATTAGAGAGGGATTTGAGCTGTACCAATGAGAGTGCTTCTTTGTGTGGGACAGTGGTATGTTGTGTTATACAAAAGGACATGTTGAGCATTTATGGTTGGGGAGGCCTATCACCCATGGTTGAGACTCATGGTCCTTACTCCTAGCCATTGATATGATCTCCAATCCAAGGGTCACATTCAAATTTATGGTAGAGCACTCCTAGCCATTAGATCAATGGGTAGCTCCAAGGGAGGGTATGAGGGGAAAATGTGCTTCAATCTGGTCCATGGATCAAGGGGCGGATCCAAGGGAGGAGATGAGAAGAAAATGCGCTCCAATCTGGGCCATAGATCAAGGTGTCGATCCAAGGGAGGGGATGAGTGCAAGAGGTGCTTCAATCTAGTCCATAGATCAAGGTTAGATCCAAGGGAGTGTGAAGATAGTGGGAGAGAGGGAAGGAGTCTCACTTTCAGCTTTCTCACATACACAATGGGGGAATACACACAAAGGTGGAGGCTGAAAACAATTTTCCTCTTCTTAGTTGTGTAAGCCAAAAGAACTCTAGTACAAAGAAATAGAAGAACCCTATATGTGGGTCTCAAACCAAACTCAACTAACTAAGGTGGCATACTAACTGAGCCACGAACTAGTGTAGATAAGGATAGCTGTCATCCAGCTATTATTCGTGGGCGGTGTACCAACTGCATCTGTAGCTAACAAGTCGGTGACATAAATGCACAACGGTCACCCTGGCATATCGCGAGTGGAGCTCGATATCTCAACACTCCCCCTCGAGCTCAATCCCAATTCCTGCACACCAAGTAGGTCTCTGAACTTGCGCAGCTTCTCTACGCCCAATGCCTTCGTGAATATGTCAGCTACCTGATCCTCTGTGTTGACATAAACTAGATCAATAAGACCTAGTAAAACCTTCTCTTGCACATAGTGATAATGCACCTCAATGTGCTTTGTTCTAGCATGATAGACTGGGTTATTTGCCAAGTGTATACTGCTCATGTTGTCACAATAAATGACAACTGGCCCATCTGTAGACTGATGCATATCATAGAGTAGCATATGCAACCAAGCTACCTCACATGCAGCCATTGCTGCACCCTTGTACTCAGCCTCTGTGCTCGACAAGGCAACTGTAGGCTATTTCTTGCTGCTCCAAGTGACTGCAGCATTCCCAAAAGAGAATACATATCCACTGGTAGATCGTCTATCAGAAATACTACCAGCCCAATCAGCATCAGTGTATCCATGCAACTGTATCTAAACCCCAGCCTCATAAAATAGTCCATACTGCAATGTGGACTTCACATGCCTGAGTATGCGTCTAGCCGCATCCAAATGCGGTTTCCTTGGAGCTTGCATAAACTGACTTACTAACCCAACAGCATAGCTCAAATCTGGCGTGGTAATAGTCATGTAAATCAAACTTCCTACTATGCATCTGTACATAGTAGGGTCTTCCAGAAGCTCACCTGCATCTGCGCTCAGCTTCACATTCTGCTCCAAAGGAACTGAAATAGGCTTATAGCCTGTCATCCCATATTTGGACAGCATGTCCAGTCCATACTGCCTCTGCAAGAGCTGTATCCCACTTGGTGAACTAATCACCTCAATGCCCAAGAAATAACGCAGCTCTCCCAAATCCTTCATCTCAAACTTCTGCCTCAATAGCATTTTCACATGAAGGATATCTTCATCACTATCACCTGTGATGATCAAATCATCAACATAAATGACAAGTAGCATAATCCCTTTCTTTGTTTTTCTCACATAGAGTGAGAAATCTGCCTTGGAAATCTGAAAGCCAATAGTGACAAGATACTATCCTATCTTGTCAGACCATGCTCTAGGTGCTTGCTTCAAGCCATACAAGGCTTTCTTCAACCTGCAAACAAACTCAGGATGAATAGCATGAACATAACTTGCTGGCTGCTCCATAAAGACCTCTTCTTGCAAATCACCATGCAAGAAGGCATTCTTTACATCCATCTGATGTAAAGACCATCCCTTTGATGTAGCCATAGCAATGGCTGCTCTTACAGTTGCCATCCTTGCAACCGGGCTGAGAGTTTCTTCATAATCAATGCCATATGTCTGTGCATACCCCTTGACAACTAATCTTGCCTTGTATCTATTCACAGAACCATCTGCATTGTGCTTGATCTTATAAACCCACTTACAGCCAATTGCATTCTTGTCTTTACGCAAAGGCACCAATTCCCATGTAGCATTTGCATCCAAGGCATCCATTTCTTCATCCATGGCTTTCTCCCATTTTTCATTTCCCATGGCTTGCTCAAAAGAAGTGGGTTCTGGTTCCTGTATCACTTTGACCATATAGGCATAGTGAATGGCTGTAAATCCATCATATTTCAGCCTATCCACAGGATACCTAACCCTGGTAGACCTGCGCAAAATAGGCTCACTTCCAGGTGCTCTCAAAACATCCCTGGTCTTCCTTACTCCAGGTGTAACAACAGAAGGAATACCCAACTCATCATTAATGCTCTGCTCTGAGCCACTGGATTCACCATCCACATAAGAGTGACCTGCATTCACATCAAACATGGGCTGATCTACCTTCTCTTTTCCTTTTCGTGATACCTGCGTACCACTATCTGCATTGCTTTGAGGAGATTCTCCTGATCTCAATCTACCTGTCCATGGCGAAGTATGTGAACCATTGCTAGAGGACACTGCAGGTCCACTGATATTTTGTGATTGCTGCTGTGAATTTTGTGCAGCATTACCATTTTGTGCATCTACATCAATCATCACATTTACTGGTTTATACCAGCTGCTCATCTCATCAAAAACAACCTCTCTGCTCACTGTGAACTTACGTGTAGAAGGGTTATAGCATCTATACCCTTTTTGCTGCAGAGAATAACCAATAAAGATGCACTTCTCAGCCTTTGGATCCAACTTGGACCTCAACTCATCTGGCACATGAACATAGGCAATGCAACAAAAAATTTTCAAATGAGAAATATCTGGTTTCCTACCAGTATACATCTCCTCTGGCGTCATGCCATGTATTGCTGCAGTGGGAGTCCTGTTCATTATATAAACTGCTGTAGCAACTGCTTCAGCCCAATAATAATCTGGTAGATCTTTTTCATTTAGCATGGCCTGAGATACCTCTCCAATATGCTTGTTTTTCCTTTCTGCAATTCCATTTTGCTGTGGGGTATGACTGCATGAATGTTGCTGCTTTATGCCATGCTCCTGCAGGAACCTTGCAAACTCACTTGAGAGGTACTCTCCCCCTCCATCTGACGTTAGGCATTTTATTTGCAGGCCTGTTTCTTTTTCAACCATAGCTTTAAAAGCTTTGCAGTGCCCAAACACTTCACTTTTCTTTTTCATAAAATACACCCAAAGTTTTCTGTTGAAGTCATCAATAAATGTGACACAATAGTGATAGCCTCCAATAGATGCAGCTTAAGTAGTCCACACATCAGAGTGGATTAATTCCAATGGCTTTTTACTCTCTTGAACATGCTTAGGAAATGGTTTCCTTGCTTCTTTTCCAAATTGACAGGCTTCACACACATTATGCATTTCTGCAACCTTGAATTTAGGCAATCCTGCAACAATATTTTGTGCCTGCATTGATTTAAGTCGCTGTACATTAACATGACCAATGCGTTTATGCCAGATATCAATATCTGGAACTATGTCGGTCCCATGTGCAAACATTACTGCACTCAATTCAGGCATGTCCGCATCCAGCGTAAACATCGTGCCTTTCTTCTTTCCTTTTGCTATCAAGCGACCATTATTTTTCATATCCTCAACAAAACATCCATGAGGATTAAATCTGACCTGCAAGCCCTGCTCAACCATTTGACCAACAGAAACCAGGTTCTTGGTGATGTTCGGGACATGAAATACATCAGACAAGTATTTCTTTTTCCCATCCTGCATAAACAAAGGAATTTTGCCAATCTGCACAATAGGATGTGCAATATCATCACCAGTCTCCATAAATCCTAGTTTTTCCATTTTCCTTGCATCCTGCATCCATTCAGCATGACCTGTCATGTGGTTTGATGCACCTGAGTCAACATACCACACATCATTGCTTTCTTCTGCACTTGTCACAGAATTTGTCATATGCTGTACCATAAACAAATGTTCATTTCTGTCATCACCCTGTCTACTAGAGGATGCATAATTGCCTTGCTGCAATTTTCAATTCATAATGTCATTTTGCTTTTTGTAGTAGTCTTTAGCCATATGCCCCATTTTACCACAGTAGTAGCATTCAACATTGCTGTTTGCATTTTGGCCTCTCTGCCATCCACCACGGCCTCTTTGGCTCCCCTTGCCTCTAGAGTTACCACGTCCTCCTGCATAGGACTAGTTTTCTTGAGTTTGCTGCATATTTTGATTTCTAGCACGGCCTCCAGATCGGCCTCCTCTACCTCTACCTCTACCTCTTCCAGCATTTGAGTAAAAGACAGTTTCTTTTGAAGTTTCTCTTGAAGAAGATGCACCACCAGAAATTAGAAGAGCAATCAACTCCTCAAAATCAGGAAAGAAGAGCAATCAACTCCTCAAAATCAGGAAATTTTTCACGGACGGAATGGATGTCCGGAACTGTGCATAATCCTTTCCTAGACCATTCAAGGTCACAGAAACTAAATCGTCATCATCCATTGGTGACCCAATGGAAGCAAGTGCATCCGCAATTTTCTTCACCTTCATGTGGTAGTCATTGATGCTCATATTTTCTCTCTGCACATTGTGCAGCTCCTGCTTGAGCTGCATTTTCCTGGCCTGCATATTTGTGCTGTACATTTTAGCCACAGTATCCCATGCCACCTTTGGCGTACTTGCATCGTGAATATGCACAATCATTGAATCTGAAATACTGATAGACAGCCAGTACATAACTTTTCTGGCTCTCTCATGCCATCCTTTAAATGCTTGCATTTCCTATTGATTGGGAACATTAGGAAAAACTGGTTCTTCTTCATTTCCTGTAATGAACTCCCAGTAGCCTTTCCCGTAAGAAAATTCGTCATTCTAAACTTCCATGCTCTGAAGTTATTCTTGTCAAGCTTTTCAGTGACAATCTGTGAAAGAGAATCAGACGCCATTACAGAACACTACAAAATATTCTGTCACTGCAAAAAACACAGGTTCTGCCTCATAAGGGCAAATCTACAACATTGACGAAAGTGATTTTTGACCACACAGTCACTTCCTAGTGACGATTTTGTATCAACAGGCAATAAGGATGATTCTGCAACTCCCAATATCTTTGCGCACAGGCATACGATGCAATTTATGCGGTAACTTCTCACCGACCAGCAGAATGCACTCTTGCACTTCCGGCTGTGCTACCTGCAGAGATTTGCTCCCAAACTCGAAAAAGGAAAGCAACACTGGTCCTCTTACTAGGACACTTTGAACTTGGTTTGCTTTCTTAAGCTCCTTACCACGAACAAGGCTCTGATACCATGTGAAGATAGTGGGAGAGAGGGAAGGAGTCTCACTTTCAACTTTCTCACATACACAATGGGGGAATACACACAAAGGTGGAGGCTGAAAATAGTTTTCCTCTTCTTAGTTGTGTAAGCCAAAAGAACTCTAGTACAAAGAAATAGAAGAACCCTATATGTGGGTCTCAAACCAAACTCAACTAACTAAGGTGGCATACTAACTGAGCCATGAACTAGTGTAGATAAGGATAGCTGTCATCCAGCTATTATTCATGGGTGGTGTACCAACCGCATTTGTAGCTAACAAGTCGATGACATAAATGCACAAAGGTCACCCTGGCATATCGCGAGTGGAGCTCGATATCTCAATAGGGAGGAGGTGAGAGAAAATGGCACTTCAATCTAGGCCATCCAAACAGGTGCTTCAATCCGGGCCCTTGATCTTGGATCTTCATCTCAACCATCCAAAATGCGCCTTCATCCTAGCCCTCCAAACTGGTGCCTCCAAAAACAATACTTGGGTATTATGTGACCTTCCACTAGGGAAGAAGGCCATTGCAAACAAATGGGTTTACAAAGTGAAGTACAATGTAGATGGAAGTATTAAAAGATACAATGCAAGACTAGTTGCAAAACGATTCACTAGTGACACTCAATAGATGGAATGTGTACTAGCTAGATGTTAAGAATGCTTTTCTTGTTTACTTAGACGAGTAAGTCTACATGCAACACCAGTAGGGTATGTTGAACCAAGGAAATAGCATCAGGTTTTCCATCTTAGGAAATGTCTCTATGGCTTAAAGCAAGCATCCATAAGTTCACCCAGTGAATCAACTAGAATATATAGGAACCATATAGATTCAATGGATGTTCTTATCTCGGGGGGGTCACTCATCATATGTAACCCTATCACGTGAGTTCAACAGAAGGAGTTTTTAATTTCCTAAATTTACAGAAATAAATATACATAAGGGACTATTTAAAATA
This sequence comes from Dipteris shenzhenensis, assembly GCF_047967505.1. Classification (NCBI taxonomy): domain Eukaryota; kingdom Viridiplantae; phylum Streptophyta; class Polypodiopsida; order Gleicheniales; family Dipteridaceae; genus Dipteris; species Dipteris shenzhenensis. The sequence goes on along the minus strand of NC_141605.1, from coordinate 49,168,797 downwards.
GTTTTGAAAAAAATTTATAGATTTGTATAGAAAAGGGGTACATTTTATTAATGACAAATTTACAGATAAGGGATTTTAGAAATAGGGCTTGAATGCATGTGATATAGAGGGTTTATACATAGTGACCCCCCCGAGGTTCTTATTGGAGTGCTTCATGAAGTGTTCAAATGGTTTGTGAGGCCAAAATCATCATGGTAAAAGTTTGGTTGGTAAAGAATCAATGTCTAATGCCTCAGAGATTCTTGTGCAATGGAACAACTTTACCTAGGTGATCATCTCACATATGCATAAATTTTAGTACTAGGAAAAGTTCACTAGGAGGATGCTACTCTACTAGAGAGTCTAGTAGATATATTGTGCCACATGTTTGTAGACAAACATGCACAATATTAGTTCATGCATTAAGGGAAGTACTTGACACGTATGTGGCACATGAGATGGTGATATAGAATGGTTTACAATGATGGCCAAGATTGCAATAGTCATGGAGTTAGCCACAGTGTCATTGACTATGTTATATAAGTTCTTCTACTTTTGCCTTACATAAGGATGATACTTGATTGGCATGTCTGTGGCACATGAGATGGCACTATAGAATAGTTTACAATGATGGCCAACATTAGAGAAGCAACACTTATGGAGTTAGCTACATTGTCATGGGCTATGTTATAGAAGTTATATAAGTTCTTCTACATTTGCCTTGAAATTATTCAACCTCACAATATATATTTGCATGCTAAGACATTCTCACTTGTAGTATGTCAACATGACATCTCTCCCCTTTGACTCTCTAGTCAGACTAACAACACTATGTATGGTAGCATTTTGAGAAGGTAACCTTAAAGAGATTAAAAAAAAAAAAAGATTTGTAATTTAGTTCATGATACTATCAAGCATGATCCAAGGAAAGAAAATTATTCCACACAATATCATCTTATCCAATCTACTAGCCATTCCCATTCATATATCCATTTTATTTTGAATCATCACATATCTTGACTATAGGTTAGGAACTAGACTGATGCAGACATGTAGAGATTGCCATGTGGAGAACTCTCAACATCTATGTAGGGCACAATGAATAGGAGGAAAAGGCTACTATGCATGGTTCAATATATAGTTTCATTCTTGAGGAATGTCCATTAATCACACTCCCCCACACCAATAGCGGAACCTTGTTTATTATTGATGTAGGAGTAGAGATAGACTTTCATATTAGCAAACTTGGGGTGTCCCTATTTCAACCACATGCCAGCAAGATGGAATTCTACAAAGACCAAAATCTTTCCATGACTAATGATAGCTTTAGTTGGATGTCAAGATGCTCACAAATCCACATATTACACTTCATGTGAATAGCTATGGGCTAGCTTTTGAATTCATCCCATAGATGCCACATTGAGACATGGAAAAGGATTGAGGGAGCTGACATTTTACACCTTGTGTGGCATGCAAGAGGTGGAGATAGACAAGCATGTATTTACCCCAAATATTACAAAATTCATAGTTAGTACTATAGGAGTGGCATGATGCTCCTACATAAAAAAGAAAAAAGAAAAAGTTGATATAACCACATGCTCATGTTACGGAGTGCAATTTTTGAGGGGCAATTGAGACTATGAATTGCACAATACATTAAGTGAATATTATCCAATGGTAGAAATAGAATGTCCTAAAAACCACTAATGTTGAATGAGAATAGTCCTTAGTGGCCACATGATATGTCATACACTTCATAAAAATTGAGGACTCCTTTTGCTTTGGATATCCATATCTTGTGTGTGTCCCTCCTCTCTCTCTCTCTCTGTCTCTCTCATATAGGTGAGACAATTAATTCTACATGAAGCCAATTAAAATTAAATCATTTGTAATAAGTTTCAAAGCACACTTGATTCTTATACTTCTGGTCCAAAATTGAATTTCTAGGTTGATGAGCTCATATATCCATTGTTAGCCCATCTAGCTCATTTTCCAATGATTCATCAAATTTCATGCTTGATGTGCTAGGAGATTGGGGGGGGGGGAGAGAGAGAGAGAGAGAGAGAGAGAATTTCCTTGAAATGGGCATAGACCTATGGGACATCCAAACCGTATCAAGTCTTGGTTGACTAGTTGCTTTTCCCTTAACTAATGTTTTGTATATCTTCCATACAAACAAATCCATTCCAATTCCGAAGGTTTTAAAAATACCAAATTGTAGATACAATATTGATAGATGGATGCAAAATTGTGGGATTCATTTAGCATTCATCATTTGTGATAAAAGCTTGTTTGCAAAGCCCATCATTGTGGGCTTGTTTGCAAACCCCATCATTGTGGGCACTAAATTAAAACTTCAAACATGTGGAGTGTGTTGAGATGATGAAGTTGATATTACCATTTAAATATGAGATCACATAGAAGTGCCATCATGGTGAGCAAATAAACATGGTTGGTGTGAAACTTTTATAGTGTGCTTCTTTTCCATAGTGGTAATTTGTAAAGAAAAGGTGTCTAGAACACATGCGACGCAAGGCCTCAATCTTGTACTCAGATCACGAGGGGTTGTGCATTTGAGAGTGTTTTCACATGTGCTCTCAATTCTCAAATCAAGTTTCATAAGGGAACATGTTAGATAATGGTATATGGAAGTTACAACCAAAGAGCTTTGAGGTAGGAGGTTGCTAATCTCCTCCTTGCAAGGAAGGGCTTTCCTCGGGGGGGTCACTCATTATATGTAACCCTATCACGTGAGTTCAACAGAAGGATATTTTTAATATCTAAATTTAACAAAAGTTAATTTACATAAGGGAGTATTTAAAACAATTTTCAAAAAAATTTACAGATTTGTATAGAAAAAGGGTACATTTTATTAATGAAAAATTTACAGATAAGGGATTTTAGAAATATGCCTTGAACGCACGTGATATAGAGGGTTTATACATAATGACCCCCCCGAGGGGCTTTCTAAGATTCCTTTCTATGATGTTTTCATTCGTTTAATGCTGATGTAGAGAGATGAGATCCCTTTGCATGACCTCGAATCCACCTCTTCCCACTTGTGAACATACTTTCCCCTACATTTCAACAAAAGTGGATGCTTTGTATGACAGTGCCTTAAAAGGCCACATGTAAAAATTAATCTTATAGTGGCCATTTTCTAGGTTCATTCAAAGCCCCATCAAGACCTTTGCTTAGACTAATCTGACTGGTGAGTTCCTTTCCCTATTTTACTTCTAATGATAGCATATGCAAAGGTCCTAATTGCTAGGCTACTTAGATCCACATGGGGAAAAGTCAGTCAAGCTACCCACATGACACATTCTTATGACCTAGCTCTTTCATATGTAAGGGAAAGGGTGAAGAGAGGCTATCTTCCATGGAATGATTACCTACAATAGAGATTTTCTTGAAGTTATACCCACAATTTCCAGCATCTTTTCTCCGTTTGATCTGCACTGTATCAATTTATTGGCCCATCATTCTGGAGGAAATTCCCCATTACATCAAGGGCCATCAGGACAACATGATTTTCCAAGAAAGTCCTTGTTTGATGGCATGTAGATCTCTTGCTTTGGAGGGTCTGACAACTCTGGCCTTCACTTCTCTCTCTCTATTGGATAAAGAAGCCCCCCTCTCATAAAAAGTTATTATTGATGAATTGAAAGGTTTGCTTGACTTACCAATACCCACCCTAAAAAAGCATCGAATCCTGTGACTCATGACACTGTATGCCGTTCAAAAGGATTTCAAGAAAAAAGAAGGTTTGACATTTGAACCGACCTACATTGAAAAGTGGTAGCGGAACTCGATAGGCGAGCGCTTACTTCAAGAAAAGTCGTAACACATCCAGGAAACTGTAGTGTTGCTCTCTGGCAACTCACACACTTTCCACTCACCTTATCTTAATGCCTTGAGAAAGAAATGTCACCTTGCATCTTTCTCACCTTGCATGACAAGAAACATAAATATAAATATTCAACATTCAAATCAAAAAATGGAGAATGATCCCTATGTCGCCACCACCCAACGGTAGGGTGCTTGCCTACCGGGGTGGTAGAGCCAAGGTGGGGTGCCCCTACATAGGCTCAAACCATGTAGGTGAGGGGGCGTGCGAATTTTTTTTTAAAATAACCATGCTCGATGATAAGTGGCAATTATTGATGTCTCATTAGTAAATCGAGGCTCAGACTACTTGGATAGATGATGAGATTCTTTGGAATAGGCCGGTTCTTTCTTTCAGCCTTTTTCGGTTTTTTCCATACTCAGCACCTTCGGGGCTATTGTCTTGTATGAAATCTTTCAAGCATTAATAGAAGGTTCCTTTCTCTAAAGAAGATAGATGATGAGATGTCAGAGAGATTCCTCTACTTGTAGAGAATCATTTCTGTCTACTACAATGAGTTGAGGAATAGAGGTAGGTTAAATAGGTTGAGACATATAAACACAGTATTAGATAAAGTGGGACGAAAGTTGCATTTTGGGAATTTCAAAATTGGGTGGATTTCATTAAAATTGGGAAAGGCTTCATTAAATTTGGGAAAATTTCCATTGATTGTGGGAATTTTACCAATATTGAATAAGCTAATATTTGGAATTCCAATGATTATGAAAAACTTCATTGGTTGTGAAACAGTTCATTGCGTATAAAAATCGGAACAAAACATCTGTGGCAGAGTTTGAAAATCATGTATTTGGTGGTGTTAATAAACACCATCTAGGGACAACATGTATATTTTGCTTGAGGTGTTAATAAACACCAGTTGGTGGTGTTAACAAACACCATGCATAGTGAGTTCCACTAGAAACAACAAAGCAGTTGTTGGTGAAGGTCAGCTTCTGAAAATTGTCATATTAATAATATGCAAATACCCATTGACAAGATAACAACAATTGAGAAACATCACATGAGAACACACCTTACAATGGAAGTTTGGGAGATTAAGAGGGAGAAAATCGACACCATTTTCTATGCTCTGATACCAAGCAAGCTCTCCTGTGCTTTGATACATACGCTCTGTGGAATCTTGATCTTCTTGGGTCTATTTATGGATTTTGATGTCCATGACCAGACAATTGCATCAATACACTCCCATACCTGTGGATCCAACCTATTCTCTGCCCAATACTTGTTCCAGCAATCAACATAGGCATCTGCATCACTGAGCCCCTTTCTCTTAACTGATGGTGCCCAATACTGAATTAATAATTTCTTGAAATTAGGAGAAGCAGCATCCATCTCGGCACTTGATATGGCAACCCCAAGCCATATGGGGTATATAGGATCTGATGGCCTCACCAAGACGAAGTCACCTTGCTTAACATCCACCATTGGTCTAAACTCTTCCCTTGGCTTACCTTTTAGAGGCCCACAATAGTGATCATTCCATTCCTCATAGCCTTGGAAATAATTAATGCAAGCATCTATATCATCCTCCTCATTAGGAGATTGTGTTCTTGGCCAAAACTCTCTGTACACTCCTATCTCTGAGATGTTTTCCTGTTCGAGCTCATCGATCATGGTTTTCCAATAGTCTATCACTGGCCTAATGTAGGACTCATAGGATGCATTCTTTCCACTTGCACATTTCTCCCAAAACTTAATGTAATCCTTTATCCCTGATATTACTTGCAAGTGATCTCTCACAAATGCAGCCATTGGCAGTATATCCGGACAACCTGTTGGCAACAATGATCGACCCTCACTATCTTTCTTCCATAGCTCGATTCCCCCTTCAATGGGCATCCAATTCGGTGATTTTGGATGCACCTTGTACTGCATCATTGGTATGTCACCTTGCATGTAAAATCAAAATTGTAATGGCTTTGCATGTCCAACTAGCATTTCTTGCCCATCACATAGGTAGCCATCTACATAATCCTTGAAGTTAGGAACCCGTGTAAGAACAAATGGTGCCGGTGAAGATGATGTACATTTTTTGAATGTATCCATCAGATGCGGGAAAGTGAATGTTTGTCCCACCCGCAAGCTCTCAGAAAACCTGCTGAACATTGCATCAATGTCCTCATGTGTGTGCCCTACCATCAAGAAGCCCAATTGAACTGTCTTGAAAATGCCCCTTGCTACAAGAAGAGAAAGGTATGCAAACAAGTATCTATTTTTGTTCTCAGACCCACAATTATCTAGTTGGAGTAGCAAGTTCTCTGGCAACTTTTGGAATGGTGGCTCAATAGCAACACTCCCCTCTAAAGAGGGTGGGTCTTCTCTTGTATTTGACGGAAAAGTATTCACACATGTGTCTGTAGCCCTTGCAATGGAAGTTGGCATGGCCTCTGTGACAGACTTCGCGCCACTTTCCGATACAGTTTCTAGATTTGCATTTGTGATCGTGACATCTACATTTTCAGACAAGCTAGCTCCACTTGTGGAAACATGTGCACCTTTAGAACTGTAATGGGAGTCCAAAGCGTTTCTTGAACATAGAGCATTCAAAAGGCGAGCATTGCTTCTAGGAATCCCATTGGTAGCAAGATCTCCAAGGTCATGCATATCCATCCTCTCGAGGTTACGCAAACAAATTGAGAGCGATCCAATCGTCAGGTTGGGATCAGATGGCCACAAACCATTGAGGGTGAAGTGTCCATAATGACCGTTTCCATGCCCATGGGTAATCATTCCAATGAGTGAAACCTGTAATTGCCATGCAGAATCGGTGTCCTTGGACCTCAACCGAAGTCTTGGAATTGCCCTCTTTTTTTGGTCCATCTTATCATGGATTATGCATACATACTTTTTTGGATCCATCTCGGAGTACCTACGCCATGCATAGTATAAGTTCCTACAACTTTGTTGCTATATCATATGCATCTTTCTCTCTTCCATCAGCGAATTGCACTCATCTTGACTTTTTGTGGCTGCCAATTGAGCCTTGATCCGCCGGCTGCATAAGCTACATTTAGAGAATTCACTCGTCTTAGCAAGGGCTACATTTTTTAAGTCTGATTTCCAAATCCTGCCAAATGTGGATGTGGATAGGCTCTGATAACCACATTGATTAAGTGAAGTGTTGACCTCACGTAGGACGTCTATCTTCTTATACACTTCAGGTATCACTTGCTGTGTCTCTCTAGAACCAAACTGCATGGTTCTACTCTTGTGAGGCATATGCTCTGTGCTATTATCCACAAAGTGTTGAATGAGAGCCCTTCCCATACCTATGTGCTCCCTGCTCGTCCTCACAATCCCTGAATTGCCATGCACATATCGCTGCACACCACTCTCAAATTGCTCCCTGTATCGATAAAATGATGTCCTTGGAATTCCATGCATCTCATACCATGCTCTACAACAGACATCCCGACCGTTTATCCTGAAGTTGTAGCATATCCTCCCCGTGTAGTCATGATGCCAAGCCGTTGACAACACATCGTATATAAAGTTTGTACGAGACTCCAAGGAGCTGCCCCAAAAGTTCTTCCTTAGATTCATTAAGAGATCTCGCTCTGCATGTTGGCAACACCTACTCCCACAACAATCGATGGAAGAAACCTACTGCACCGAATCTAGTGACATTTTGTACATTGCTGTTGGAGGCTCTCTTTATTTAGGCACCCTGTTAATGAAAGTGTACCTTCTTTTCTTTGATGTTGGATCGTCCCTTTTCAACATTTGATCATTGACCAACTCATTTATACCAGCAACATGGTCCATGGGCACATATTGTTGCAATGGGCTTCCATCAAGTAAGGTAATCTGCTTGATGGGCCACTTTACTAGGCTGAGAGAGCCGACATCTTGCATAGAAGACCCTGAGTCACTTCCTCTAATTTGTTCTTTCTTTTCAATACCCACACCAATGCAATCGTTACCCAATAGGTCAAAGTTTATAGAGTCTCCTGGGAAAACATATAAGATCACACCTTCCCCCATGGTCTTTGTTTTGCTCTCATCCCATAAGACAACCTTTTTCTCTTTCCAAGATTCACGAATAAAATTGTCAGTTTCCAATGAAGAAACTGGCATTGCCTCAACATAAGGTCGCTCAGGCTCACTTGGTGCAGCTTCTTCAGTTACCGCATCATCTAAAGAATCACCAACATGTTTTAGAGAGCCCTTAGGCCACTTGACAACGCTCCAAATTGCCTCACCAACAAGCACTGCATCCATAGTGGGAAATGGCAAGAGCATTTCACTATTGATAGACTTCTCCACTATCACCGATACATTTTTTGTCCCAATCTTCATACCACTACAGTAGGCCTCGGAATCTATTGCACACACTCCACCAATTCCAACCACTTCATTCCCCACCATCATCATGACCTTGTCCCCGCTTCTGATAGCCATCCTCTGTCATTACGATTATGGAGAATTAATTATGAACAAATTACAACCAAAGAATTTCATACGACCATCAAACATGTCCTTCTAGATGGGAAGAATGGCATTGGTGCAAATCTTTATGAAGCATGAATGAGTCTATACAAAATTTTCATGAAAGCATGAATTATTTCCCTAAAAATTTTAGCAATTTGATAAAACTTTTTCTAAAGCATGAATTATTTTCACCATCGTCATGACCTGATTCATGCATCTGATAGTAGCCATCCCCTCTCATTACGATGACAGGAAATTGATTATGAACAAACTACAACCAAAGGATTTCATAAGACCAACAAAGTTGTCCTTGTAGCGGGGGGAGAATGGCACCAGTGCCATTCTCCATGTGAATTTGGCAATGGGAGAATGGCACTGGAGAATAGGAAAATGGAGAATGGCACTAGTGCCATTCTCCCAATGGAATGTCCCAATGGAATGTCCTAACATTTTGGCTTTGTAATAGGAAAATGGAGAATGGCACTAGTGCCATTCTCCCATTGGAAAATAGAGAATGGCACTAGTGCCATTCTCCCAATGGAATGTCCCAATGGAATGTCCTAATTTTTTGGCTTTGTAATAGGAAAATGGAGACTGGCACTAGTGCCATTCTCCCATTGGAAAATGGAGAATGGCACTAGTGCCATTCTCCCAATGGAATGTCCTAATTCAAAATTTTGGCTTCACAGAAGGTAGAAGAGCACCAATGCCATTCCACCATTGGAACTATTGGAATGTCAATCCATAGGTTTAGTGCCATTCTCCCAATGGAATATCCCAATGGAATGTCCTAACATTTTGGCTTTGTAATAGGAAAATGGAGAATGGCACTAGGAATAGGAAAATGGAGAATGGCACTAGTGCCATTCTCCCATTGGAAAATGGAGAATGGCACTAGTGCCATTCTCCCAATGGAATGTCCTAATTTTCTGGCTTTGTAATAGGAAAATGGAGACTGGCACTAGTGCCATTCTCCCATTGGAAAATGGAGAATGGCACTAGTGCCATTCTCCCAATGGAATGTCCTAATGACAAATTTTGGCTTCACAAAAGGTAGAAGGGCACCAATGCCATTCCACCATTGGAATGTCAATCTATAGGTTTAGTGCCATTCTCCATTGTAATCGGAAAATGGAGAATGGCACTAGGAATAGGAAAATGGAGAATGGCACTAGTGCCATTCTCCCAATGTAATGTCCCAATGTAATGACCTAATTTTTTGGCTTTGTAATAGGAAAATGGAGAATGGCACTAGTGCGATTCTCGCATTGGAAAATGGAGAATGGCACTAGTGCCATTCTCCCAATGGGGAAGGGGGGGAGGGGAGATTGGGCAATGGGGAACTATAATCTAGTAATTCTTGTCTTGCTGATGGGCACCATCTATCAATGAAACTCGTCCCAATAATTGATTTGCAATTGAATTCAGTCTTTGATGAAATATACATCGATTTCATTGATATATTTGATTATATTTAAATATGATAATATATATATTCTGTATGTTTTTTGTGTGTTTACTATATTTGTATTTTATTAATTATGTATTCTCCATTTTTAATGTTGAGTATTCCTAACTTTTAGTTATGAAGTTAATATAGGAGTAGATGAAAAATAATTGATTTGTGTGTGAAATTTATGTTTGATAGGATTTGTGTGTGGAATTCCCGTCTATGAGAGAGAGAGAGAGAGGCAGAGGTTTGTGAATTTGCACAAAGTCTACGACTTCTACATCACTATGAGTATGTCTAGACAACATTGACTATATTTTTATGTGTTGCTCTTGAAACTTGCATTCTAAACTCCAATGAGAACTTATTTCTTGGATCTCGCACCTCCCAATGCAAGAGTACCTCCCCACATCTGCACTAAAGACACAAATGGAGGTTGTGTTCTAGCATCTCAATCTCGGAACATGAAGTTGCAATATTGTTATGTTTCTTGATTTTGATGGCGATTGGGAGATTCTTTTATCATTAATGAGAATTGTTTTAGCCACAGAGTGCCTGATTGGACCCTCCTAATCTCCATAAGGCATACCAATTTGACTTAGACATGAGAACAAAGTCTACTAGAGGCTAAATCCCATTAAGCCAAGTAGTGGTACATATGGTAAGATCTCCTCACATTGGTATAGGAAGATGCTTCATCCTAGTACAAATGGAATATCTCTCTTTATTCTACTTCCCATTGCTCATTCGGGGTCTGGTAGAGTAAGTAAGAATGTCATCTGAACTAAAAGCAACCATTTGCTAAGAACCCCTCTCTCTCTCTCTCCCCCCCCCCCCTCTCTGCATGCATGTGTGAGCATGTGCATGCCCATGTGTGCGTGTGTGTGTTCCACGCACATGCACATAGGTGTGTGTGTGTGCTTGGGTGTGTATATATGTTTACATGTGTGCATCCATGCACGTCAGTGTCGATGGTGTGTGTGTGTATGTTTCCATTCTCTAAATTAACATAATTCGTAAAGAATTTATATGTAAGGTTTTCGTTCCCTATAATATCTTGCAGAATGGGATGGCATTGACCAAAAATAGATTTTTGGTTGGCACAATCAAATGCTGATACTCTCCATCTTCATCTACTTTTTTAGTAGATAGGTTACATACAATTTATTAACACTTTCTTTTAACTAAGCATTCATTAAAGCCACAATTAATATTCTTATGCTCTTGAAAAGACTGTAGTTCTTGTGAAGCCTATTACAAGATGCTTCTAGAGCCTTGTGTGGTTCTTGTAAAGCCTATTACAAGAGGCTTCTAGAGCCTTGTGTGGTTTATTAAATGTTTTTTTAAACTAAATGCAAAAGGTTAATCTAACGAAGGTAAAAAATTAAAAAACCCTAGTACCTTCATCTCGTTGCCCTAGGTTGATTGCCTCGCATGCTGTGCTGCTTTCGAGCCCATCGTTATCTCGTTTGTACTTTCGCTTTTCCGAATTCCTAACTTTAGCTTTGTCTTTTGCCTTTTCTACTGGCCGCCCTCGCTTTTCTTCTTGCTGCTCGCCGCTCGACTCGCCATCTCTTTTCTTTCATCTCTAGCTTCGTCCGCTCGACTCACCCTCTCTTTTCTTCTTGCATTCGTCCGCTCGCCTCTAGCTTTAGAAGATACTCTTATCCTAATCTACTAAAACCCACTCTCATCTCTCAAAATCCTATCGCTCATCACTCCCAGCCTATCGTTGTTCTACTCAAACTCCTATCTCTCCTATGCTCGCCGCTCGACTCGCTGCCTATCGTTCACCTACTCACTCTTTAGCAAGCCTCTCTACTCTTTGCCTTTCCAACGATTGAAGGGATTCTCTTCCAACGAAGCACGGCTCGCTGTTATTCACTCTCTTTGATTTTCGAAGGATTTTGCACTTCCAAAAATCTCTGAAGGATTCGCTTTTCCAAAGAATGTAAGCATGAAGGATTCGCTTTTCCAAAGAATGAAGGGATTCGCACTTTCAAAGATCTAAACGTACGGTAAGCTTTCAAAACTTAAGCTTTCTGAGATGATTAACAAAAGCTTTCAAAACTTTAACTTTCGTAAGCTTTCGTATGTACGCTTTGCTCGAATTTAACTATGGAAAGCTTAATAAAATATAGGAATTGGCTATGGTGAATTCAAAGCAAAAAATCCGTGAATTAGAGAGGAAGCTACCGAATTGATTGAGCGTCAGTTGTGTTGTTTGCTTCCAGCTCCATCAACTTCGCAGCTTTGGTGGAGTTGAGCCTTCTTGCCTCAAGAATCTCCGTGCGAGCTGTGGTGAGTAAAACTCTCAGACTCTGAGACTCCTCTCCAATCTGCTTTGGAATGAATAGAAAGTGAATGAGGGAAAGGCATCAATTGAAATGAGGGAAAAGGTCTTGATTTGAAACTACTAAATAATTCAAATTTTGAAATATAGGTCTTCCCGCCATTGTGCCCTTTTGAATTTTGGATATATAGAGTGGCACTTATGCCATTCTCTCCAATATTAAATTTAAATTCAAATTCATATTGATAATTTTAATTTCAATTTGTATTTCAAATTGAAATTATTCTTTTGAAATTGTATTTCAAAACCTAAATTCTAGTTTTTAAATTTTGATTTCAAGTTAAACTTCAATCTCAATTTTGATTTTCATGATTGAATGGCAAATTTAGAGATTGAATTTCTAATTTTAAATGGAGAATGGCACCAGTGCCATTCTCCAAGACCTCATAAGAAGTCCGTGAGAGTGGCACCAGTGCCATTCTCTCCAATATTAAATTTAAATTCAAATTCAAATTATTTTGTTTGAAATTGTATTTCAAAACCGAAATTTATATTAGGACATTGCAATGGGAGAATGGCACTGGAGAATAGGAAAATGGAGAATGGCACTAGTGCCATTCTCCCAATGGAATGTCCTAATTTTTAGCTTTGTAATAGGAAAATGGAGAATGGCACTAGTTCCATTCTCCAATTGGAAAATGGAGAATGGCACTAGTGCCATTCTCCCATTGGAAAATGGAGAATGGCACCAGTGCCATTCTCCCAATGGAATGTCCTAATTCAAAATTTTGGCTTCACAAAGGTAGAAGGCACCAATGCCATTCTCCCATTGGAATTAGTGGAGTATCAATCTATAGGTTTAGTGCCATTCTCCATTGTAATAGGAAAATGGAGAATGGCACTAGAAATAGGAAAATGGAGAATGGCACTAGTGCCATTCTCCCATTGGAAAATGGAGAATGGCACTAGTGCCATTCTCCCAATGGAATGTCCCAATGGAATGTCCTAATTCCAAATTTTGGATTCACAATGGAATGTCCTAATGCAAAGTTTGTACAAGTGCCATTCTCCCATTGGAAAATGGAGAATGGCACTAGTGCCATTCTCCCAATGGAATGTCCTAATTCAAAATTTTGGATTCACAATGGAATGTCCTAATTCAAAATTGGTACTAGTGCCATTCTCCCATGGAAAATGGAGAATGGCACTAGTGCCATTCTCCCAATGGAATGTCCTAATTCAAAATTTTGGATTCACAATGGAATACCCCTCCTAGAATAGTGGTGCCAATCTCTTATTAGGCCCTAAGAAATGTCATTGAGAAGCCTAAACTCACATGCACAAGGAATCCTAAACTCACATGTGCATTGGCACTACCACTAATGGAGAATGGCAATGATGCCAATCTCATGCTGGCAACTACATAATGACAATGAGATCATCAAACTCACAATACAGCCAATAAATAATCCTACTAGAGCCAATAAATATAGTGGAATGTCAACCTACAGGTTTAGTTTGTCTAGATTACCACTAGTGGAGAATGGCAGTGATGCCAATCTCATGCTGGCAAATGCATAATGACACTGAGACCATCAAACTCACATGTGCAGAGATCATATGGAATTGTGCCAATCTCTGTGGAGAATGCCACCAGTAGAGAATGGTAGTGGTGCCAATCTCATACCATGACCTGAAAACATGCACAAGGAATCCTGAACTCACATGTGCATTGGCACTTTTGCCATTATCCTATTGCCATTCTCCGCTAGTGGTAATGTGCATTCTTCTATGTAATGATCACTCACTCCACTGTGCAGAGATCATATGGAATTGTGCCAATCTCTGTGGAGAATGCCACCAGTGGAGAATGGCAGTGGTGCCAATCTCATACCATGACCTGCAAACATGCACAAGGAATCCTATACTCACATGTGCATTGGCACTTTTGCCATTATCCTACTGCCATTCTCCGCTAGTTGTAATGTGCATCCTTCTATGTAGTGATCACTCTCTCCACTGTGTAGAGATCATATGGATTTGTGCCAATCTCTGTGGAGAATGCCACCAGTGGAGAATGGCAGTGGTGCCAATCTCATACCATGACTTGAAAACATGCACAAGGAATCTTAGACTCACATGTGCATTGGCACTTTTGCCATTACCCTACTGCCATTCTCCGCTAGTGGTAATGTGCATCCTTCAATGTAGTGGAATGTCAATCTATAGGTCCAGTTTGTCTAGATTACCACTAGCGGAGACTGGCAGTGATGCCAATCTCATGCTTGCAACTACACTATGACACCACTCTCCTATGATCACTGGAATACCCCTCCTAGAATAGTAGGGTAAACATTTGTACAAGTGGAGAATGGGAGTGGTGCCAGTCTCTTATTAGGCCTCAAGAAATGGCATTGAGAAGCCTAAATTCACATGTGTAGAGATCACATGGAATTGTGTCAATCTATGTGAAGAATGCCACCAGTGGAGAATGGCAGTGGTGCCAATCTCACATGTGCATTGGCACTTTTGCCATTATCCAACTGCCATTCTCCGCTCATTCTTCTATGTGGTGGTATGTCAATCTATAGGTTTAGTTTGTCTAGACAACCACTAGTGGAAAATGGCAGTGATGCCAAACTCATGGTGGCACCTACATAATGACACTGAGATCATCAGACTCACATGTGGGTTGGAATCGGACACCACTCTCCTATGATGATTGGAATACCCCTCCTAGAATAGTAGGGTAAACATTTATGCAAGTGGAGAATGGCAGTGTGCCAATCTCTTATTAGGGCCTAAGAAATGGCATTGAGAAGCCTAAAATCACATGTGCATCCTTCTATGTAGTCATCACTGTCTCCGCTGTGTAGAGATCATATGGAATTGTGTCAATCTCTTTGGAGAATGCCACCAGTTGAGAATGGCATTGGTGCCAATCTCATACCATGACCTAAAAACATGCACAAGGAATCCTAAACTCACATCTGCATTGGCACTTTTGCCATTATCCTACTGCAGCCAATAAAACTAGTGGAATGTCAATCTATAGGTTCAGTCTGTCTAGACTACAAGTAGCGGAGAATGGCAGTGGTGCCAATCTCATGCTTGCAACTACATGATGACACTGAGATCATCAAACTCACATGTGGAATGGAATAGGACGCCACTCTCCTATGATCACTGGAATACCCCCCTAGAATAGTAGGGTAAACATTTGTACAAGTGGAGAATGGCAGTGGTGCCAATCTCTTATTAGACCCTAAGAAATGGCATTGAGAAGCGTAAACTCACATGTGCAGAGATCATATGGAATTGTGCCAATCTCTGTGGGGAATGCCACCAGTGGAGAATGGCAGTGGTGCCAATCTCATACCATGACTTGAAAACATGCACAAGGAATCCTGAACTCACATGTGCATTCTTCTATGGAGTGATGACTGTCTCTGCTGTTTAGAGATCAAATGGAATTGTGTCAATCTTTGAGATCATCATCACTCACATGTGGAATGGAATAGGACACCACTCTCCTATGATCACTGGAATGCCCCTCCTAGAATAGTAGGGTAGACATTTGTACAAGTGGAGAATGGCAGTGGTGCCAATCTCTTGTTAGGCCCTAATAAATGGCATTGAGAAGCCTAAACTCACATGTGCATTCTTCTATGTGGTGGTCACTGTCTCCGCTATGTAGAGATCATATGGAATTGTGTTAATCTCTGTGGAGAATGCCAACAGTGGAGAATGGTACTGGTTCCAATCTCATACCATGACCTGCAAACATGCACAAGGAATCCTAAGCTCACATGCGCATTCTTCTATGTAGAGATCACTGTCTCCGCTGTGTAAAGATCATATGGAATTGTGTCAATCTCTGAGTTCATGATCACTCACATGTGGATTGGAATCGGACACCACTCTCCTATGATCACTGGAATACCCCTCCTAGTATAGTAGGGTAATCATTTGTACAAGTGAAGAATGGCAGTGGTGTCAATCTCTTATTAGGCCCTAAGAAATGTCATTGAGAAGCCTAAACTCACATGTGCAGAGATCATATGGAATTATGCCAATCTTTGTGGAGAATGGCAGTGGTGCCAATCTCATACCATGACCTGAAAACATGCACAAGGAATCCTAAACTCACATGTGCATTGGCACTTTTGCCATTATCCTACTGCCATTCTCCCCTAGTGGTAATGTTCATCCTTCTATGTAGTGATCACTCTCTCTGCTATGCAGAGATCATATGGATTTGTGCCAATCTCTATGGAGAATGCCACCAGTGGAGAATGGCAGTGGTGCCAATCTCATACCATGACTTGAAAACATGCACAAGGAATCCTAAACTCACATGTGCATTGGCACTTTTGCCATTATCCTACTGCCATTCTCCGCTAGTGGTAATGTGCATCCTTCAATGTAGTGGAATGTCAATCTATATGTTCAGTTTGTCTAGATTACCACTAGCGGAGAATGGCAGTGATGCCAATCTCATGCTTGCAACTACACTATGACACTGAGATCATCAAACTCACATGTGGAATGGAATAGGACACCACTCTCCTATGATCACTGGAATACCCCTCCTAGAATAGTAGGGTAAACATTTGTACAAGTGGAGAATGGCAGTGGTGCCAGTCTCTTATTAGGACCTAAGAAATGGCATTGAGAAGCCTAAATTCACATGTGCAGAGATCACATGGAATTGTGTCAATCTATGTGGATAATGCCACCAGTGGAGAATGGCAGTGGTGCCAATATCACATGTGCATTGGAACTTTTGCCATTATCCTACTGCCATTCTCCGCTAGTGGTAATGTGCATTCTTCTATGTGGTTGAATGTCAGTCTATAGGTTAGGTTTGTCTAGACAACCACTAGTGGAAAATGGCAGTGATGCCCAACTCATGGTGGCACCTACATAATGACACTGAGATCATCAGACTCACATGTGGGTTGGAATCGGACACCACTCTCCTATGATGATTGGAATACCGCTCCTAGAATAGTAGGGTAAACATTTGTGTAAGTGGAGAATGGGAGTGGTGCCAATCTCCTATTAGGGCCTAAGGAATGGCATTGAGAAGCCTAAAATCACATGTGCATCCTTCTATGTAGCCATCACTGTCTTCGCTATGTAGAGATCATATGGAATTGTGTCAATCTCTTTGGAGAATGCCACATGTTGAGAATGACAGTGGTGCCAATCTAATACCATGACCTGAAAACATGCACAAGGAATCCTACACTCACATCTACATTGGCACTTTTGCCATTATCCTACTGCAGCCAATAAAATTAGTGGAATGTCAATCTATAGGTTCAGTCTGTCTAGACTACTACTAGCGGAGAATGGCAGTGGTGCCAATCTCTTGCTTGCAACTACATGATGACACTGAGATCATCAAACTCACATGTGGAATGGAATAGGACACCACTCTCCTATGATCATTGGAATACCCCTCCTAGAATAGTAGGCTAAACATTTGTACAATTGGAGAATGGCAGTGGTGCCAGTCTCTTATTAGGCCCGAAGAAATGGCATTGAGAAGCCTAAACTCACATGTGCAGAGATCATATGGAATTGTGCCAATCTCTGTGGGGAATGCCACCAGTGTAGAATTGCAGTGGTGCCAATCTCATACCATGACCTGCAAACATGCACAAGGAATCCTATACTCACATGTGCATTCTTCTATGGAGTGATCACTGTCTCCGCTGTCTAGAGATCATATGGAATTATGTCAATCTCTGAGTTCATCAAACTCACATGTGGAATGGAATAGGACACCACTCTCCTATGATCACTGGAATACCCCTCCTAGAATAGTAGGGTAGACATTTGTACAAGTGAAGAATGGCAGTGGTGCCAATCTCTTACTAGGCCCTAAGAAATGGCATTGAGAAGCCTAAACTCAGATGTGCATTCTTCTATGTAGTGATTTTTGTCTCCGCTGTGCAGAGATCATATGGAATTGTGTCAATCTCTGTAGAGAATGCCACCAGTGGAGAATGGCAGTGTTGCCAATCTTATACCATGATCTGAAAACATGCACAAGGAATCCTAAACTCACATGTGCATTCTTCTGTGTAGTGATCATTGTCTCCGCTGTGTAGAGACCATATGGAATTGTGTCAATCTCTGAGATCATCAGAGTCACATGTGGATTCTTCTACAAGTGGAGTCTGTCTAGACTACTACTAGCGGAGAATGGCAGTGGTGCCAATCTCACATGTGCATTCTTCTATGTAGTGATCACTGTCTCCGCTGTGTAGAGTTCATATGGAATTTCAATCTATAGGTTTAGTTTGGCTAGATATTCACTAGCGGAGAATGGCAGTGATGCCAAACTCATGCTGGCCCTAAGAAATGGCATTGAGAAGCCTAATCTCACATGTGCATTCTTCTATGTAGTGATCACTGTCTCCGCTCACATGTGGATCGCAATCAAACACCATAATTATTAGAATACCCCTCCTAGAATAGTAGGGTAAACATCTGTACAAGTCGAGAATGGTAGTGGTGCCAATCTCTTATTAGGCCTTAAGAAATGGCATTGAGAAGCCTGTGTAAATCTCTGTGGAGAATGCCACCAGTGGAGAATGGCAGTGGTGCCAATCTCATACCATGACCTGAAAACATGCACAAGGAATGCTAAACTCACATGTGCATTCTTCTATGTAGTGATCACTGTCTCCACTATGGAGAATGCCACTAGTGGAGAATGGCAGTGGTGCCAATATCATACCATGACTTGCAAACATGCACAAGGAATCCTATACTCACATGTGCATTCTTCTATGGAGTGATCACTGTCTCCGCTGTGTAGAGATCATATGGAATTGTGTCAATCTCTGAGTTCATAAAACTCACATGTGGAATGGAATAGGACACCACTCTCCTATGATCACTGGAATGCCCCTCCTAGAATAGTAGGGTAGACATTTGTACAAGTGGAGAATGGCAGTGGTGCCAATCTCTTGGTAGGCCCTAAGAAATGGCATTGAGAAGCCTAAACTCACATGTACATTCTTCTATGTAGTGATCACTGTCTCCGCTGTGTAGAGATCATATGGAATTGTGCCAATCTCTGTGGGGAATGCCACCAGTGGAGAATTGCAGTGGTGCCAATCTTATACCATGACCTGCAAACATGCACAAGGAATCCTATACTCACATGTGCATTCTTCTATGGAGTGATCATTGTCTCCGCTGTGTAGAGATCATATGGAATTGTGTCAATCTCTGAGTTCATGAAACTCACATGTGGAATGGAATAGGACACCACTCTCCTATGATCACTGGAATACCCCTCCTAGAATAGTAGGGTAGACATTTGTACAAGTGAAGAATGGCAGTGGTGCCAATCTCTTACTAGGCCCTAAGAAATGGCATTGAGAAGCCTAAACTCAGATGTGCATTCTTCTATGTAGTGATTTTTGTCTCCGCTGTGCAGAGATCATATGGAATTGTGTCAATATCTGTGGAGAATGCCACCAGTGGAGAATGGCAGTGTTTCCAATCTCATACCATGACCTGAAAACATGCACAAGGAATCCTAAACTCACATGTGCATTCTTCTGTGTAGTGATCACTGTCTCCGCTGTGTAGAGACCATATGGAATTGTGTCAATGTCTGAGATCATTAGAGTCACATGTGGATTCTTCTACAAGGAGTTTGTCTAGACTACTACTAGCGGAGAATGGCAGTGGTGCCAATCTCACATGTGCATTCTTCTATGTAGTGATCACTGTCTCCGCTGTGTAGAGTTCATATGGAATTTCAATCTATAGGTTTAGTTTGGCTAGATATTCACTAGCGAAGAATGGTAGTGATGCCAAACTCATGCTGGCCCTAAGAAATGGCATTGAGAAGCCTATCTCACATGTGCATTCTTCTATGTAGTGATCACTGTCTCCGCTCACATGTGGATCGGAATCAAACGCCATGATCATTGGAATACCCCTCCTAGAATAGTAGGGTAAACATCTGTACAAGTCGAGAATGGCAGTGGTGCCAACCTCTTATTACGCCAAAGGAAATGGCATTAAGAAGCCTGTGTCAATCTCTGTGGAGAATGCCACCAGTGGAGAATGGCAGTGGTGCCAATCTCATACCATGACCTGAAAACATGCACAAGGAATGCTAAACTCACATGTGCATTCTTCTATGTAGTGATCACTGTCTCCGCTGTGGAGAATGCCACCAGTGGAGAATGGCAGTGGTGCCAATCTCATACCATGACCTGCAAACATGCACAAGGAATCCTATACTCACATGTGCATTCTTCTATGGAGTGGTCACTGTCTCCGCTGTGTAGAGATCATATGGAATTGTGTCAATCTCTGAGTTCATCAAACTCACATGTGGAATGGAATAGGACACCACTCTCCTATGATCATTGGAATGCCCCTCCTAGAATAGTAGGGTAGACATTTGTACAAGTGGAGAATGGCAGTGGTGCCAATCTCTTGTTAGGCCCTAAGAAATGGCATTGAGAAGCCTAAACTCACATGTGCATTCTTCTATGTAGTGATCACTGTCTCCGCTGTGCAGAGATCATATGGAATTGTGTCAATGTCTGTGGAGGATGCCACCAGTGGAGAATGGCAGTGGTGCCAATCTCATACCATGACCTGCAAACATGCACAAGGAATCCTATACTCACATGTGCATTCTTCTATGGAGTGATCACTGTCTCCGCTGTGTAGAGATCATATGGAATTGTGTCAATCTCTGAGTTCATCAAACTCACATGTGGAATGGTATAGGACACCACTCTCCTATGATCACTGGAATACCCCTCCTAGAATAGTAGGGTAGACATTTGTACAAGTGAAGACTGGCAGTGGTGCCAATCTCTTACTAGGCCCTAAGAAATGGCATTGAGAAGCCTAAACTCAGATGTGCATTCTTCTATGTAGTGATTTTTGTCTCCGCTGTGCAGAGATCATATGGAATTGTGTCAATCTCTGTGGAGAATGCCACATGTGGAGAATGGCAGTGTTGCCAATCTCATACCATGACCTGAAAACATGCACAAGGAATCCTAAACTCACATGTGCATTCTTCTGTGTAGTGATCACTGTCTCCGCGGTGTAGAGACCATATGAAATTGTGTCAATCTCTGAGATCATCAAAGTCACATGTGGATTCTTCTACAAGTGGAGTTTGTCTAGACTACTACTAGCGGAGAATGGCAGTGGTGCCAATCTCACATGTGCATTTTTCTATGTAGTGATCACTGTCTCTGCTGTGTAGAGTTCATATGGAATTTCAATCTATAGGTTTAGTTTGGCTAGATATTCACTAGCAAAGAATGGCAGTGATGCCAAACTCATGCTGGCCCTAAGAAATGGCATTGAGAAGCCTAAACTCACATGTGCATTCTTCTATGTAATGATCACTGTCTCCGCTCACATGTGGATCGGAATCAGACACCACTCTCCTATGATCATTGGAATACCCCTCCTAGAATAGTAGGGTAAACATCTGTACGAGTGGAGAATGGCACTGGTGCCAATCTCTTATTAGGCCTTAAGAAATGGCATTGAGAAGCCTGTGTGAATCTCTGTGGAGAATGCCACCAGTGGACAATGGCAGTGGTGCCAATCTCATACCATGACCTGAAAACATGCACAAGGAATGCTAAACTCACATGTGCATTCTTCTATGTAGTGATCACTCTGCTGTGGAGAATGCCACCAGTGGAAAATGGCAGTGGTGCCAATCTCATACCATGACCTGCAAACATGCACAAGGAATCCTATACTCTCATGTGCATTCTTCTATGGAGTGATCACTGTCTCCGCTGTGTAGAGATCATATGGAATTGTGTCAATCTCTAAGTTCATCAAACTCACATGTGGAATGGAATAGGACACCACTCTCCTATGATCACTGGAATGGCCCGCCTTGAATAGTAGGGTAGACATTTGTACAAGTGAAGAATGGCAGTGGTTCCAATCTCTTACTAGGCCGTAAGAAATGGCATTGAGAAGCCTAAACTCAGATGTGCATTCTTCTATGTAGTGATTTTTGTCTCCGCTGTGCAGAGATCATATGGAATTGTGTCAATCTTTGTAAAGAATGCCACCAGTGGAGAATGGCAGTGTTGCCAATCTCATACCATGACCTGAAAACCTGCACAAGGAATCCTAAACTCACATGTGTATTCTTCTATGTAGTGATCACTGTCTCCGCTGTGTAGAGACCATATGGAATTGTGTCAATCTCTGAGATCATCAGAGTCACATAGGGATTCTTCTACAAGTGGAGTCTGTCTAGACTTCTACTAGCGGAGAATGGCAATGGTGCCAATCTCATGCTGGCCCTACGAAATGGCATTAAGAAGCCTAAACTCACATGTGCATTCTTCTATGTAGTGATCACTGTCTCCGCTCACATGTGGATCGGAATCAGGCACCATGATCATTGGAATACCCCTCCGAGAATAGTAGGGTAAACATCTGTACAAGTGGAGAATGGCAGTGGTGCCAATCTGTTATTAGGCCTTAAGAAATGGCATTGAGAAGCCTGTGTCAATCTCTGTGGAGAATGCCACCAGTGGAGAATGACAGTGGTGCCAATCTCATACCATGACCTGAAAACATGCACAAGGAATGCTAAACTCACATGTGCATTCTTCTATGTAGTGATCACTATCTCCATTGTGGAGAATGCCACCAGTGGAGAATGGTAGTGGTGCCAATCTCATACCATGACCTGCAAAATGCACAAGGAATCCTATACTCACATGTGCATTCTTCTATGGAGTGATCACTGTCTCCGCTGTGTAGAGATCATATGGAATTGTGTCAATCTCTGAGTTCATCAAACTCAAATGTGGAATGGAATAGGACACCACTCTCCTATGATCATTGGAATGCCCCTCCTAGAATAGTAGGGTAGACATTTGTACAAGTGGAGAATGGCAGTGGTTCCAATCTCTTGTTAGGCCCTAAGAAATGGCATTGAGAAGCCTAAACTCACATGTGCATTCTTCTATGTAGTGATCACTGTCTCTGCTGTGCAGAGATCATATGGAATTGTGTCAATGTCTGTGGAGAATGCCACCAGTGGGGAATGGCAGTGGTGCCAATCTCATACCATGACCTGCAAACATGCACAAGGAATCCTATACTCTCATGTGCATTCTTCTCTGGAGTGATCATTGTCTCCGCTGTGTAGAGATCATATGGAATTGTGTCAATCTTTGAGTTCATCAAACTCACATGTGGAATGGAATAGGACACCACTCTCCTATGATCACTGGAATACCCCTCCTAGAATAGTAGGGTAGACATTTGTACAAGTGAAGAATGGCAGTGGTGCCAATCTCTTACTAGGCCCTAAGAAATGGCATTGAGAAGCCTAAACTAACATGTGCATTCTTCTATGTAGTGATCACTGTCTCCGCTCACATGTGGATTGGAATCAGACACCACTCTCCTATGATCATTGGAATACCCCTCCTAGAATAGTAGGGTAAACATCTGTACAAGTGGAGAATGGCAGTGGTGCCAATCTCTTATTAGGCCTTAAGAAATGGCATTGAGAAGCCTGTGTCAATCTCTGTGGAGAATGCCACCAGTGGAGAATGGCAGTGGTGCCAATCTCATACCATGACCTGAAAACATGCACAAGGAATGCTAAACCCACATGTGCATTCTTCTATGTAGTGATCACTATCTCCATTGTGTAGAGATCATATGGAATTGTGTCAATCTATGTGGAGATTGATATTGTGTATATTTTCTTGCTGTGTTGGTATAGTTTTTCATAATGCATATATAAGTTGCTTCGCCTTGGTTATTTTGTTAATAGAAGTTGCATTGTGGTTGTAATATTTCCTACTACAGTTATGATTTTCTATTATACATTTCATTGTGTCCTTGGTTCTTTTGTTAACAGAACATTGCAAGAATGGCTAGCAAGGGAAAGAGAAAGGTTCGAGAGGTGTCAGTTTATGATGGAGTTAGTTCTGGAAGAGGATGGTTTTTGGATATATACAATAACGAACTCCAAAAACTTCATAAAGTGCATTGTTTTGTGAACATCCAAGGAAAAACTTTTGAAGATGTTGGACAAGTTCAAGAGATGGAGGATACCGAGAAAGACAACGTTCCTTGTCTCCAAATTCATACATTGGGAGGCAATGTGTATCAATTGGATCCTGCTTGTTTTGATCATGCGAGGATGAATTCTACTGGGGAGGACACGATGATATCTAGGGGTTGGATTAATGAGCAAGAAAATTATACCAACCAACAGATATTAGAAAGCTTTGATTTGGTAACAAAAGTTATAAAGCAAGATTTAAAAAAGAGTAGAAAAGTTTCGAAAAGAACCAAGAAAAGTGATGTTGTTGGATCAAGCTCTCAAGTGTCTCAGAACACATTGAAAGAGAAGGCTAGAGAGACCGGTGAGGAGGAAACAACAGGTGAGAAGGAAATAAGGTCAGATGGAAAAACAAGCATTGGGGATAAACTGGGATGCTAAAGACAAAGAGACACCTTTAGGAGGAACACAGGGAGGTATGGGAATAGTCACTGATGGAATTGGAAGTGGAGGTGATGCAACGGGGAGTGGTGAGACACATATAACAGGACATGGTGAGAAATCATCTGAAGCAACTATCATCCTGTATAAGAAAATCCAGCCAGATGTTGACTTTAAGGCACTACAAAAGAAATTGGAAAGGAAGGACACAAGTATGACAGGCTTGATGGAGTACGTTGATCCCAGTGATGAATTGCTTTAGAGCACCAAGTCAATATGTGTACAGGACGTTGACCCTCAGCTATGTCAGTGACTTGGTCAAGAGTTTTGCAATGAATGCACGACCTCCTGCAACATGTGCATATCTTATGCCTTACCACATTGGCACAAATACTCCGATGTGCAAGGAAGAGATAAAGGTGGAAAAGTTAAAGGAGTATAATTATTGGATTCTCGCAGGGCAGCATTCAATTTATGCTGCAAGGATATTTATAGCTAAAGCACATGGAGAAGCCTTCAATCAACGAAAAGGTTTCTATACACGGAGGAAGGCGAGAATTGTTG
The DNA here is from genome assembly GCF_047967505.1 of Dipteris shenzhenensis. NCBI lineage: Eukaryota > Viridiplantae > Streptophyta > Polypodiopsida > Gleicheniales > Dipteridaceae > Dipteris > Dipteris shenzhenensis. The sequence goes on along the minus strand of NC_141605.1, from coordinate 49,143,665 downwards.
TCAATGCACCAATTGAAGCAAGTTGTAAGATATCATCAATGGCCAACATGGAGGCACAGACCGTTTTGAAAAATCAACCATATATCGATATCTTACAACACCTAAGGGCACAGTGGATTGCATTCGAACGACCAAAGAAACCAACCCAAGGCCTTGTCAAAGGGCATAAAGATCGACAAAGTTGGGATGTGAGTAATAAAATTTGTTTTGTATGCATTTTTTATTTCAAGAATGTTTATGGCTTTGTAAAAGAAATGATAGTAGTGTCAATTCCCTGATGTGAGAATGGCACTAGTGCCATTCTTCTAGTTACCAAGTCATGCTTTTGACATGGTAATGGGAGAATCGCACTAGTGTCATTATTATCTCTATTACATGATTTGGATTAGAAGAATGTCTAAGATGATTTTGATTTTTTTATACAGAATTTTGTAGGAGTTACAAGCGTATCGATGGGCGCAAACTTTGCTACCAAGGACACACACATGGTCACATATGATGATGACATCTACGAACAATGGATTAGGATTTTGACATTAGTGAAGGAGGGTGATCTTGAGGGTCGAAATCCCACAATAACATATATGAGGTGTCTGCTAGGATTGGAAGACGAAGATGTACGTGCACTTCAAGCAGAGATTGTGTCTAAAGAAATAGTCTTGGTCAAGTCAAGCAAAGAGAAGGACTCCATTGAAATGTCTCAATGGGCAATGGAGATTAAGCATGATAGAGCCCTGAAAGAAGCGCTCATCAAGGAGTTCAACTCACGTCACCCTTCGCCCCAACATCAAACATGGGATGCCCTTGCAACTTACTTCAAAATTGATTCAATTGTTTATCAGAGCGAGAAGCTGCAAGTTGGCAAGTCCACACCTGATTTCCCAAAAGCCGCGTCAATCTATGTTGATTGGGTGATTAGTTCAATAGAGGGTAACAAGTCTACATCGCAATCTTGTTTTCCTTGGACAATTATTCAAGTGAACATGGAGATGGAGGGGGAGAGCTTTCTAACACGTCACTCCAAGGGACAACTTCCAATCAGCTTGTGTGTGCTTGACACCTCAGAGGGATCTGCCAAAGGCATGTGTTGGGATAAGGCTGCCTTTAAGAAGTTGCTCTGTGGCTTGATTGAGACCGTTGCCACTCCATCACAGTATGTATTGCTATCATTTATGACAATGACAGAGATGGTAAATCTCAAGGAAGCAATGATAGAGGCTCGATTTTGGCATAGAAGGTTTGTGGGTGTTATCCATGAATCGGATAGTGCACAAAAGGGTTTGTCTGAGACCTTCTGTTTTTTGTCATTTGTCAACTCACATGATGGGTTTGATGGATTTGAGCACATGTTAGAAATCACAAGGCCATACACAATAATTGAGGACAATATTCTTTATTTTGATGAGGGCGATGAGTATGGAAAAGAGGCAGTTGTGAAGCATGGCGTCATCAAGGAGTGCATCAGGTGCTATTGTAGTAGGGAACATGAAGTTGTTGTTGACGTCTTTACTAATGGATGTGTGGCATTACAGGCATTGTCAAGCAAAAGAAAAGTGATCTCGCTGGTGAAGACATCCCAACAGGCGACAGAGGTTGAGGCTATGTGTGTTGCACATGCATCAAATAATCCCCATATTAAGATTTGGTCTAGCATTGAGAGGCCTCTTGAGACACATAGAGCTGATTCACCTATCGATGAAGGAATTAAAGAGGGTGAGCATCACATTGAAGACTTGCGACCTTTAACTGAAGCAGATCTTGAAGCTATCCCAAAGATTACATTGGAAGATTTGGAGCAAGGTCTTTAGCTAATCATTTATGCCTTGTGTATTCAGTTTCAAAATAATATGACTTTTATGGATTTTCTCGATTGCACATACTCTCATCATATTAAAGATATTAAACATTAGGTATGATAAAATTGTGTGGGAATGGTATTAGTGTCATTCTCCCTATGTCGGGTTATACGTAATAGGTACTATTAACATTTTATGCGACCTCATATGGAGAATGGCACTAGTGCCATTCTCTCTTTGTGGTTATGTAGAAATGGTGATACTGTTATGTTCCTTTCTTGAATCTATGTTAGTTGAAAGCATTACAGAGATTAAAAATTGTATAATATTAACTATGCTACCAAAGTTTTGATTTGGGTGCTTTCTACAAATCTATTGGTCCAAAGTAATACAGTATCTATGCTTTCAGATCATGCATCGTACATTTCTTTTGGGACATGGGGGAGGCACTAGTAGTATTCTCTTCTCCCAATGAGGGTATAGAGAAAGGCACTAGTGGCATTCTCCATAACCTTATATGTAAAATGGCACTAGCACCACCCCAAGAGAAGAATGGCAGTATTGCCATTCTCTCTATGAGTTTAGAGAGAAAGGTTGCACTATTTGCATTCTCAATTGACCTTTAGAGAGATTGGCACTTTTGCCATTCCCCAAAAATACAATGGAATCAGTGAACGACAATGGATAATGTTCATACTTTATTGTTATTTATTAGTTTCATATGCTTTTGTGCTTCGACATTGTTGAATACACTCTAAAGAATCAAAATATTTCTATATTCCTCAACTTCCACAGGGACCAATGATGCATGGAAGGATGTGGCACATCAAATGTAGAGGACAACATACCACCAGTTATGGGGACTATCAATTACGCGATGGATGCAGGAGGTATAGAAGAAAACATAACCCCAAAAATGGAGAAAATTGCAAGGAATATCACGAATCCTATACTCTTAGAAGAGAACATGGATGAACGTACTGTCTCAACATTGGGGACAAAACTAGATAATCTTATTGTTGTTGCAAACATGCATGAAATCATAGCACCTGCTGACAATTTGGATGAGTCAGAAGCCAGCAACTTCAAGGAGAATTTGGATCTATATCCACATACAATTTCTTTGGATATGCCACGATTAACAATCATATTAGACTTGAATGGCCTGTTATTAAGTCGCTGCCTATTCAAGTCTCCAATACATCCGTCTATTATGCATGGCAAAAATAGTTATATGGTTGTTCGTCCTGGGTGCATAGAATTTCTTAAAATCTTGCTACAAAGATTTAATGTAGGTATCTGGTCAACTGCGATGGAGCATAACGTACTTGATATGGTAGGAAAGCTGCAAAATTATGCAAATGAGAGCCTCCCTTTCTTTGTTATATGGTCTCAGCAAGGATGCTACACTTACAGTAAGACAAGGATAAATAGGCCTGACAAGGTTGGTGTTGAGGCAATGTTCAAACCCTTAGCAAAAATCTCAAAGGCATTTGGATGTGATGCTAGAAGGACAATTCTTGTTGATGACTCCCCATACAAGGCTTGCATTAGCCCTCCATCAAATTGCATATTTCCTTCAACGTTTGATGTACAAGACAAGGATGATAATATTCTACTGAGAGAGTTGATGCCGTACTTACTACAACTCGATGAGACTAGAGATGTGCGCCACATGATTGAGACAAATCGGTATGGACAATTACCTGTGATGGAGGGGCATAAGGATTTCAACCTTGTCCAGAAAGTAATTGATGAATGGAGGGAGGAAAATCATGCATGGTCAAGAATGGAATATAAAACAAGAAATCTTCCTCTTGCAAATCAACTAAGAGAGATGGACATAGGTGGTAGGGCAACCCATGGTGGTGATGGCCAGGTGCCTAAACTCAATGCATCCCAAATAAGACTTTTAAGGAACGCTCCGCAACTCTCTAGCATGAATGCTATTCAAGTTTCTCAATTGGCTATAGACCTAGGGTACAAAGGTCGCTATATCAAGAAATACATTGCTAAGGGCTACATAACCCGACTACAGAATGCGTATTTTTCATGAAGGTACATATGTCAAAGTGTTTTTTGATTTTATCTCAATATATATAACTGTTGTTGTAGCTAATTGAATTTTTCTTTTGTGATGTAGATAGATATACATTCAAATCAAGCTTGAGTAGGTACATACACTCATCTTTAGTCTTCATGAAGTATATCCATATCCTTCTACTGTAGTCGTCGATCAGCATCATGAAGTAGTAGGAACCACCCAAAGCTTCCGTCTCCATCTTTCCGCAGAGGTCCATGTGAATGAGCTCTAGAGGAGCCTTTGCCCTACTGGCCTCTTTAGGAAAGGGCTGTCGATGCTGCTTGCCCATCATGCAAGCTTCACATACATTAGGCAGATCTGAAATTTCTGGTAGGTTTGCAATCATTCCACTTTTATGCATCTCCTTTAAAGAACTAAGGTTTAGATGACCAAACCTCTCATGCCACAGCTTAGTGTTGCTCACATCAGCTCGAGCACTCAAAGCTAAGAGTTCATAGATGTTGTTATGCCGTGTACCTTTACCAATGACCTTCCCTTGAAGATCCAAAATCTATGCACCATTCTTATCGAATTGAACTTTGAGGTCCCAATCCATGATCGTAGAAATGGACAAGAAGTTCCTCTTGATATTTGGCACATAAAGAACATCAGACAACTGTTTTACAACTCCATCTAACTTGAGAGCAATCGTACCTTTTCCTTTTGCTGGACATTTTGCATCATTGCCGACTGCTACCAGGATGTCATTCCCTACCAGATGTAGAGAGGTATACCAATCCTTTCGATTGGTCATGTGGCGTGATGCACCACTATCAATAATCCAAGGTTCATCCGCAGGTACATAAATTGCCTCCTTGCAAATCTCCTCAATTGCTACGAACAGCTCTACTGGTACTGCCTGCACGTTGTTGCTGGACTCTTTCTTTACTCTGTTCTTCTCATCTGCAATCTTCTTTCGGTACTCATTCTACTTGTGCCCTTCCTTGTTGCAATAGAAGCACTTGATCTTCTTCTTTCTCTTTTTATCATTAGAAGAAGATGGGTTACCAGAGTCCTTACCCTTACCTTTCTTTGATCCAGTCCAAAAGGCCAAATCTTCTCCAGTCCTCATCTTTTGACCCATCTCCTCCTCTAGAAGCATTGCGCTGAAATCCTCAAAGTTGAGGGGCGGATTTCTGTTCTGTGTATTCAACACCATAACAAGACCATCGTACTTTGGTGGGAGAATCCGTATGCACCTTCATGCTAGATTCTCGCTGGTGATGGTGATGCCAATCGCAGTCATTTGATCGCACAAATTCTTCACCCTAGTGATGAACTTCTCTACCATTTCAGACTCAGACAATTTCTCATTCGCGAGTTGAGTCTCCAGATTCTAAATCCGCATTTGATTCGTGGTCTTGTACTAATTTTTCAAGACCGTCCATGCCTCCTCCGCTGTGGTAACATGTTGAATCAATGCCATGATAGAATCACTTACACTGCAGACAATAGAACACAGCACATCTGCATTTCTTCTTGTCCACGTGAGAATCTGTTGTGCTACATTGGCTGGATCCGGTCTCGGAACTGGCTTCATGTCCACCCCAGTATCAGTATCCCAAAGTTCGTATGCGCTTAGAATGGTCTTCTTCTTGAACTTCCAGAGTGGATAGTTAGTGCCGTCCAACTTTTCGCTTTCGTTGAATGGTGGGATTTGCAGTCTTGCGGGTTGGGCCATCTCTCACAATCTGCTCACAAATAGAAACACACTACCAAATGTTCTTGCTAGAGCCCTGGCTCTGATACCATGTAAGAAAACAATACAATGTCTATGCTCAACAGATAATAGGATCTCGTATGCAAGAGAGAAAAGCAGATAGTATGGAGAATAAAAAATTTGATTACTGTAAAATTGATACAATAGATGGCGGTGCCTCCCAGCCGTGCGCTCCTGTGTGAGGAGCTTGGATGGCATGCTAGAAACAATAGAGGACGGAGGCTGGATGCTAAGGAATCAGGGTTGCTGTAGCTAGTGATGAATATGGGCTTCATGGGCTTGCTCTTATATAGCCACCAGTTGTAGTCGGTTAGACCCAATTGGGAGATCGACCCAGTCTGCCCAAAACGGCCGACTGGAGGTCGGTCTCGAAATAGGCCACCGACCACATGTTAGAACCGTGGTGTAGAATAGAGGAACATGCCTACTATTGTCGTTCTACCCAGAGCCATCCGAGATCATCTGAGACTCCAAACGGGCCCTGCAACCCAAGAGTGGTGGGCTGCCTCGTGAAATGCTCCATCTACCCTCAGTGCAGTCAGTCATGGGATGCCTTCCTGCACTTGCATGTAGCCTATTTGGCAGTTTGCCAACTCTATCTAAAGCCGTCCAACCATCAGGCCACACATGGCCCCCATCTGGTGTCCAAACTAGGACCTACCAGATAACCAAGCTACTCAAATGCCTTCTCCTCATATGGGGGGCTTACAAGTAGAGTTAGCTGGTTCATGCATAGTTACACGAGAATGGAGCATTGATATCTAACAGTTAGAACATTATAGTTACGTTTGGGTATGTAGGTAATGCTTGTTTTCCCTGGCTTGTTATCGCTTTACATAGGAATATAGACAACCATATGGATTCTTAGATAATTAACAAAACAATTAAGCCACAAGTGAAGTTTAAGTCACAAGTAGAGTAAGGAGCGAATGAGTGCATGGGTTAAGAAGGGATTAGAGGAGGTATGGGACGATTACTAGGCTTGGTATGTGGGGTGGTTAAAAAGAAAGTGTAAAGGGAAGATTTCATGGGGGTACATAAAACAATAATTCATAGTTAGGGAAGTATTCATGTGTGTGTGTGTGTTTGTGTGTGAAGAAATAAGTGTGTATTGTGTGAGATCCATTTACTAATCAAATTTGTGTGTGTGTGTGTGTCTTGAGGAGAGAGAGAGAGAGAGAGAGAGAGAGAGAGAGTACTACATTTAAATTCCATGGTAAAAGATTTTTTTGAATTTTAAGTGATTAATTGAATAGCCGATTTCTTTATATTATGCTTTGGATGCACTAGCTTGGATTTGATCCTAAAACTTGGTCAACAACAAGAATAAGAAGATATCAAATGGAAGCATGTTTAGTTCAGGATCGTTACCATGGTTTCATACAGATAGGTAAAAGAGGACCAAACGAAGCTATTGTGAAGATAGTGGGAGAGAAGGAAGGAGTCTCACTTGCGGCTTTCTCACATACACAATGGGGGAATACACACAAAGGTGGAGGCTGAAAATAGTTTTCCTCTTCTTGGTTGTGAAAGCCAAAAGAACTCTAGTACAAAGAAATAGAGGAACCCTATATGTGGGTCTCAAACCAAACTCAGCTAACTAAGGTGGCATACTAACTGAGCCACAAACTAGAGTACATCAGGATAGCTGTCATCCAGCTATTATTCATGGGCGGTGTACCAACCGCATCTGCAGCTAACAAGTCGGTGACATAAATGCACAATGGTCACCCTAGCATATCATGAGTGGACTCGATATCTCAACACTCCCCCTCGAGCTCAATCCTAATTCCTGCACACCATGCAGGTCTCTGAACTTGCACAGCTTCTCTGCGCCCAATGCCTTCGTGAATATGTTAGCTACCTGATCCTCTATGCTGACATAAACTAGATCAATAAGACCTAGTAAAACCTTCTCCCACACATAGTGATAATGCACCTCAATGTGCTTTGTTCTAGCATGATAGACTCGGTTATTTGCCAAGTGTATGCCGCTCATGTTGTCACAATAAATGACAACTGGCCCATCTGTAGACTGATGCATATCATAAAGTAGCTTATGCAACCAAGCTACCTCACATGCAGCCATTGCTGCACCCCTATACTCAGCCTCTATGCTTGACAAGGCAACTGTAGGCTATTTCTTGCTACTCCAAGTGATTGCAGCACTCCCAAAAGAGAACACATATCCACTGGTAGATCATCTATCAGAAATACTAACAACCCAATCAGCATCAGTGTATCCATGCAACTGTATCTGAGCCCCAGTCTCATAAAATAGTCCATACTGCAATGTGGACTTCACATAACTGAGTATGTGTCTAGCCGCATCCAAATGCAGTTTCCTTGGAGCCTACATAAACTGACTTACCAATCCAACAGCATAGCTCAAATTTGAAATCTAGCTTGGTAGTAGTCATATAAATCAAACTTCCTACTATGCATCTGTACATAGTAGGTCTTCCAGAAGCTCACCTGCATGTGTGCTCAGCTTCACATTTTGCTCCAAAGGAACTGAAATAGGCTTACAGCCTGTCATCCCATATTTGGATAGCATGTCCAATCCATATTGCCTCTGCAAGAGCCGTATCCCACTTGGTGATCTAATCATCTCAATGCCCAAGAAGTAATGCAACGCTCCCAAATCCTTCATCTCAAACTTCTACTTCGATAGCATTTTCACATGAAGGATATCTTCATCACTATCACCTGTGATGATCAAATCATCAACATAAATGACAAGCATCATAATACCTTTCTCTATTTTTCTCACATAAAGTGAGAAATCTGCCTTGGAAATTTGAAAGCCAATAGTGACAAGATACTGTCCTATCTTGTCAAACCATGCTGTAGGTGCTTGCTTCAAGCCATACAAGGCTTTCTTCAACCTACAAACAAACTCAGGATGAGTAGCATGAACATAACCTGGTGGCTACTCCATAAAGACCTCTTCTTGCAAATCACCATGCAAGAAGGAATTCTTTACATCCATCTGATATAAAGACCATCCCTTTGATGCAGCCATAGCAATGACTGCTCTTACGGTTACCATCCTTGCAACCAGACTGAATGTTTCTTCATAATCAATGCCATATGTTTGTGCATACCCCTTGACAACTAATCTTGCCTTGTATCTGTTCACAGAACCATCTACATTGTGCTTCACCTTATAAACCCACTTACAGCCAATTGCATTCTTGTCTTTAGGCAAAGGCACCAATTCCCATGTAGCATTTGCTTCCAAGGCATCCATTTCTTCATCCATGGCTTTCTCCCATTTTTCGTTTCCCATGGCTTGCTCAAAAGAAGTGGGTTCTGGTTCCTGTATCACTTTGACCATATAGCCATAGTGAATGGCTGTAAATTCGTCAGATTTCAGCCTATCCATAGGATATCTAGCTCTAGTAGTCCTACGCAAAATAGGCTCACTTCCAAGTGCTCTCAAAACATCCCTAGTCTTCTATACTCTAGGTGTAACAATAGAAGGAATACCCAACTCATCATCAATGCTCTGTTCTGAGCCACTGGATTCACCATCCACATAAGAGTGACCTGCATTCACATCAAACATGGGCTGATCTACCTTCTCTTTTCCTTTTTGTGATACCTGCATACCACTATGTGCATTGCTTTGATGAGATTCTCCTGATCTCAATCTGCTTGTCCATGGTGAAGAATGTGAACCACTGCTAGAGGACACTCCAAGTCCACTAATATTTTGTGATTGCTGCTATGAATTTTGTGCAACATTACCATTTTGTGCATCTACATCATCAATCACATTTACTCGTTTATACTAGCTGCTCATCTCATAAAAAACATCTTTGCTCACTATAAACTTACGAGTAGAAGGGTTATACCATCTATACCCTTTCTGCTGCAGAGAATAACCAATAAAGATGCACTTCTCAACTTTTGGATCAAACTTGGACCTCAACTCATTTGGCACATGAACATAGGCTTATGTTGCCAAAGTTTTAAAAAGACAACAAATTTAAGCCAAAAGTCAGAGAAAAGGCCTACAATATCCTTCATACAATTTGTGTGGTGAGGGGTGTTTAACCACTATTTTGCATATTATGGACTGGTAATTATTAGAGGATGGTACATGGAAAATCCATTGCCAATTGATATTCAAGATGACATTGACATATAGTCTAAGGTGTGAGACATATGTGATCACATACTCTACATTTCGAATGCACTAATGCATATGGTTAAATGTACTAATACATAACTCGTACACAATGTCACATTATGTTCAAAAAAATTAAGTTTTGTATTGAAATCATCAACATCATGTTGTTGAAACCATCTCATGCAAGCTCTCTCATATTTTCTTTTCATCTTACATGGGGGAGAGAGAGAGAGAGAGAGAGAGAGAGAGAGAGAGAGAGAGAGAGAGAGAGAGACCAAAATCCAAAATACAGTGTGATTTGAATACCCTAGATAAGGGAACTAGAGGTGTATAGCACACAACTATGTATGTACTATAAAAGAAGGGTAATGACGTTATACATCTAAATTGCATAGAATGAGCTAAGAATCAATTGTATACATCACATGTATGTCATTAGGGATGTGAGTTGTATTGCTAGGGTCTCATGAGAAAGTTGTTGCCTCTATGGTATGCCTATCTTTGCAACTTGATCAACCTCTACTTTGCTCCAATGTTGGGGCAAACACCATGGACATTGTCAAGCAACCTAATGCTAGGATACGTTAGGGGAATTGGAGCTCAAAAATGGCCTTTTGCATTAGGCCCTTAAGAAATGTGATAAGGGGGTTGGCCAAGAGGAGACTCACACATAAAAAATATGGAGGACTCCAAACTCCTCCTCATTGGTGGACAAAAGTGCTTGTTAGATATTTCCCTGCTTTCATCACCATTAGGGAAAATTTGTAAACTAGGATTGCAATTTTGGCCATTGGATTGGATTAAGGGATCAAAGGTCTAAATTGCATGTCAACAAGGGTCATGGATCTTAGAAGATCGGATGCTTCAAATTAAATGGTGCACACAATTATTAATGTGGGAGGTAGGTGGCTTTGGGCCATTAGATCTAGCCTAGATCTAATGGATGTGGTATACTATAGAGTGTTTAGGCCCTACACATTGGACACGAAGCAAACTCACCCCCCAAGTATGACATGTGCGAGTTAATGAATGTTTCAAGAGAGATCAACGATGCACATTTGGTGCTAGTCACACACCGTTTGATATTCAATCATCACATGGTTTGAAATAGGTGTGTATTACCCACCGTTGGATTATCCCTCCATCTATCACGTGGCCATTAGATTCACTTTATCATCCGATGGACCAAATCTAGCGATCGTTGTACATTGTTGGATCTAATAGCAATCCAACGGTCTCCAAAACATCCAAATTAACACCATAGGATCTTGATCAAAGATCCAATGGCCATAAGGAGCTTTATTACACACCATTGGATGGGAGCAGGAATGCATCCAGGCCTTCCAAATTGGCAAAGCAAGTCTTTCATGCCCCTGGTCCTCTTTTAGAGAAGACAAAATTTCTTCAAAATGATCCTTACCATGGGCTTTTCACCTAGAATTAAGGAACTAATCCATTTTCTTAATCTTTCCCTTATGAGGCCCTTTTTTAGTTCAAAATTCCCCTAATGTGCTGAGCACGAAACCTCAAATGGAATGCCTATACATTCTCCTACTAGTTTGGTAGATATGAAGAGTCGGCGTGGTTGGCTTTTTGTGTTCTATGTTGTCCATTTAGTGGGATCCTCACTCTTGAAAAAGGTTGTGATCCTATGCTATCTGTAGACTTGATAGCTATCGATTGCATGAGTTCTTTCTCATGTCTAGAAACCTTAAACACAAAGAGTACCAAAAGGATGCAGTAGTAGTAAATCTCCAAAAAATGGCCAATCATGATATCCTTGTACATAGTATTAGACTGCCAGAGGACTTGCATAACCATGGAACCCGGGATAGTCATAATAAAATCCCCCAATCTCTTTTGTGGATGGGTCATGATATATCATACACTTAAGTGCCATGCCACAAAGCTGAATCTCATCCACAAGATACACGTCCATGTCCTTCACCTTATCCATGACTTGAACTATCAGGGCTAGCATGAGATGCCCTTTCTTTATAGTAAGCCACAGAGGGATATTGCAGTTTATAACTATCTCTATCCATGTAAAGAAAAATGTGCATTAGCATCCAAAGGGATTAATGCCATCTGTAGACAATCCAAGATGTAAATGGTGAGACCATGTTTAAACTCTGGCCACTTGCTCTCTGTGCGCACCATGCATTCCCATTAGCTGAGATTCTTAATATGCCAATTGTTTAGAGATCATGAGAGGTTATGTCCACAACTTGGGTCACAACAAAACATATTGTGTTTTAGCCTAGGTGTAATATGTGCATGTTGTTTGGTAGCTTATCCAATGTACCTTGCCTATATTGCGATGCTCTACATTTTAGACAAATTGTGTTATGCTCATATGCATCCTTGTAAAGAATAAAATCATTTGGGCAAGCATGGATGGAGTTGTAGTCCATGCCCAATGCTGCAAGAGATTGATTTTCCCCTTTCCAAGACTTTTGGACCATGCTACCATTTCAAAGTAATGTATAAGAAAACCTATGCAGAAATGTAAATGTTAAATTGGGTCTATGTTTTAAAAATCTCTTATGATAGTGCAACAAGGATCCTTACCAGAAAACAGAGGTTACACTTATGTCAGACCATGCATAGACAACCTATATTTTCAATATAAAAATATTTATTATAAGATGACATGTGCTAGATCCTGTGTATAACAATGCATTTGCCTCATCTCTTAGTCGAGTGTCTTTAAGACTCATGGGATGCAATTTAGTACCGACTCTCAATCTAGTAGAAGATCCTCTTCTTTATGTGTATTCCTTGGATCTGGATCAAAATATGCATGTGTTATGTTGTGCATTGTGCCATCTTGCTCATGATTCCTCTCTATAAATACATGAGTCTATATTCCTATTCTTCGGCAGTCTATATTCCTATTCTTCGGCTCTCATCCCCCTTATAAAATTTCACCAATTCCCCTTTTGAATGTTTCCCATCCCCTTTTTGAAATTTTCCCATCCCTCCCATATGCCCTTCTAAAATTTCCCATCCCATTGCTAAATCTTTCCCATCCCTCCCATTTGATCTCCCATCTCCCTTTTGAATTTCCTCCATCCCCCTTTTCTCTTTAATTTGTCACCTTAAGTGTCTTTGTTGAAGAATCTCTCTTTCTCAGTATGGCCTCCAGTGAGAGTTTAGCTAGTGCCATTGATCATGGCAAGAGATGACATTTGGTTGTTGGCAGGTAAGGATAGCTTTTACCTTCTTGGGGTCAGGCTTGATGCCCTTGGATGAGAGAATATGTCCTAGTAACCTCCCTTGAGTGGCTCCAAGGGTGCATTTCTCAGGGTTGAGACTGCCATTTGCATCATTGACCCTTTGGAAGGCCAATCTAACCTTCATGACGTGCTCCTTATGTGACAAGAATATACAAAAATCATCTAAAAACACCTCTAAGAAATCCCCCAAATAAGGAGCAAATACCATCTGCATAAATCTTTGAAAGGTAGCAGGAGCATTGCTGAGGCCAAATGGCATTACTTTGAATGCAAATGTCCCATAGGGTGTGGCAAATGTGGTTGTAAGCACATCTTCTTCGGCAATTCTGATTTGATAAAACCCAGAGTAACCATCACAGAAAGTATACATCTCATGACCACTTACCTTCTCAAGAATGAGGTCTTGAAAGGGCAGAGGATGATGATCCCTCTTGGTGGTTGCATTGAGTTTCTTATAGTCGATGCAGACCTGCCACTTGTTGGTTTTCTTTGGGGTGACTACCACTAGTGAAACCCATTTAGTATTGTGAACCGGAACAATAAACCTAGCTTCTACAAGTTTCTGCAGCTCTGAGTGCAAAGCATTGGTCTGAAGGGGCCCTAATCTCTGATACTTTTGAGCCACAGGCTTCGCATCAGGCTTCAGCTCTATCTTGTGCTCTATGGCAATCACATGGAGAAGGTGGTGGTAGCTAGTTGTGAAAAGGTCAGGGAAATCTTTGAACATTTCCAGGAATTCATCTTTCTCACTTGGAGTGAGGTCTGGGGAAAGCATAGATTCAAGCTGTTGAGGACTAGCTATTACCTTTTCTGTAGGTGGCGAGGTTGGAGACATCCCCATCATGTAAACTTCCTCATCCGATATCTCCTCCCCCCATTTGATCCTTCCATTGATTCAGACACAAAAAATGAGAGAGTATCACTGTCTTGCTCCTCTTCTTCTTCTGGTTCCATGGCACCTGGTTGCACCGGGATCTTCTCCTTAGAAGCACCAAAAGACACGTGTCCTATCTTCCAATAGCTGACTGCATCACTCTTTCTCAACCATGGTCTCCCGAGTATGGCTGGGTAACTCCTACCTCCATCTTCGATGTCCACTACATAGAAATTGACGGTGCTGGTCAACCCATTGACAATGATGGGCAAATCCTCAATGACTCCCAAGGTGGCGAGTCATTGACCATCTGCTACCTTGATCCGAGTGGAGAACGCCTTGTGCATTTCAAATTCAATTTCTTCATGATTCGGGGCACCATGATATTACATGCAGCTCCCCCATCAACACACACATTATTGACATGGCAATTATCTATGATGACATCGACTGTATGTGGGTGCCAATCAATTTCTTCAGAGATAGAAGATACCTCTCTTACCTTTCCATTTTTCTTATTCCTCCTTGTTGAGAGCCCTTGCTGTAGCTCACGTCTCACCTTAGGGCTTAATGCTATTAGCTGAGGGAGCGTGATGCTCAAAGAACGATAAGCAAGGTCCTGAACGACCGAATAGTCTTCTTGCCCTGAGCCGATGGGAAAATCTGAGGGTGACCACTTACTCCTGTGGGATCTTTTAGTCTTCTCGGTTGGTGTGTCTGCCATCTCAGCATCTGAGGGCTCTGAGAAGGACACCTTCTTCCTGGGGCGGCTCGGTCCATGGTTTGGAGAGGGGTCCGAGGTGGTACGACTTCTTTTCCCAAGGTCAAGGATCTCTATGTCAGAATCCTCAGTGCTTGATTCACTTAGAAGATTCACCCTTGGAATATTGGGACATTACATGCGACAATGACCCTTTTGGTGGCACTCGTAGCATACAACATTAGCACGGTCTCTTGGAGGGTGGTTGGCTTGATTTCTGATGCCCACCATCTCAAGCCGAAGATCATTCAGGGCCTTGGCTAGGTCATTGACTCCACGTTCTGTTGCAGGGGGGGCCTCTTTAGCTGGAGGGGCCAAGGGAGTAGAAAGGAGGGGGCTCGTGGGCAAGGCTGGTGAAATCTTTGAGGTGGAGGGTGAGAATATACACCTTGTTGAGGGTAAGCATCTAAGGGAGGACCATACATTTGAGGTGCAGGCGGTGGATACATCCCTGATGAGGGGTGGGGGTATGCCCCTGAGTTAGACCCCCCAGGTTATTGTTGCAGGAATTGAGGGGGTTGCGGAGGGACAATTGTCTTCTTTGAAGCGGGGTCAGATTGAACTTTATCAAACTTTTGAGCAATCTCATGTGCTAGAACCATAGTTTCTGGATTCTTCCATTTAAGCTTGAGGCAGAATTCATCACTTGCTCTTGCTACAAGGTAGCCTAGCACATGCTGAGTCATTCCAGCTCAAAATCTGGCATTGTCCTCTTGTGTGGCAATTAATTGATCCAGGAGCATGGCCGCTCGATCCACATATCGATGCGCTGTCTCACCTTCTGACTGCTTCAAGTTTGCCACCTACAGGTACACATTCTTCGGCTCCTCTTATTTGCCGAAATACTTAATCATCGCTACTGTCAACCTTGGCCAGCTTTGGCGAATGTCTTTGGCCTGCTTCTCATACCACACTTGAGCCAAACCCTCTAGAAATGTGGGAAGAACCAATAGCCATCTGTCTTCAGTAAGAAAGTTGAGAGAAACACAATGGCACTTGAAGGCCACAAGATACTCATTTGGATTTTCTTCCACCCGTCCACAAAACACGAGAATGTCAGCCATGCTTGGAAGATGTAAAAGAGAGAGGCAAGACGAGGCTTATCTATGGACAAACAATAGAAAGAGGAAGCTTGAACTGAAAATCGGGTGAAGATACATCCACAAAGCACACAAAGGCAGGGTAGGGTGTGACTGGTGTATTGTGAAATACCACACGGGAAGAATCTTTTGCATAGAATAGCACATAGACAATCTTAAAAGGACCAACCCTCATGATATCACATCTATCTTTACAAGCGAGGGTTAGAGACACAGCGCTGCATAAGGTTGTTCATCAAGGCAAACACGAATGCCATGACAAATGTCAACAGTTGGAGAGCTTGCACATCACCTTCAGCTTCTTCCAGTTCTTGTAGTCACCATGCTATTTCTTCAAGGGGTGTGCGGTCTGGCATCCTTCTTATGAGCAATGTCCTTGAGGACCTTTCTGATGATCTTTCAAAGTCGGTAAATTCATATCAAATATGCCCAACACTTAGTTTCATGATGACCACAACCTTTGCATTCCTTTGTGGCTTGCAGCTTTGGGTCATTTGGACATCCCAAGTTTCTTGGTAGTCCAAGATAGGTAGAAGGAGAGGGTGGGGAGAATTCAACACTTGAGCCAAACGTTCAGCACCAAATAAACTTGCAATCCTTTGTTGATAGTTTATCTTTAGACCAAAAAAAATTACAACTTGAAGCTCCAAATGAGGCACAAAAGGTTGATTAGGTATAAATGGATTCCTTGGTTGAAACATTACCAACCATAGCCGAGGCCTAGAAACCTTTGTAGTGAGATTGAGAATAAACCATTCAGGATGAGCTTATCCATAGGAATTAACAAGCAGATGTGCTAAATCTCCCCTCAAGCTTGGGGAGCATCCCACCCTTCAATGAAGGACACCGTTTTAATTACCTCTGAAGTAGCAAGTAGTTCGATCGCCGCACAATGAGTAGAATTAAAATCAAAGTTCTCCCAGTGTATCAGTAGTTCTTCACCATGAATCATCCATGGTATATCATCCCACCCGTCATCTCCTTGAACAATGCACTGGACAATCAGCCGTTGAAGGTCGACATGAAGATCAAGGAAGAGATCTCGTGCATTGGTAGCCATATGGCACGGAGGACCAGGCACCAAATCCTTAAACACATCGAGAAGTGACATAAATATCCACCCTCCTCGTGTGGCGTGCATCCATGAACTGGACTTGGAAAAGTTTCGAATTGGTGATCTAGCAGGAGATGTGAATAGAGCATATAAAATGAAGTACTTTTGCTTTTTACAACAAGAGTAAACTCCCCATGGTTAGAGAGTTACAGTTCCCAAGATTTCAATATATAAACAAAAATCATTACATTTTCATCACTTCCAACTTGTTGGCCCAATGATAAGTCTCCCTTTTGTGAAGGGGGAGGTCTTGGGTTCAAATCCTACTCTTTTAATAAAAAGAGAGGAGAGGAGAGGAGAAGGAGAAGGAGAGAAGAGAGAGGGGGCAGCATGGGATCTGCTGTTACAGTTTTGCAGAAACTCAGAAAAACTGTTCGCGACCAGAAGATGTAGAAGCCCATACAACTATCGCGCGAGTGAACACAGTAGACACGCGAAGCGAGAAAACTGTCTGCGACCAGAAGACGCAGGAGCCCAGAAAACTATCACGCGGGTAAACACAATAGATGCATGAATCAAATGTGCACGCGGGAACTCAAAAGGAGCATAGATGGTATAGTTCTGCAAATGCAAATGGTATGAGCAGAAGATTCGCCGGCAAGAATACACGTAGCAACCGTGAGCAGAAAGCAGGCAGATTGAAAGTGCAGAAGCTGGGACGTTTTGCAGCCGTAGAGATAGGGAAGGCACACACTTTAGAGGCGCAAAAGAAGAGAACTGTGCACGGAAGAGGCCGCAGTGCCGCTCCCAGTCGTAGGAGTAATAGATTTTATACCACTAGCCGTGGAGATTTCGATCCCAGTAGCCACACCATTTCTATTAGCTGGAAAAGAAATCAGGACCAGAGGCTAGAGGCTAAGCATGGCGACGCTCGAGGGTTATAGAGAAAAGGAGAACGTGAGGGAAAAGCATTATCATGGGAGGGGAAAAGGAATTAGAAGGGGAGGGAATGAAGAGGGAAACTATGACACAAGGGGAAAGGGAGAGGGGGAAGAGAAGCATGTACATGATGGGAGGAGGAATGTAAAGATGGAGACATTAAGGGAAGAGGACCATGCTTTATTTTGAAAGGAAGAGAAGGGAGAAATCAAAGTACTAGCTAGGTGGCTTTACAAGAATGAGCGTGTCTCATCAAGGAATAGCCCCCTCCTTTTATAGCTAAGAGAGGGGCTCTCTCCCAATAAATGCATCCTCCCACATGTATGGTGTGTGTGGAAAAGTCTCCCATGTGGGCTAGGCGGTTATGCACTCTCAATTGTGTGTGACAACCCTTTGCCTCATTTTTCCACATAAATCAAGCCCCATATCTCAAGTCTATGATACTCCCTTGGACTCTCCCAATTTTATAATATGTTCAAACCTCTAGGAGGACAAGTGGAGGGTTGGCACAAGGAATCTTGCCACCTCATCCTACTTTCCCCATTATTTAACTTGCATCCTTGGACTATCTATACCTCCCCCACATGGGCCTATCCTATATGGAGGGAATAACCCAATATAATATCCATCTCCACCTATTTTATATTACTTCTCCCATGGACTTTGAGCCATATCTCACTAAATGCAGCCTAGGTGGAGGGGTGGCACATGGAGGAGCCATGCCACCTTACATTTCATAATATTACTACCATGGATTATGTACAACACATCTTATGGGTCCTCTTACGTGGAAGGGTGGCACATGGTCATGCCCTACCACCTCAACCCTAGGCCCTATGCACACCATATTTTATTATACTATTGCCACACATACAAACACACACTCATATTTATGCCTTTTTCCTTAGACAAATTTATCCATAACAGTAGATACCAAACAAAATGGTAGATTTTGTGAAACATTTGAAGGAGGTAATTCAAAAACCCAAAGAGAGTCACATCCCATCAAGCTTGCTTTTTATAATTAAAAATGATTGGAAGAAGGCTAGCAATGAAGTAAAGGGGACCCCCAATTAGCACCAGCAATACCATGGCAATGCCAAAGCTTGCATGGAAAAAGTGGGATAATTCGACTTGGCATCCAAAGGAAAAGCTAAATTTATGTCCTACTTTGGAAGTGTATCTTTCCTTCTTTTTTCTCACATGTACCTCTACTTTGTTTTTTATATAACCATCTTGTATGTCTTTCCATCTTATGTTTCGTGCCTATTTCATGTGTACAAGTGAATGTGACAGGTAACGATTGCACTCCAAGTAAATAACTATCTTGTATGTCTTTTTATATAACTGTCTTGTATGTCTTTTCATCTAATGTTTCGTGCATGTTTCATGTGTACAGGTGAATGTGATAGGTAAATATTGCACTCCTAGTAAATAAATTAAGTATGCATATGACAATGGTACTACTACTCTCCTCCAAGTATTGGAGGATAGAGGTGAAGACTTTAGGAATAATTTATTCGATGTAAGAAATTATTGAACTTGCATTTATGCAAGCATGCATGTTGTACAAGAGCTTCTAAATACAAGTTAAATATGTACCTTTTGTGTCTTTGATATGTAGAAAACAGTGTATACAATTGAGGATGGCCTTCACATATGTGAACGAAGAGAGTGAGCTAGTGAATGTCCACCACACACTTCATTGATGGAGCTAGGTTAGGCAACAGGAGTATATGCATGCAGGTAGAATCACCCTTCCCCTTTGGAAGAGGATGAGGCCACAAAGCTGCTACATGCCAAAATATCATGGAGCAAAAAAGATCAACAATAAGTCCTGGTATGAAATGGGTAAGAAACACTCAGTGTGTCATGAGATCCAGCTAGAGGATGTTATGCTAGGTTTGAATGTGATCTACCCTAGGATGTGTACTTTGCAAAATTTCTTGGAAAGGGCTTCTTTCTCATCAGATGTGTCTCTGAACCACTACACAACAATGTACTAGGTAAGCCTCTCATGTTTTTTGGTGCAATGGTGTTGGCGATAAGTTGGAGCCCTTCCTTGTCCATGGATGAGCTCCTCTACTATGACTTCCCTATCTTGAAGCAGTTCCCCAAGATCCTTGCATGGTTGGAGGATTCCCTCAAAAAGTTGGCCATGACCCTTGGCAGAGTTTTGTATGTCCCTCCCTCGTTGAGAGCCTCTTTTGGTAGGATAAGGCCTTGGATCCTGTGGGATTGTACACATGAGACACCAAACTTTGTCAAAGCTCATTTTCTAGATGGCCTCGTGCTCTTGGTTCAGGTCAAGTTTGGATATTTTTGTGATGCTTGCTTCATCTATAGAAAGAGTGGACACTTTGCTAGATCTTGCCTAGAAAAATCGGCAAACGCTACCCTGGCGTGTGGGGAAAGGAATGACCGGGATCAACATCGAAGAACAATGGAAACGATCCATTTGGATCCTTGAAGGAATCCCTGGAAGCCCCTACATCCCCACCGTTGTGGGTAGACGTCTCCTCCAGTAAGATTACTGAAGTTGTGCCCACTACGAATGGATGAAAAATGGTGGGGAAAAGAGGTAAGGTCATCCCACAAACTAAATATCCATCTGTCATGTCCAACAATTTTGAAAGTGGTGATAAGAAGGAGGCCAGACCGGTTGAGACGCTGCACGTGCACTTCCCTACATAGTGGATCGACTACGATGAAGAAGAACTGCCAAAAGCCAACCAAAGGAAGAGACTTCTTGAGGAACATAAGCTGATTGATAGTCCTCGAGGATCCAAGTCAGGGAACGAGCTTGCAAGAGACACATAGCCTTACGAAAAGGATCAAGGATGCAGCTAGGAATGCGGGTAGGGTAAGAGATAATACATTCGACTTCTTTCGTGATGCACATAAATCTTTAGACAAACGATTATGAGAGAGGAAGGGCTTATGGTAGGGTGTCGATTATTTTCCTAGAATGTTAGATGATGTTGTGGTAAGCTAGAGCAAAAGGGTTGTATAAGAGTGATCAGAAGATTTAGTCTAATAGTCATCATGCTGCAGGAATTAAAATGTGGTATCAGTGATCATGGTTTGCATGCAACAAGATGGAGTTTAATGTTTTTGTTAATTTCCCCAACAGAGGTAAAGGTGGAGTGGCAATTTTGACCCATTAATCCCTCAAGCCCTCAAAAGTGTTGCGAGATGAAGCTGGATGTATGGTGGCCGTAATAACTGCCTCAATTGATGGTTTCCCAATCCAGTTGGCATGTGTTTATGCCCCCAACTCATCAACACTGGCTCATTGGCAACTGGAACTTTACAAAAGATATTCAAGACAAGCCGCATGCCACCTCCCCTTTGATGCCACAAGAACGTGATGCTTGGGAAGAGCTAACTCTTAGTAAAGGCCTTGTGGACTGTATAAAATATGATCATCAAGGTTTGGAAGGGTTCACTTGGTCGAATCATAGAGTGGGGTCAGTAGATTTGAGATCAGGAAGACTGGATCATTTATATGCCTTTGATGAAGTGTGGTGGATGCATGCACCAATGAAGGGGGATTTTTTAACCCAAACTAGCATTTCAAACAACATCCCAGTCGTTTGGTCTTTCTGTGTGCCCTAAATGAAGATGAAGCTAGTCGATGTGCCCTTTTACTTCAACAAAGTGCATCTATCTTCTAGGAAATTTTGCAAACTAATTTGAAATGAATGGAGGAAGGAGATTCGTAGGCTCCAAGACCCCTATTCTAGATGGGATGAAGTTATCAGGAGAATTCATGTAATCGGCTAAAGCCTAGGATCATGAATAGAGAACCAGTAAGAGGGAAGTGGCAACGGACCTAGAGTATGTTAGAAATCTCTTAGAGAGGCACTAATCGCTACCCTAGAGGATGCTATGGCAGCTATCCTATTGATGTAAGTATAGACTGTTGGGATAAGTGTGATCAAGGGCTTGCTCTATGGTGCATGTGTGCAACTAGGGGAGTCACATGTGTGTTTGTGTGTGTTGTAGAGGCACATCTAGTGCTATGATGTGTCTAGTGTGTGACCTAAGTGATGATGTAAGCTAAAGGCCCCCACATGGGAGGTTCCTTTGATTTAGGCCAATCCCATTGATGTAGGGGTTGATTCCCACTGATGTAGGGGCTGATTGCCACTTATGTAGGGAAGATGCTACCTTCTCCCCCTTTCTATAAGAGAGAGTCACCTCTCTCACAATCAATAGATAGAACAACATTTTGGTTTCATCTTGTGCTCTCACTCCTCTTCCAAGATGCATCTATTCTATCCCACGGGATTCTACACTTGGTATCAGAGCTTTAGGTTCTAGATCTAGCCTAGCCTAGCGTTAGATGCTCTCTCTAGCATGAACTAGTTTTTCAAAGATTCTTCATTATCTCCATTTTTCCTCTTTCCTTCCAAAATTTTGTGTGAGCCTATTCTCTATCTACAAGCAACTATTCTCCAAGCCCTTTGTGTTGTAGAACCATCTCTATAGGGTGCCCGTTCAGCTCGAAGCTCGTCGTGAAATTGCACCTCTATCGCCTGTGCCAACAAGAAGACTGTCCATCGATGTATCGCGTAATGCTACCTCTAAGGTTACTCATTTGCAAATTCCTCTGAGCACGAGTTGGGTAACACTACAAGCAAGCTGTTGATGAAGTCTGAGCTTGTTTGGTCAAGTATTGGAGGAGCAATAGACAAAAGACCAGTCGACTTTACTAAGCTCAGCTATGGCAACTTGGCACAACATTGCATGCTTCCTTGGTTGAGGACCTTCTTTGGTATAAGGCCTTTCTTTCTGCGTAAAAATCCCCTTGAATAGAGCTATGAGCTATGCAAATTGCACCCTCCAATCTACCCTAGTCTCTGTTGACAGAATTTTGCATATTTTGGTCAGAGTGTTGAGCAATCACCATAAGTGTGGGGCTTCCATTATTTACTACAAACTTTCATTGCTTTGATTGTACTTGAGTAGTAGAACTTAGTCATGGAGCTCATAAGTGTCCTTATACTTTGCATTTAGAATGATGACTATGTGATTCTCTTTTGATGAGTACTTGAATTGTAAACATGACTAAGCCCAAGTAAGTAGAGAAGTTTGATGGAACTAGTTTCCATACTTGGCAAACAAAAGCTAAGTTTGCGCTTATGAAAAAGGAGATATGGAATGTTGTGAATGGAAAGGAAAAGAATCTACAAAAGAAGAAGCTAATTGGTTGATCAAAGACAAGAAGGCTCTTGCTATCATTGCTTTGGGATTAAGTGACTCATACATTCACCACATTGATGGCTTTGAAGCTTCACATGAAGCTTGGGATCATGTTCACACATTATTTTGTGCGCAAGGGAAATGCTTCAAATATATCTTGCTTATTAAGTCCCTTTGGCTACAATTGGAAAAGGGAATGTGTCATTCCAAAGAGAATGAAGCATTTCTTGTGAAGAAGGGCTACTTCAACAACAAAGCAAATCTGGCTGAAGGAAGAACTCCATCAGCAAATGAAGGATCAAACTTGGAAAATAAAGACTCTGCTTTTTGAGCACTTTGTCTTTTGAATTTTTTTTTATCATCACTTGGTCAAATTTTGAGGTTCTCTGCTTGGAGTAGTACTCCAAAATGAATATAATATGTTTTGTCTTTTGTAAATCACCTCTGGTTACCATATGATGTAGGCCATGTGATGTGTGTTTGATCCCATGGTACCTCTTGCAGACATGAGAAACTAGGTCCACACAAAGGCCTATGATTAATCCTTGCACATGCAAGAGAGAGAACCATTTGTGGGGGTCTATCCCATTTTTGTAAACCTTCACCCTTGGGAACCCTTGCTAGCATGAGATCCTAGCCATAGATTTATCCTTGACCACCATGAGATGGCATGAGAAACTATGAGACTAGATGTATCCTTGACATTGCAAGAGGCAACCCCTTGAGGGGGGGGATGTTGGGATAAGTGTGATCAAGGGCTTGCTCTATGGTGCATGTGTGCATCTAGGGGAGTCACATGTGTGTTTGTGTGTGTTGTAGAGGCACATCTAGTGCTATGATGTGTCTAGTGTGTGACCTAAGTGATGATGTAAGCTAAAGGCCCCCACATGGGATGTTCCTTTGATTTAGGCCAGTCCCACTGATGTAGGGGCTGATTCCCATTGATGTAGGGGCTGATTCCCATTAATGTAGGGGCTGATTGCCAGTTATGTAGGGAAGGTGCTACCTTCTCCCCCTTTCTATAAGAGAGAGTCACCTCTCTCACAATCAATGGATAGAACAACATTTTGGTTTCATCTTGTGCTCTCACTCCTCTTCCAAGATGCATCTATTCTATCCCACGGGATTCTACAGAGACTACAATCAAGGCCACCAAAATTGAAGAGATTGAAAAGGTAAGGATCCATAGTAGACAGCTATGGTTGATGGTAGGGGACTGCCCCAGTAATTTCTTCTAGGCAATTAAGGAAAAGAAGGAAAGAGAAGCCATTGATCATGTGCTCAACGCCCAAGGTAATCTCTTTACTAACTATTGGCACATTGCTGGCGCCTTCTTAAAGGAACTTAGTTAGATAGTAGGTGAGGAAGCAACCTAGGACTTGGGTTGGTGGAAGGATTTTGATGGTCTTACTGAGGGCCTCCATCCCTAGGTTTGAGTTACACCACAAAATTCTCTTCGGGAGGCTGTTCACATCACAGGAGCTAGGCGAAGCCCTCAATGCAATGGCCAAGGACAAGGCACCGGAGCCTGACGACCTCATGGTCGAATTATTTATTGAATTCTGGGATCTAATGGTAATTAAATACACTAAGATGGTGAAATTCATAATAGACAGGAGATATTTGTCGACAAATGTTAATGTGGGTCTTCTCAAGCTTTTTCCCAAGTGGGTGAATAGGTTAAAAGTCGAAGACTAACGGCCTATTACCATGCTCAACAATTCATATAAGATCCTATATAAAGCGAAGGCCATCAGGGTATGGGAGGTGTGCATGTCTGTGGTGGACCCTGAACAATGTGGTTTGTCAAAGGAAGAGATAATTTGGACAACATCCTCAATCTGTCAACATCTTTGGATTACACATAGAAAATAGGGCAAAGTGTTATGCTCTTTGGCTTTGACAAGGCTTGTGTCTATGTCCGGTGGGATTACATATTGGAGATCATGAAAAGATTGGGCTTTGGTAAGGGGTTTTACAAGATGGTATCAACTTTATTCGGGAACGCCTCCACCATTCTCTGACTAAACACTGGTACTGTAGGATGCTTCAACCTTAAGCACTCCATTCACCAAGGTTGCCCCCTAGTGCCTCTCCTTTTTTAATATTGAGACTATTCTATTGATTCAAAGAGTAAGGATGGTCATCGATGAAGGGTCGCTGCATGGCTTGCGCCTCCCATCTGGCAAACAATTCAGTCTATAGATCTTTGCAAATGACACAGTGGCCTTCTTTGCAGAAGACCCCAGTAGTGTTAGATCACTTTTTAGCATCTTAGATCACTTTTGTAACATCTTGAGATTGTAGTGTAACTGGAAGAAGACTTTTTGATTAAGGATGTGTGATGGACCCAATCTAGAGTGGCTCGAAGATAAGTAGCCATAGTATGTGAAGAAATGTGAGATATTCCCCTACCTAGGTGCCCCCGTTGGTTTAGGTCCTGCGATGCGACAAAGGTTCAAATGGTTCTTGGACAAGATAAAATCCAAGCTCAGAGTTTGGCATGGTATGAACCTAGGATGGAATGCGAGGACCTTGGTCAACCAGCACATTCTCTCATCCACAACCACATACCTGGCATCAATCTAGCATTTCTCCAAATGCTAGTGGTTGGAGATTCAAAGGTTATTCAGTGCCTTCCTCTCGACTGAGGAGGGGGCAAAAAGGAGTATGCATCACGTGCCTTGGGAACCCTTATGGCTCTTGAAGATGTAAGGAGGCCTTGGTCTCTCGGATATTAGATGCATAAATGTGGCCCTGATAGGCAAGTGGATGCCACAACTCTTCTCAAGTCAATCCCCATGGGTTGAAGTTTCAAAGTTCTTCATTGAAGCTGGGAAATCAAGAGGTGCTAGAACTTGGACAGAACTATGGTGGTATGATCGTCTTTGCTCAGAGTTCCCGATCAAAATTATAGGATCGAAGCTCGTCTTTGGCTTGGTCTCAGCATGGAAGGAGTGTTTTGGTCGCATGTCGTCCTGGGTTGTGGGGAGATGCTAGTCTCTCATGACTAGTCTGGTGGAGCACCGCCTTTAGGGAGGAATCGTTTGCAATACATTACCTTACTAGAGACCACATCCTTTTCATGAAAGGGCTCAGAATGTGGAAGAATATGTGGGATTCTTTGTAGATGATGTAGTGGCCCTCTCTACCCCAGTAGTTTTAGATCACTTTTCAGCATCTTAGGCCTGTTTTGTAACATCTTGGGATCGTGGTGTAGCCGGAAAGAGACTTCCACATTAAGGATGGCCATCCATAGTGGCTCAAAGATAAGTAGTTGTAGTATGTCATGAAAGGTGAGATAGTTCGCTACCTAGGTGCCCCCATTGGTTTAGGTCTTACAATGCGGCAAAGGTTTAACTTGTTCTTGGACAAGATAAAAGCCAAGCTTAGAGACTGGCATGGTATGAGCCTAGGATGGAACTCGAGGACCCTAGTCATCCAGCAAATGCTCTCATCCATAACCACATACTTGCGTTAATCTGGCATTTCTCCAAATGCCAGTGGTTGGAGGTTATTCCATTCCTTCCTCTGGGTTGTGATGAGGAGAGGGAAAAAGGAGGATGCATCAAGTGCCTTGGGAACCTTTATGGCTCTCAAAGATGCAAGGAAGCCTTAGTCTTCTAGATATCAAATGCAGGATTGTGGCCCTGATAGTAGGCAAGTAGATGCCACGACTCTTCTCAAGTCAATCTTTGTGGTTTGAAGTTTTGAAGTTCTTCATTGAAGCTGGAAAATCAAGAGGTGCTAAAACTTGGAAAGAACTATGGTGGTATGATCGTCTTTGCTCACGGTTCCCGATCAAAATTGCAGGATGGGACCTTGTCCCTGGGTTGGTCTCACTGTGGAAGGAGTTTTTTGGTTGCATGGTGTGGAAGGGTCGTCCTAGATTGTGGGGAGATGCCATCCTCTCAGAACTAGTCTAGTGGAGCACAGTCTTTAGGGAGGAACTGTTCACAATGCATGACCTACCCAGATCCCGCATCCTTTTTAGGAAAGGGATTAGGACGTGGGAAAATATGTGGGATTCCACCAAGGCGGATTGGCACAAAATGGAGGCCCTCACTTTCAAATTTGCACACAATCTAGGAGAGAAAGGCCTGGTTTGTGGGCGATCAATCCCTGAGAATTGGCCCTCCAACTGCATTAAGTCTGAGGAGGACCAGGGTAATCAGTTGGTTCTAGGCAAGATGAGTCACATCTCGACAAAAAAAATTTACAGGTTCACTTATGTCATGTAGGCTCATTGGTAGGTGACCTATGGAAGTTGAAGAGGGGTAAGCAATGGTGGTAGAAGAGGTTCAGAGATGCATGGAAACACTGCTCTGAGGGCAAGGAGAGCTTTATGCCTAGAAGATAATAAATCACTGGGTGCATGTTCAGGGCAGGCTAGCAAAACACATTCCCCTTTCACCGGTGTGCTCAGTATGTGGGAAGGCCTTAGAATCGCTCAAACACTTGTTTTGGTCGTGCTCAATGATGCGTGAGGTTTGGAAGAAGGTGGAAGCTCTATAGGATTTCGGGTTTAATGGTGAAGTTCTACATTAACTCCATATGGGGGATGGTTATATTGGGTGAGTCGTCTCACCTCCCCTCCACTTTAGGATCTACTTCCCTCGGTTTGTGTGGTGGTCTTTCTTTCTATTTGGGAGTAGAGCAATTGCTTGGCATTCAAATCAAATATTTCATTGGGTTTTCATGAATCCCACTTGCTTGCTACATTGAAATATTACCTCAGGGACTTCAAATATTAGGGGAGAAATGGAGTCTCAAAAGGGCCTCTAATTAGTGTTTCCTAATTTCAAGGGATTACAGAGGGATTTGTATTGTACAAATGAGAGTGCTAGAAGGTGTGGGGCAATGGTATGTTGAGGTGGAGTGTGGGTAGGCCTGCAAAGAGGCCCTATTGGTTGTTCCCCTTACACTAGGACCACCCAAACCATCACCCCCCCCCTTAAACCATGTTTGACCCTCCTCCTAGGTGCACCTCCCCCACATAAGCCCAAATCCGCTTTCAATGAGATGGTGGGCCCCTTGTGGCAATTTTTCTTTCCCCCTCCCTCTTTCTAGGGCCTCTGCCCCCACTATTCTGGTCCATCCTGCCATTCCCTCCAGTTTTGAAATGTGAGGCTGCCCTCCCTTGCATTTGCCCTCTTCCCCCTCTTTATCTGCTCCCTCTTGCTCTGGCCTGCTTGACGTAGCTCCTCTCTCTCTCTCTCTCTCTCTCTCTCTCTCTCCCTCCCTCCCTCCCTCCCTCGCCCCCCCCTCTCTCTCTCTCTCTCTCTCTCTTCCATTTGTTATGTACCTTCCCCCTCGGCCTCCTTTCTCCATCTCTATCTCTCTCTCCATATCCCCTCTCTCCTATGCATCTGTTGTTGCTGCTCTGTCCCTCTCCTTCTCCCTCTTTTGTGCCTCTATTGGAGTTGCATTGCCCTATGTAGGAGTCCCATTCTTGATGTTGCAGCCTCTGTAGGCATGGTGACGAGCAAGGCTCCCTCTCTTCCATTTGTTATGTACCTTCCCCCCCGCCCCCTCTCTCTATCTCTATCTCTATGTCTATCTCTATCTCTCTCTCCCTATCCCCTCTTTCTCTCCTATGTGTCTATTGCTGCTACTCTGTCTCTCTCCTTCTCCCTCTTTTGTGCCTCTATTGGAGTTGCATTGCCCTATGTAGGAGTCCCATTGTTGATGTTGCAACCTCTGTAGGCATGGTGATGAGCAAGGCTACAAGACCATGCAATGTTGTGACCTCTTGTGTCTTCCATAACACCAAAAATACATTGGATGAGTGGATCCCTTGCACCTACAAGTTGAATGACTAGATAGTAATAAAATGATCGGCCAAAGGTCCACATAAGCTTCCCAAGAGCAAGAGATGTGATATTTTGCATGAGTGAAAGGGCCACATCTTGAAGCTCAAGTTTGGGAAGAAAGGATGGCTCGCAAAAGTGCAACATGTCTACATGGGAAAAGATATGCAGCTACCTCCATCATTCATTCAATCTAGGGTACCATCACAATGTCAACCTTTCTATCTATGTACCTTTTTCACCTATAAGTGTAATGAGTCCATTTGGAAATTTTGTGTTTGGTTTCTAAGAGCTCTTATTCATGGCAGATGTTTTCCCTTCGGACTTCAAGGAGTGGGAACAGTTGAGTCATTCATAGGCTAGTTCACTGTGATTCATGAGGATTTAGGTAAGCAAATGCATGCATGGGAGAAGTTGGCCTCCTTGCGAAAGAAGAATGTGTATTGGTATAATGCAGCATACATCACTCCAATGACATTGTCAAAATATGGCCGTCTATATCCCATTGCATCACCACAACTTCAAGACATGGATTGCAACATTGTGGACTCGAGGACATTGCAATTATACAAGGAAAATATTGAAAGGATGTGGGCATGGCCATGAAGTCCACCTTTGGATCCAAATGGACAAGGTTATCTTGGTTTATGCCTCTGCACATTTTCTATTCTTTGTTTTAGAATATACATATGCATAGAACAAAACTATGTGGTCTTGCAAGCGTGTAGATGGAAATTCTCTTAATGATTTTTACTTGGGATGAATTGGGGAACCAGGTCAGGTGAACAAAAGGATGATGTGTTTCAATGTCACACATGTAAAGACAATGTGGTTATTAGATACCATATGTCATACCAAATGTTATATATAGCTTTTTAGTATAGGCGTTGGAAGAAAACAAATGGTTGGTGGCTTCCCCTAGACTCTAATGATGAAGACAATACGGGGGTACATTTGTCTATTGATGTTGATAAGGGAGATGTCAAGAATGTGAATCTCATATCCTAATGGACTCTAAGGGATGTGCGAGAACACCTATTGGTCATGGACGATGGCATGTTAGAATCCTACAACTTTACCTTAAATGGTGGAAAGATCAGCTGATGTGTGAAGAAGTGCATGCATAGTGCCAATTTCATTCCTCCTACAGCTTTGAAGATTGTTAACAATGTGTTTGACCAGTGTAGCATTTAATTTTTTGCCAAAGCAGCTAGCACATTTAGGAAATAGCACCATTGTTGCAATGCATAACTCTATATAGGAGCTTCAAAGTTAGAACAAGGATCTTCATGATAAAGCCAAAGCATTGGACTTGGAGCAAAATGCATTGGACTTTGAGCAACATAAATGATAAGAGTCACTCTATAAGCTAGCTAAAACCAAAAATAGCTTGGAAATATCTATTTACAATCAAGTTCGAGCCATAGAGAAGGAACAAGAGAAGGCAGAAGAACAAGTGCAAAAGATGAAAGAAACACCTTTAGGATTGAAGGATAGGAAAAGAAGGTACTTACATAACATGGATGCATTGGCACACACTGGTGGTGCTAGAAAGAGGAGAATCCAGGCTACAAGGTTGGTTATCAAATGTTCGAATGAAATAACACTCTTTTGTGCTACATTGTTTGTGACTAAGTTTTTCTTGTGTTCTTCTTTAGGAACTTCATGGAAGATTTGATGGGAAGAACAGACGGGGCTGATATTGATTGTTCACATCATTCTAGCTAGTTTATTAAAGTCAAGCGATGTCATTGGGATACTAAGGGACCCAAGACACAAGCGCCTATGTGTGCAAGTTGTTGAAGAGGTGATGAAGCACTTCAAGGACATTGTGGATGCAAAGGAGATGCTTGCAACTTGTGATACTACTAGTGTAAGTAATGAAGCTTACACATCTGTTTTCAAAAATTTCAAGTCTACTAGTTTGGGAAAGTATAAGAAGTCTAAAGTGCCCCTACCCATAACTTGTTCTGTGAGATGTGCACGGTGAGAAACAAACCAACATGCAAGAGAAATGCTTGGAGGGTACCATTCAGTAAGGGGCACAATGACTTGGAAGAGTGAAAAGAAATGTAGTTTGCAAACCTTTGAGATGAATGCTTTCAACAATGTCTACTTAGATGTTGAGAAATTGCAACAAGCAATGGTCAAATTCTATAGCATGAGAGAAGATGGTAAGAGGAAATCCATTACAGTATTGCACTTTACTTAGTTCATTTCATATATCGTGTTTATCCTAATGATTTCTCTCTTTTGTTGCATAGAATGCAATGGAAAGCTCATATTTGTCATCAAAATGGATGAAGCTCAATTGGTGAAAGAACACAAGTTAGAGAGAGTAAGCATCTGCATTATGAATAGATCCTTAAACACTTATTTCATTAATTTTGGACTCATATGTCTACTTTTGGACTATTCCTTAAAATCCTTCCCAACTGAAAAGTTTACTTTATGAAACTGTCATTCGAGAATCAAAAGTTTACTTTCTGGCACTATCATTTTCACATAAGACATTTCAAAATATCTCTCTACAATGTTGTACAAATAATGCAAAAACTACTATTAAATCCTAAATTTCTATTTCTTGTTTATAAGAATCATATTCTTAAAATAAAAAATCCGAGTTATTAGTTTAAATCCATGAAAAACCATGCTATTGAGGATTCACAACATTTTAAAAATGTATACATAAGAGACCTGTAAGACTCTTTTTACTTTCAATGCAGAAAACTATAACACTCTTGAATATTCAAGAAATTAAAAGATTTATATACACATGAGACATGATGGAAGCCTCTTTTGTACTCCAAAAAGTAGCAATAGCTATGCTTGCAATTTTACATTATCATGTCATAAGTTTTACAACAAATATTGCTCTGGATGAGTCTTTGTACAAAGGATCTCCTGTGGCCTTTTCAATAATTTAATTTTTCCTTTACAATGAGTTTAGTACAAATGGGCGATCCAAACATTTGCTTGTTTGAATGTCCTTTTCTATCATGATCACAGAAATGAGCGATCCAAACATTTGCTTGTTCAGAATGTCCTTTCTGTCGTCACTTGTCGCTTGGGTGCCATCTTCATTCACTCTCATCTGACAACCACCACCACCTTCACTCTTTCTCGATATTTGAATGGTGTTATCATGGGCATTCTTCATTTGCGCTATCTCCTTCTACTTCCTCCCGGGCGAGCATCTTTGTGAACTCTGTAATGTGCGTAATAATTGGTTGCGGTAATTTTATTTTGTCTTCTACATCATACCCCATGTGCTTCTTTGTTTTCTTTGACCTTGATTTCCAGGATACTATGACTGTCTCTGTGGAAAGTCTTGAAATTGCTTCATGGTTTGGGACCCATTCCTTTTTCAAACAACTACTATACAATGTACTGTTATCTTGGTTCTCCTTCCTGCCCCTTGGCTCATACCATACCGCTGTAAATGTTGTAGCTCTCCCCCAGTCATCCATGCTCACGTCAACTACTTTTGCAACCCAAAACTTCACGTTCTCATGTTCATCATCCGATGGTCGAACTGCAACAAAACAATGGACATCTATGTCTATTTGTGGCATAAACTCTCTTTTCTTGGGTCCACAATATGGACGTGGGAGCAACGATTCAAACTCATTTTCAAAGAGACCACATGCTGGACGCAAGTCATTACCAACATTTGGCCAAAATAAAGGCCGTTCTGCCTTAATATCATCTTCTCGCATTTTTGCAAGGTCCTTTATCAATTGGTAGGTCTTGCTAATTACAACAGTAGTGTGTTCCTTCCAAGAGGGCTTCCAATCAGGAAATCTCCGGAGCATTTCCTCTTTGTATGCAATAAAAGC
The DNA here is from genome assembly GCF_047967505.1 of Dipteris shenzhenensis. Classification (NCBI taxonomy): domain Eukaryota; kingdom Viridiplantae; phylum Streptophyta; class Polypodiopsida; order Gleicheniales; family Dipteridaceae; genus Dipteris; species Dipteris shenzhenensis. Next base: position 49,111,105 of record NC_141605.1, on the reverse strand, counting down.
TTTTAAGCCTTCTATTTCACCTTTGGATTTCTCGCTGAATTCTTTTATAGGAGCCCATGTTGGATGCATTTCTTTGCTCGGGATTGAAGTTAAGAGAGAGTAAGGTTCTTCAGGTTCCCATTTTGTATCAAGAGAATAGTGTTGCCATTGCATCACTGGTTTTTCATCCTTTAAGAAAAATCGAAAATAGTGTGGAGCGCTATGACCAATCAGGGCATCACCACCTTTTTGTATGAAAGGTAGAATAAAGCTCTTCCAATCATACATCCTCTCAACCATTGAGCATATTGTTCCTTCCTTACGGCCACCAACTTGCCTCCCGCATTTTCTTATCAAGTCATCCATTGTCTCCATGTCCTTGTGTTTTAGTTCTCTTGAAACTGTGCTAAATACCTGATCGATATCCTCATGTGTGTGCCCAACCAACAAAAACCCAACTTCAATCTCATTGAAGATTCTATGAGCGATTAGCATTGAGCAAAATGCAAAGAAGAGTACATTCTTATTCTCTCGTCCACAATTGTCTGCTTGTATTCTCAAAGTTGCTGGTAGGCGACCTTTTTCTGCATGTACATTGTGAATTGCCTTCATAACGGATGTTACAACTTGATTGCTATCGTGTAGATGCAAGGAATCAATCCATATGTCTGCAAAAAACTTAAATCCGTGCACTAACACTCCACATAGATGTGTCTTTAAAAAGTATTTGCCTTGTAGCTTAGGTGGAGTGTTAACGAATCGAGGTAATGTTGTTGTATTTTGATCCATACCATCTACAATAATGCACATGTACTCATTTGGGTGAGAAATAGCTTGCTCCTTCCAAAATGCATATTTTATTCTAGAATGTCGAACAAGTCCATGATGAAATTCTCTCTTTCTTTTGTAAGCTTCTTTTTGTTCTGGAGATGTTGCACTCTCAAGTGCTCGCTTTAGATCATCACAGTCGTTGCACTTTGACATTTTTTGCCTCTTTGGGATTTTAACATGTCCAAAGCTTTTTTTCCAAAGAGTATACAAAGTATGAAAAGATGCCGGTGCATGCCCTCTTTGCCTCTGTGTTTCTCCAATAGAGTTAAATACTTCTTTTTTGGTCAAACCTATCGGAAGATGCATTTCTGATAGGTGGGGTTGTGGTAAAGCATTTTCATAAATGTAATCTTTCAAAATTGCTGTTGCCGCAACCGTTGAGGCTCTTGTTTTGGGCCTTCCTATGTTTCCATGAATGTTAAATTTAACTCCATACTTTGCTTTATTAGCCAAATTCCAATATGTGCCATGTGATAATCCTGTAATAATGCGATATGCATTATTGCATATACTTTTTCCATTTATAAGAGGCCTTATTTGATGTCCTGAACTTCGCCTTCTCTTATCATTTACAAGAAAGCAAGACAATCTCGTGAGTAGGTATTCATTTCTTCTGCTTCCTTTCCTTTGCCATACATGTTCTCTACAACCCTTGATGTCATGTAAGTTAATGGATCGCATACATGTATGCTTACAGCATGTAGATCGCATTGCTTTTAGCATAACATCTTCATTCATTACTCTTATTCTCTTTGGTTGCTTTTCTGGATCTGCCTGCACTCGTTGTCTTTTCATGCATCTGTATGTCCGTTTTGGGACCTTCTGTTCATTCTTATTTGGATTTGTGTAGTTCTCCTTGTAAGATTTATTTGTCACGTTGTTTTCATGAGATGTTGCATCCTTGATCTTATCACTCTGACAGTCAAATACTGAATATTCCTTTGTTGATGTCATCCTTGCTTTTGATACATTCGTCAAACCATTTGTAACATTTACAAGTTCACAATCAAAGTCAAACACCGAATAGTCCTTTGTTGATCTCATTCCTACTTTTGATACAATCGTAGAACCACTTGTCACAATGGCATTAGAGTGTCCCGAATGATCTTCAAACTCATCTATTCCTGAGAGAACATCACTCATTGATGCACTTTCTATGGATTTCATAACTCCATAGTCAGTGGTGATAGACTGTCCAGAATGATCTTCAAACTCATCTATTCCTGAGAGAACATCGCTCATTGATGCACTTTCTATGGATTTCATAACTCCATAGTCTTGAAACTCCTCTACTCCAGAGAGAACATCACTCATTATACTATCGTGCATGATTTCCATAATTCCATAGTTACCTGCTTTGACTCCAAGAACTTTATCAGTATCCATGAAGCCATCCATGCTTGAAGATATAACACTTTTCACATCTTTGCCCAAGTTCTCAATGTGCATGAACTCATCCACCCCGGATAAGGCATCACTTGTGAAATATTTTTCTTTCTCGGTACCAATGAACTCATCGACTTCTGATAAGACGTCAGTGCTACAGTTGAGTGCATTGGAATCATCCATCTCTGAAGGAATAGAGCTTGGTACATTGGCATATTCTTTCAATTCTTTGATGTTGTAGTATACATTATGTTTATCATTAAAAACCACATGCCGAGTCTTTCCAATCTTTAAAAATTGCATGCTCCATCTCAAATCCTTACCTACCTCATAGTAGGGACCATCCAATGACATTGAGTTATCATCCATACCATCATCAGTAACTTTTTGAATTCTCATCTGCGCAAATGTCCAGTGTTCAACTTGTTCAAATCCCAAGACTTGACCTTCTGCTACATACTTATTTGTAAATGATAACATTTGTAAAATATCTCCCACTCTAAAATCCAAAGATATGCACTTTGTATTCCTGATGACATGTGTTGGATAAGTCTCATCTCTGTCCCATGCAATAAATGCTTTGTTGGAAGTATTATAGGGCATAACATCTCCAAGGATTTCCATATCCCCACACTTATGCTTTAGCTCAACATGTGCACTAAGAATCCTTGATACGATAACCGCTACCTTATCTTCGCCAAGTCTTCTAAAGTGACAAATAGAATTTGGATCACTTTCATGGATTGTAGCAAATGCAACTACTTCTCTTTTGCAACATAAAATCACCTCCATCCCCGGAATAAATTTTGTAGCCATCTCCTTTGTGAGTTTCCTCTGCAAACAAGCTGTAACAACCATTATAAAGAACATTAGTCTCTTCTCAATAATCTACTTTATTAATGATTTAAAAATCCAGAACGTGTTTGAAAATTTAATTAGACACTAACCAATAACAACCATAAACCCTAAACCCTAAACCGTAAACCAAAACAACCCTAAATCCTAACCAATAACAACCCTAAACCCTAAACCCTAAACCCTAAACCCTAAACCCCAAACCCCAAACCCTAAACCCTAACCCCCAAACCCCAAACCCTAACTCCCAAACCCCAAACCCTAAACCCCAAACCCTAAACCCTAACTCCTAAACCCTAAACCCTAAACCCTAACTCCCAAACCCTAAACCCTAAACCCTAAACCCTAACTCCCAAACCCCAAACCCCAAACCCTAACTCCCAAACCCGAAACCCTAAACCCTAAACCCTTAACCCTAACCCCCAAACCCTAAACTCTAAACCCTAACTCCTAAACCCTACGCCCTTAACCCTAACCCCCAAACCCCAAACCCTAACCCCCAAACCCTAAACCCTAAACCCTAAACCCTAACTCCCAAACCCTAAACCCTAAACCCTAAATCCCAAACCCTAAACCCTAAACCCTAACTCCCAAAACCCAAACCCTAAACCCCCAACCCTGAACCCTAAACCCTAAACCCTAACTCCCAAACCCTAAACCCCAACTCCCAAACCCTAAACCCCAAACCCTAAACCCTAAACCCCAAACCCTAAACCCTAACCCCCAAACCCTAAATCCTAAACCCTAACCCCTAAACCCTAAACCCTAAACCACCAAACTCTAAACCCTAACCCCCAAACCCTAACCCTCAAACCTTGAACCCTAAACCCTAAACCCTAACTCACCAAACCCCAAATCCTAAACCCAAACCACGAAATCCTAAACCTTAAATCCTATGAGTGTTTTCAAGTAATATCATTTATTTAAGTAATAGTTTTAATTAGAATTTATAAGTAATAGTGGAATTGATACTTGGGAGGGTGGTAGTGGGAGAAAGGGAGAGTGGGAAAGTGGAGAAAGGGAGTGTGGGAGGGTGGTAGTGGGAGAAAGGGAGAGTGGGAGAGGGAGTGGGAATGGGGGCGGTGGGAGTGGGGGTGGGAGAGTGGGAGTGGGAGTGGGAGTGGGAGTGGGAGAGGGAGTGGGAATGGGGGAGGTGGGGGTGGGAGAATGGGAGTGGGAGTGGGAGTGGGAGTGGGAATGGGGGAGGTGGGGGTGGGGTGAGGGTGGGAGGATGGGAGGATGGGAGTGGGAGTGGAAGGGGTGGGGTGGGGAGTGGGAGTGGGAGGATGGGAGTGGGAGAGGGAGTGGGAATGGGGGAGGTGGGGGTGGAAGTGGGAGGGGTGAGGTGGGAGGATGGGAGTGGGAATGGGGGAGGTGGGGGTGGAAGTGGGAGGGGTGGGGTGGGAGGATGGGGGAGGGAGTGGGAGTGGGGGAGGTGGGGGGGGTGGGAAAATGGGAGTGGGAGTGGGAATGGGGGAGGTGGGGGGGTGGGAAAATGGGAGTGGGAGGATGGGAGTGGGAGGGGTGAGGTGGGAGGATAAGGGTGGGAGAATGGGAGTGGGAGTGGGAATGGGGGGGGAGGGGTGGGGGTGGGAGGATGGGAGTGGGAGTGAGACGTGTAGGTGGGAGGATGTGAGTGGGTGGGAGAATGGGAGTGGGAGTGGGAGTGGGAGTGGGAATGGGGGAGGTGGGGGTGGAGTGAGGGTGGGAGTGGGAGGGGTGGGGTGGGAGGATGGGAGTGGGAGAGGGAGTGGAAATGGGGAAGGTGAAAGAATGGGCGTGGGCGTGGGAGTGATAATGGGGGAGGTGGGGTGGGAGGATGGGAGTGAGAGTGGGGTGGGAGGATGGGAGTGGGTGGGAGAGAGAGAGAAGATAATCTAATAGAGAGGCCAATGGGAGAGGAGATAATGTTATAGAAGGACCAATGAGAGAGAAGCACTCAAAACCCTAGTTTTTCTTATATATACTCTCCTTCTCTCATTGTTTCTCTCATTTCAACAAGGAAGAGCAAGAGGAGAAGCAAAAAGAGGAGGAAGAGCAAAAGCAAGCACAAGCAAGCACAAGCATCGATTTCAACTTTTTTCCAGGTACTGTTTTTAAAATTTGTATTCTTTGAAATTTTTGAAGGATAGATTTTTAGAGAGAGAAAAGAAGAGAGAGAGTCTTGCTGCCTCGGCAGCAAAAGAGAGAAAGAAAGAGAGAGGGAGAGAGACGAGAGAAGGGGGGGGGAAGAGAGGGGAGAGAAAGGGAGGGGGAGAGAAGGGGGAAGGGGGAAAGAGAGGGGAGAGAGGGGAGAAGCAGCGAGGGGGGGGAGAGAGAGAGGGGAGGGGGAGGCCGCTGCCGCGAGGGGGGAGGGAGGGGAGGGGAGAGGGAGGGGGGGCGGCGAGAGAGGGAGGGGGGGCGGGGATAGAGAGGGGGAAGAGGGACGGGAGGCGAGGGTGGAGAGGGAGGGGAGGGGGCGAGAGGGAAGGGGGGAGAGAGGGGGCAGCGAGAGGGAGGGGAGGGGGCCGCTGCCGCGGCAGCGGCAGCGAGAGAGGGGGAGGGGGGGAGAGGGAGAGGAAGGGGGGGGGGGGAAGGGGCGGGAGGAGGGAGAGGGAGGGGAGGGGGCCGCTGCCGCTGCCGCGGCAGCGAGAGAGGGGGAGGGGGGAGAGGGGAGGGAGGGGGCCGCTGCCGCGGCAGCGGCAGCGAGAGAGGGGGAGGGGGGCGAGAGGGAAGGGGGGAGAGAGGGGGCAGCGAGAGGGAAGGGGGGGAAGAGAGAGAGAAGGGGGGGGGGCTGCTGCCACGGCAGCGGCAGCGAGAGAGGGAGGGGAGGGGAGAGAGAAGGGGGGGGGGAAAGGGAGGGGAGGAGAGAGGGAAGGGGGGAAGAGAGAGAGAGGGGGAGGGCCGCTGCCGCTGCCGCGGCAGCGAGAGAGGGAGGGGAGGGGAGAGAGAAGGAGGGGGGGGGGAAAGGGAGGCGAGGAGAGAGAGAAAGGGGGGGGCCGCGGCCGCTGCCGCGGCAGCGAGAGAGGGGGAGGGGGGGGAGAGGGAGCAGTGAGAGGGAAGGGGCGGGAAGAGAGAGAGAGGGGGGGGCCGCTGCCGCGGCAGCGGCAGCGAGAGAGGGAGGGGAGGGGAGAGAGAAGGGGGGGGGAAAGGGAGGGGAGGAGAGAGGGAAGGGGGGGGAAGAGAGAGAGAGGGGGGGCCGCTGCCGCGGCAGCGGCAGCGAGAGAGGGAGGGGAGGGGAGAGAGAAGGGGGGGGGTAAAAGGGAGGCGAGGAGAGAGAGAAAGGGGGGGGCCGCGGCCGCTGCCGCGGCAGCGAGAGAGGGGGAGGGGGGGGAGAGGGAAGGGGGAGCGAGAGAGGGGGGAGAGGGAAGGGGGGGGCCGCGGCCGCTGCCGCGGCAGCGAGAGAGGGGGAGGGGGGGTGAGGGAAGGGGGAGCGAGAGGGAAGGGGGGGGGCCGCGGCCGCTGCCGCGGTAGCGAGAGAGGGGGAGGGGGGGGAGAGGGAAGGGGGGAGGGGCCGGGGGCAGCGAGAGAGAGGGAAGGGGGAGAGAGAGAGAAGGGGGAGGGCCGCGGCCGCTGCCGCGGCAGCGAGATAGGGGGAGGGGGGGGAGAGGGAAGGGGGGAGGGCGCGGAGGGAGCGAGAGAGTGGAGGGGGAGAGAGAGAGAAGGGGGGGGGCCGCGGCCGCTGCCGCGGCAGCGAGAGAGGGAGGGGAGGGGAGAGAGAGAAGGAGGTAGCGAGAGAGAGGGAGGGAGAGAGAGAGGGGGAGAGGGGGAGAGGGAAGGGGTGGGGAGAGGGAAGAGAGAGGGGGAGCCGCTGCCGCGGCAGCGAGAGAGGAGGGGGGGGGAGAGAGAGTAGGGGGGAGATGCGAGAGAGGGGGGGAGGGAGAGAGAGAGAGGAGGGGAGGGGCCGCTGCCGCGGCAGCGAAAGAGAGGGAGGGGTGGAGAGAGAGAGAGAGAGGGGGAGGAGAGAGAGAGAGGGGATGGGGGGGGAGATCGCGGCAAGTGAGAGAGAGTGGAGAGGAGAGTGGGGAGCGCAAGTGAGAGAGAGGAAAAAGGTGAGGAGAAAGGAAGAGAGAGAGAGAGAGGGGAAATGAAGAGGAGGGGAGAGAGTAGACTAAGATGAGAGGAAACGTAGACTAGAGCGGAGAGGAAAGAGAGAGAGAGAAGAGTGAGAGAGATGAAAATTTAGAGAGGGAGGACACGAGAAAGTACGATCGAGATAGAAAATCTTACCAATGAAGAGGAGAAATGAGTGGGCGACGATCGAGACAAGATGAAGAGATCGAGATAGAAAATCTTACCAATGAAAAGGAGAAATGAGTGGGCGACGATCTAGACAAGATGAAGAAGCTACGATCAATGAGGCATATTAGAGAAGATTGGTGTGTGATTTAGTCGAAACTTAAACAAACAAAACTATAAACCTTGGTGTTTGAAAAAGAAACGTGTGGAAACTAGAATTTCAAAATTTCCCGCCTTTTTTTAAACTATGAATCCTTGTGTTTGAAAAGACAAACCTTGGTGTTTGAAAAGAGAAACGTGTGGAAACTAGAATTTCAAAATTTCTCACTTGAATCCTTGTGTTTGAAAAGACAAACGTGTGAAAACTTGAAAATTGTGATAAAAGACAACCTTGTGTTTCAAAAGACAAACGCGTGGATGTGAAAATTGTGATAAAAGACAACCTTGTGTTTCAAAAGACAAACGCGTGGATGTGAAAATTGTGATAAAAGACAACCTTGTGTTTCAAAAGACAAACCCCTGGATATGAAAAGACAAATGTATGCTAAAAGCAAAACTTGTAGAAACTTCAATTTTAAATTTTTCTTTGTTTTTGAATTTAAAATGAGTTTCACTTTCATTTTTAATTTACTAGTTTAATTTAGACTATAATGCATTTTGTTTTGGAATATAAAGAGTATAATTTTAATTTTATTACATTTTAAATTAAAATTTTAAAAGTAGTTTAACTTACATTCGTTATTATTACTTTAATTTATTTCTTTTTAGGGAGAATATTCGTTATTATTACTTTAATTTATTTCTTTTTAGGGAGAATTAATATATTCTTCTAGGTAAATATTAAATTTTTAATTTTAAGTCTTGTTTTCTTTATTTTACGTTATTTTTTCATAAACTTTAAGTTAAACTACTTTATAGTTTTTATTATATAAATTCAAATTTATTAAGATTTTAACTTCTTATTAATGTGAATGTTCAATTCTTATGAGTTGTAAGTAAATTAAATATAAATTTTATCTTTTTTAAAATGAGAAGGAGAAGAGAGAGAGAGAGAAGGGGGGGTCGCTGCCGCGGCAGCGAGAGAGAATGGGGGGGGAGAGAGAGAGAAAGGGGTGGGAGGATAATGTGAATGTTCAATTCTTATGAGTTGTAAGTAAATTAGTTTTTGAAAATATAAATTTTATCTTTTTTAAAATGAGAAGGAGAAGAGAGAGAGAGAGAAGGGGGGGTCGCTGCCGCGGCAGCGAGAGAGAATGGGGGGGGAGAGAGAGAGAAAGTGGTGGGAGGATGGGAGTGGGAGAGGGAGTGGGAATGGGGAAGGTGAAAGAATGGACGTGGGCGTGGGAGTGAGAATGGGGAAGGTGGGGTGGGAGGATGAGGGCGGCAGCGAGAGAGAAGGGGGGGAGAGAAGGGGGGGAGAGAGAGAGAGAAAGGGGTGTGAGTTTAAAAAAGATAAAATATAAATTTTATCTTTTTTAAACTCACAACCTTAGTGTATTAAAAAGAATAATGGAAAGATTATTTTTTGCTTTTAATTCGCAACCTAAGGATATTAAAAAGAACAATGGAAAAGAAATTATTTCTTGCTTTTCTTCGCTTCGACGGTTGGTGTAGTCTAGATTAGCATAGATTAGTTTGACCTTAGAGGAGAGAACTCCAAAAAAACCAATCAAAGCCATGCTCAAAATTTCCCGACTAGTTCCTAATCGGAGTCAGTCCATTCGTTCACATTCACATTCGGTTTCACAGACACAACAACCCTACCATTTAAGCAACGATTAAGGTTTTTAAACTTTCAAGATGATTGAAAGTTGTATCAGTGGACATGACAGATTACAGTTGTGGAAGTTGACAGAGCATTTTACACTTATATCAGTTGCGGGAGTTGACAGAGCATTTTGTACTTATATATGACAAACTTCAAATTTGTATTCAGAGATCATTGTAAATCCTTATTTTTTTTCACATTTATGCTCTAAGCCTTGTAAAGCCTTTTAGGCTATTCCCAAAGCATTTATGCTCTAAGCCTTGTAAAGCCTTTTAGGCTATTCCCAAAGCATTTATGCTCTAAGCCTTGTAAAGCCTTTTAGGCTATTCCCAAAGCATGAAATTGATACTTATATGATTGGGAAGAATACAAACTGGAGGTGTATTAATGGGACTCATTGTACTTTTGATTTTTCAAAGTAATTGTAGTTTGTCAAAGTACTTAAAATTTGTGTTGTGCTTGAATACAGGATGGATCTTGAGGCTACAGCATTTGTCAATGGTATGTCACTGAAATACAATGGAAGAATTTATGCCCCAAAGGACTTCACAAACTGGACAGTTGTTGACACAACAAAGAAAGCATGGTTCTTGGTCTTAAGTAAAGGAAATCTCATTCTAGTGATGACAAAGAGAGAGTTGGAGAAAGATGAGTGCGCATCAAATGTATCTTTCTCCAAGAGCAATTTGATTCAAGGGGGCACCTTAGTAGGAATAAAAATTGAAAAAGACAGCACTACAATGATGATTTACACAAAGTCAAGAATGAGCAACAGATCGTTTCTTCTTTCTAAGAAAGATGCAATGCACTTTGTGATGCCGCCGCCAAAAGCACCTAGATTTCCTGAATTGGTTCCTGCATTGGAGATCCTTCAACATGTGTGGGAGGAATTTCCCATTGAGGAAGCAAGAAAAATGCAGTCAAAGATTATCCTTGAATACTTTCAGGGTGTCATCCAACAAGGTTCAACTTCATTGGAGGGACCTAAGGTGCAAGAATCCACACATGAGAAAGGAAGTGATGAGACACGCCATGTAGATTTGGTTCATGGTAATACAAATGAGAGAGGAAGTGGAGTGGATGAGACAGAACACATTGTAGCAATGGATGAGGGTCTTGTACACGTGGATGCTTACAAGGGATCTACATCTGAGACAGGAATTGAATTGGTGGAGACCGGACATGCACATGCATCTCAGACAGAAATTGAATTGAGTGAGACACGACATGCATCATATAAGACAGGACATGCACACACATCTCTTGTTCATGGTATTACTCACTTAGATGGTGTAACTCATGAAGTTGATGGAATAACAGAACAAGTGAAGCCCTTAAGTATACCTGAAGTCGAGGCAATAGAAGAAGAAGTAGGGCGATCTAAAGCAGTTCACATTGAGCCCCTAAAAAATAAACCTCGACGTCAAATGCAAAAGGCAAGTACTTCACGAGCTACAGTTCCAAGTCCTATAACTGGAAAAAGAGGTCGTTCATATACAAAGAAAGGGCAAAGAAGAGAAGAGGAAGAACATGAAGAGGATGCGGAGGGTCTTGAAATGGAGTCAGATCTAGAAGCAGAAATGTTATCAATGAAGAACCTAAATCTTCGCTTGAATGAGGCTGTGACAGATGAGGATCCAGGATATATATGGGGCCAGAAGACTCAAGTTATACATGCTTCATCAGTGGTCAAAGCAAGTGTCTTCACCAACAGCAGGACCTTAGATACAGCCTATGCTGAAAAGATTTTTCAGGCTTTGATTGATGGAAAAAAACCAGTTGTTTCTAATTTGGTACTCCGTCCAAGAACATTTTGGCCAGTCATGGGAGATTATAGTCAATCCATCAATTTCTCTCAACCTATAGATTTTGAGATGCAATTCACTAAGTTCCTCGGAAAACAAGTTCCCTCACTTCAAGAAGGACAGAGTTCAGTGAATGATCCAGAACGACATATAAGGGATGCCAAGAGAAATTTCTTAGCTCATTGTACATTTGAGGCAATAGATGGTCAGCACTATGCCTATGCTTGTAATGAGCGCTCTAGAGATGCATACAAGAAAGGAGAAATTACTTATCAAACTTTCGCGAGTGTGCCTCAATTTCACTACTATTCTGCATGCATCTGTATCTTCAAGAACGAGAAGAAATATTTGATTGAGTCGGAAAGACTTAATCATGACATTTATGCACTACGAAAAATCACCTCCACTTCAGAGATGTTGCTCAAAGCTAGGACCATATGGAAAACTTTTAATTCTCCTTTGACCACTCTCAAAAGAACTGCAACTAAAGTGGAAGCGGATAATCTTGTTGACTTCTACACATGCTTGAGTGCCATTGTACCAAGGGGAAAGCAGGAAAGAGCTGAGGTGATTACAAGCTTCAAGACAGTAAGGGATAGGTATCAAGACTACACAAGCATACTTTTCCGTAGTGATGAAGTTTTTCATCAGATCAAAGACGTGTGTCTTGCATGTGAGAAAGGAGATGTTACATATGAGGCTCCATCATTGATTAAAGAGAAGGCAAAGAAGATTGAGAAAAAAGAGATGACAGCTCGGATGTGGAGGCCTTTAAGAAACCTACCAGATAAATACGCAAGTCTTGCTGCAGAGAAATTAATGTCAAAAGAATGGTTTTTTGGCAAAAAGGATAAAGATCATTGCATGGAAGATAACATCATCCAACAGGTGAAGCGTGATGCAGTAAAGAGTGCAATTGAATATTTATTGGGAGAAAAAAATATTCCAATCAGCCAATGTAAAATTGATCATAACATTGTGAGGCAGATGGCATCAGCTTTACCGTCAGCTAAACAGAAGGCTTGGGCGCATAAATGGGTGAAGGTAGAAGATGATGGATCTGAAATTACTCCCTCTATGAGAAATGACATTCCGGAAAATGTGTATGCATATGCACAAAAAGTCATCAATAACCACACTCTCATAAAAGAAAAGACTTTGAACAAGGGCTTTTATTTCATACATGAAATCATTTCAGAGTCTGGAAAGAGTGTTGAGTGCAAGGGAGTTTCATTGAGTGATTTTTTGTCCGACGACACTGCTTGGGAGAGACCTCAGCTTTTCTTTGTCTATGAAATATCAGCGGATGACATCCGTCCACTCCTTGATAGAATATTACATACCACCATTGGTAGAGTGGGACAATGTAATATAGTCATATTTGCTGATAAAGATGACAAGGAACAAATGTCTGCTACCCTAGAAAAACAATATGGCAATGAGCTCAAGATTTACAATGGGATATACTCAAGAAAAAGGGACAAGAGAGAATGCGGTCTCAAGATACAGAGTCTGGAAACCTTTTTCTTGTGCATGAAGAGCCCTTATAATGATCACTCCTTACAAAACAATATAAGAGGGAATGCAAAGAGATTGCAACTACTGCTGGAAGAGCATGAAGCTCCAAGTCCCCTCCATCGCAATGCAAATCACTATGAAAGGCCAGCAAAAAGTGCTGATCTTTTAATTAGTATGATGGAATTTTTGCTACCGCCTGGATGGGAAGTCACATTGTGCCGAATGGGACATCTGTTCGAAGCTCTTATAAGAAAAGGACACAATGTAAATATTATTGAGAGCCCTGCTTGCTTGGAATACCTTGATACCGTGGCTTCTCTCACAATAAAGTTTGATAAGAAAGGTCCGATCTCACATGAAGAGGATGACATAGAGCAGATCATGTACGATGAGAGCAAGAAAGATGATGAAAATGATCAAAGCTCTGGATATAATAGTGAGGATACCAGCAATAGCAAGGAAGCAGAGGAAGATGGATATGACACTGACCTTGCCTCTGAAGGTTACATAAAAAGACCACGAAGATATGTAGAGGTATGAAGACTTATGTTTAATTTTCTTTATTCATTTAAAGGTCTTTTTAAATTTATAATTAATTTAAAATTTTGAATCTCATAATTATTTTATCCTTTTATAGGAGAAGGGAGAGGAGGAGGATGAGGAGGACATAGTTGGAGCAGAGAATCATGAAAGCTCATCTCAAGAAAGCAAAGCTGCTCTGGCTATCCATCGGATGACTCTAGAAAATAATCATACATTGCAGCAAATGGAGAAGTCATTTCAAGTTAGGTTTCAAGTTCGAGAACAACCTCTTACTTTTATATTCGATGAAGAGGATATTTCAATCCTCATAAACTTCAAGAAAGAGGTCAATGACAAGGTTATAATAGCCATCCTCAGGTTTGACACAAACTTTTTACTGACTTTATGCTTTTGTATTTCCATTGGATCAAATGAACTAATATTCTTTTCTTTTTATTGCAGTATGGTTTTACAACAGCTTCCGCTATATATACAAAGATGTGCATATATGGTCGATCCTCTTGTTTCTAGTGTACTTAGCAATAAGGAGAAGACCATAGATGACATTTTTAAGTGGTTGCAACCTATTGATTTGACTGCGGCGCGAGTTATCTTTACCGCATATCACGAAGAGTGAGTATCAATCCCTACCTAGCTTATCTCTTACATTGTGGAGGATTATATCGAATAATAATTATTCTTAATTGATAATGCAGCTTGCATTGGAGCTTGGTAATTGTGGACATCTTAGCCAAGCAATGCTTCTTTGTCAATTCAATAGCATCTATCCATGGCAGTGTGTCAGAGTAAGTATAACCTACTTGTGTCATAATTATGTCAATGAGATGCATCCTATGCAATACACACATTCATTTATGTTTTCTATTTTGATGTGTAGATCTGCTCGAAAGTTGGTAAGTGCTATAGATGCACTTATGCAAATGGAGGGTGACTTGGAAGATCAAATAGAGTATGTAACATGCCCTGCAGCGAAGCAGAATGATGACCACAGTTGTGGGTGGAGAGTTGGATATAACTGCTTCTTGCTCCTTGCTCAAATTTTTGATTTGAGAGGCGGTGAAACCTCATTGTCCACATATACAGACTTGCATCTGCAGGCATTTATGTCATCTATCATTAAGGCATTTATTGATAACGTGGTGGAGCATCCAGAGGAAACATTGGTTGCTACGCCCATAAGTTGTCCTGATGTAACCGCTGTATTGGACGAAATGGGGAGCTCTTCTGAGGTTAAGGTCATCATTAGCAAGCAACCTCGTGTTTTGACTTTTGGTAGCGAGGAAGTTACAATCCTCTCCGACCCTTTGAAAGAGGCTAATGACAAAGTCATGATGGCCATCCTCAGGTTTGATATGAACATCTCTTGACTTGATACTTCAATCATTTGATTCAATCTGCTTCTAACATTTGTTTATTTATTGCTGCAGTACGGTTATATCTCATTTTCCTAGATCAGTACAGAATCGCGTCTGTATGCTCGATTCTCTTCTTTCAGCTGTACTTAGTGATACCAAGAAGACAGTAGATGATGTTTGTTCAATTCTACAACCTTTAGACTTGGATGGCATACTACTTGTCTTTATGCCATACTATGAGAAGTAAGTATGGTGTCAATCTTTCTTTTACTCTCTTATTTACAATATTGTGTCAATTAATACTTAATATTGTGATAAATCTTATCGCTCTTTATTGGTGATGTAGTTCACATTGGAGCCTTATAGTATGGGACCTTGATGACAACCATTGTTGGTTTGTCAACTCAATTACAGGCTTTCACGGGGTGTTCAAGTAAGTGTTCTTTTATCATATCATTATGAACATGCATCAAGTTACTATTTACTACACAAATTTACTTTGTCATATGTCATGATGGACAGGTCTGCAAACAAGTTAGTTTCTGCGATTATGAAAATCAGGGAGCATCAAGACCAACCAAATTTCCAGACACGCCTCGCAGTGGACCAAAAGGACATGTTTAGTAGTGGGTGGAGAATTGCGTACAACTTCATGTTGTATCTCAATGACATTTTTGAACATGTCTCCATAGAAGCATATACCAAGCTCGAGCTACAAGATTTTGTGGCTAAGACTGTTCACTATCTAACTGCTATCATTGGGAAACAACATGATGGACTCAATGAAGAACCACTTGAATTAGAGACTGAATGCATTCTTCCTACACAAGAAGTGGAGACTCAATGTGCATCTACAACATCACATCTTGTAAAGGAGGAAGAGATTAAGTCTATCCCGATTGCACCAGAAGTAGAATCTCAATGTACACCATCCACACAAGTAGAGACTCAATGTACTCTTAGAGAATCACAGCCTCAAGAGAACTCATCAGACTCTATTCAGTTGTAAAACATGTAGAAAGAAACATGAGTCCTTGAAGATTTTTATCTTGTTTGTATCGATTAATGATAGTGTTTTTAAAACTTATGTTAAATGTTGCAATACATTAGGATATTTTATGATATTTTTTCATTACAATACATTAGGTTTTACTTTTTTGAAAGTCTAATTTATTATGTACAATACATTAGGTTTTACTTTTTTGAAAGTCTAATTCATTCTTATGTTCCATCACTTTATTTTATAGATTTCAATGTACTCAAAATCTATCATTTATTATGTACAGCAAGTATCTCATGATGAGATTCTATTAATTATATCATTCTTGTGTTCCATCATTTTACTTTATAGATTTCAATGTACTATCACTATCTTATATGTCTCAAATGACTCCCATTACGGTCTTGCATCCCATCATTTTATTTTATAATGTCTCGCATTACAATCTTGCATCTAGTCATCTCGCATTACGGTCTTGCATCTGTAGTTCTATAAATTCCCTAGTAGTCGTTCATCTTCTATATCTCACCCGCAGCAGACACTTCTTGCACTTTGCTCTTCATGATGAGATTCTATTAATTATATCATTCCTGTGTTCCATCATTTTACTTTATAGATTTCAATGTACTATCACTATCTTATATGTCTCAAATGTCTCCCATTACGGTCTTGCATCCCATCATTTTATTTTATAATGTCTCGCATTACGATCTTGCATCTAGTCATCTCGCATTACGGTCTTGCATCTGTAGTTCTATAAATTCCCTAGTAGTCGTTCATCTTCTATATCTCATTCCCTAGTAGTAGTTCATCTTCTATATCTCACCCGCTCCTCTCCTCAAGCTTGCTCCTTCCTCTCCTCAAGCTTGCTCCTTCCATCTTGCCCGCTAGTAGTCGTTCATCTTCTATATCTCACCCGCAGCAGACACTTCTTCCACTTTGCTCTTCTTACCTTACTCCTCTCCTCAAGCTTGCTCCTTCCTCTCCTCAAGCTTGCTCCTTCCATCTTGCCCGCAGCCTTGCCTCCTCTTCTCAAGCATACTCCTTTCATCTTGCCTTATCTCCTCTAGTTACCTTCCTCACTCTAGTTACCTTCCTCACCTCGTTCGTCTTCTATATCTTTCCTCACTCTCGTTACCTTCCTCACCTCGTTAGTCTTTTATATCTTTCCTCACTCTCGTTACCTTCCTCACCTCGTTCATCTTCTATATCTCACCCGCAGCAAAAACTTCTTCCACTTTACTCTTCTTACCTTACTCCTCTCCACACTTCTTCCACTTTACTCTTCTTACCTTACTCCTCTCCTCAAGCTTGCTCCTTCCATCTTGCCCGCAGCCTTACCTCCTCTTCTCAAGCATACTCCTTTCATCTTGTAGCCATTATGGATCTTTTTAAGGTAATCGATTCTGTCGAGCAAGCCATTAGCAGCCTCAAAGAATGGATTGCCGAGAACCAAGGAAAGAGAGAGGAGAGAAAGCAAAATCCAACTCCATTAACCCAGTACGAGAAGGATGACTTTGCTTGTCAGAAGGGCCTAGAGAAGGAAGAGGAAAGAAAAATAAGTATGGCTACTACTGAAATAGATAAATTGCAGTCATATAGGAGAGAGTTGATAGACTTTCAAAGTGAGATATCTTCGCGTGTGGCTCGTTATGGAAGATTTTCCCCCGAGGAAGCGCAAGCCATTCGGAATAAACAAAGTGTTATGCAAGAGAAAATTCATCAATCCTTACTTCTCTTCTATAATTTTAACTACATCGATGAGGATGAGATGAGCTCAGCTCTTGAATGGGTTGAATTTAGGCTAAGGACTTGAAAATAGAAAATTCATCAAATTGAATGGCTGTAGTCTTGAAAATAAATTTGCCTTCCACTGAGAGTCTTATTGTAACTTTTGGTGTAATTTGCCTTCCAATGAGAGTCTTATTGTAACTTTTGGTGTTTTTAAACACCTAAATTATAAATATTGTGAGAGTTTGCTACTTCCACTTGTAACTTTTGAAAGTGTTTCCTAAACACTATTATAAATATAAAGTGAGTTTACAATTAATGGACCACTCTTTTTTGTGTAACTTATCTCAGGCTTAACTTTTGAAGGTGTTTATTAACACCATTAAATATTAAGAGAGTTTACAAAACGAATCTTATTTTTTCATGTAACTTATCTAGGCTGCGTTAAATTTTATAATTTTAGTTTCATGTCCTTAAAAAATATATAAAAAAATGCTTGTTTTTATGTTTTTATATGTGCTTTGAAGATTGGGTTTTTCTTAAATTTTATCTGAAAACTAGTCCAAAAGTATATGTAAAAATGAATTTGTACATTGACAAGTCCAAAATTAATGAAATAAGTGTTCTTAGCATTTGTTCAAGGGAACGAGGAAGTAGAGCAAGATTTCTCATTGTAATCAGAGAAAGATATATGGTGGCTTGCAGCATTTGAGACTTGTTGGGGCTGCAGCCCCAACAAAGACTATGCTCAAAAGAATCTCAAAACTCAGATCAAGAAGATATGACAAAAGGAAGAAGGGAGAATGTATGTAACTGATTCTATTAACCGATGTGTACATGAATACATATATAGAGGATAATGTCCCTTTATTGCCCATACCATGCACCCCTTGGTATCCCCACACACATGGGTCTCTTGGCATTCCCCATGTAAGGCTAAACCCATATGTTTATGCCTTAACACATGGCACTCATGGTGGATTGTGCGAACTACACAGGCATAAATATCCCCTGAGTGAAAGTTAGATGCCAACATAGTGCATGTGAATAAAAAGAGTGACAAACTTTTTAGGCAATGCCAAGGCAGTGGACCTATGAGTGCATAAATGAAAAAATAGTAGACATGGAATGCCACTCTCGCAGAGAAGCGCCAACAATGTCGATGTAGATCTTGCCTTTCACATTACAAAATAATTGCACCAATATCAGTACCACACTTGCATCCTTAGAACACCACATGTCTTCTTTGCCGCATCACCTTTAAAAAAATAGCTGGTTGTCCCTCCATGAATGAAATGCCTAGTGTTGGGCGCTACATCCGATCTTTGGTTGGTATGTCCCCATTACTACATCTGCCTCCATCTCTTGGACATTGTGTCTTCTTGGTACACTTGAAGAAAAACTAAGATGTATTATTAAGCAAGTGCAGACAGAATAAGGCACAAGAAATCCATGTTCATATTGAATAGTTGCTGGAATACTCTCCAAAAGTATACACGTCATGAATCTAGTCCCCCATTGGATTTGGTTTCTTGCTTCTCTTCACAGCAGCAACATTGCAGATCTCTTCCTCAGATTCGTTGAATTGCTCTCTAGCTTGTGATCTCACCATGCAGGCATTTACCTTCTTTGTATCTTCATCTGCATCTCTTCATGTAACATAGCACCGCTACCTTGGTCTTGGTATTAACTGTCATCCGTAGCACTACAGTAGCCACCCTTCACAACTAGATCACGAGTTTCCCAAGCGCTCTTCTATGCACTCTACCATAGCTACCATCCACGATCCATAGTCAGAATGCAAATCTTCATCAGGGAGTCTCTGCAATGGGTGGCAACCGCAATAGCACCACAAAATGACCCACAACACTCTCGAAAACCACCTGCAATGACATTCGCATCCGCAATGATTTTGCATACCTTCGTTCATAGCCCGCACTCTGGAATGACTTCTGCCTTTGGTTCAAGTCTACAATAAGCACTGCAACAACCGCCATGCAATAGCAATTCTACACAACGGCCTCCCCACAGCATGCATTCGATGGATCTCGATCATTAGGGGAGCCGGTCTCAAAATTTTGACACAACCACCTCCACATCTTCTTGTACCAGTTAGCATCATCACACACGCCATGAGCTTGATGACACAGTTAGCTCAAGATGGTTAGCAAGGGACCACACAAAGGTCTTGAAGAACCCTCAGCCTTTGCCTCTCCCATGATCTTCGTGAATGACGTGCAGGTTGGTGAGCACCGCGGTCTCTATACTTTGTCACCTCACAATGAGGAGAGGCTTCTAAATGCACCGCCATCCAAAGTCGCAATGTAGCAACAATTCCACACCCACAAAATGGAATCTAGTACCAGTAGCATACCCCATGCATCTCGAGCCACCTCTAGAACCCTTTCACTTGGAGTATAACCAATATGAGCGTTGATGTCGATACTTAGAAACCATCATCTTCATCGATTCCTCGATCCGGGACTGCATAATTACTATGGACGTAGATGCGATTGGCACAATCTATGTCCACTGTGTGGTCGCCTCCCTTTGGTGCAATCACTCTAGTCATGTCGGTAGATATATGCCACACCACCTTCTTTTTTCATTTTGAGGCTGGTCTTTGTCCATCTTGCATGCCTCATCACTAGCTCTTTAATCTTATAGATGACCATGGATGGTTCTCTTCGGGTGTCGCCACCTCGAGATCACATTGGAGCATCACCCTCACAAGTTCTTGTACTGCAGCAACAACCAAAATGCATGCATGTTGCATTTCTCAGCAAAGGTGATAGCAAATGTCAATGGCAAAGGCAATGAACAATGTAGTGGCAGCAAGAGACCAGGTTGGGAAACTTCTTGGAATCCAAAGCGTGATCACATATTGCTTCCACAAAGGCTTGTCACAATAGTAGGTAGAGAAAGGTCAACAAGTCCATCATCGTGATCGCCAATGTGTTGGGGCCGCAGCCCCAATAGAGACTATGCTCAAAAGACTCTCAAACCTAAGATCAAGAAGATATGACGCAAGGAAGAAGGACGAATGTATGTAAGTGATTCTATTAACCGTTGCATGCATGAATACATATATAGAGGATAATGCCCCCTCATTGCCCATACCATGCACCCCTTGGGATCCCTACACACATGGGTCGCTTGGCATTCCCCATGTAAGGCTGAACCCATGTGTTTATGCCTTAACAAGCCTCCGAAAGAGTGCCATGAGACATTGAAGTGGGTTCTATATAGAATATGAATCCCGTCAACAATCCAAAGACAAAAGGAAGGGCAAAAACTGATAGTAGATGGCCAATATGGAACATTTCGAGTTGAATGGCATCTTGTTGGTGATTTGAAAACACTAAAGTGCTTACATGGTTGTGATACAGGAGCAAATTCAATGTTCACATGCCCTTATTCCATGTGTTTGCAACATAAGCAAAAGGTTGGATTATAATGGGAGAATGGCATTCTATCTTTTAGCCAAATGCAAGCTCCCAATCACGACAAGAAGGATGCAAATGGGGATACCATGTTGCCCTTCCCACTAGAGAGAATACACATATGTACTTTACACGTAAAACTCTGCATACTTGATAAGTTATTGTATTTGCAATCTTGTTTATACTTGGAATTTAATTCCACAAGAAGTATCTACATAGTACATTGCAGAAGATGAGAAGTTGCTCTCAAACATGGGATTCCATGGAGGACATGTCAAACTTAAGGAGGATAAGAAAATGTATAGGGCAACACAGAATCTTCTTGCTAAAGTGTCCATGGGTGGCAAAGGAAAGGATATTCCTATCTAACCACAATCTCAACAAAGACAAACATACATTGCCTCAAAGCAGCTTGGGTTGGGAATGTTGGAAAGGCTGAAAGGAAATAAAAGACTGGACACAAACTCAGAATACTTGCATTACTTGCTTGTAGAATGAAGAAGAGTGAGGTCCTTAAGTAGGAACCTCATACATGCTCACTGACATCACTGATGACTTCAGAGCTCCACAATCATCTCCTCAATCTGCTCCTAGATTCTCTCAATCATCCTATGTGGCTTTCCACCACCTAACTGTGCTTGTGGGCACCTAACTGTGCCTCTAGCACTCACACATAGAAACATAAGGTGTGCCTGAGGCATACAACTTGAGATATCCCAACAAACCCCCCCTCAAGGAAATGCCTCAGGCTATGTCAAGGATACATCTAGTCTCATAGTTTCTCATGCCATCTCATGGTGGTCAAGGATAAATCTATGGCTAGGTTCTCATGCTAGCAAGGGTTCCCTTGGGTGTAAGGTAAACAAAAAGGGATACAGAAAGACCTTCCAATAGTTATCTCCCCTGCATGTACATGCACACAATGTCTGCAGGAGGTACCATGGAACAAAACATACACATGGCCTACATCATAAGGTGACCAGAGGTGTTTACAAAACACACAAAACACAATAATTTATTTCATTCATTTTGGAGGACTATCCAGGCTGAGTACCTTGACATAAAAAGAGAGATCTGGAGCATACATAGAGATGTTTTAAAATGCATAATCTTCAAAGGATGCCTCATCTTGTGGAGGCAAAATATCCATGTCAAGGCAAGGTTTTACCACATGGGCAGTGTCTAGTGCCTTATAAGATGGTACTAATCTGAAAATCATATCCTTCAAGAGAACAATTATCTTGTCATCTCCATAGTTGTGTAGAGAAGCATATCTTAGGTATTTGACCTTCATCTTTTTCTTGTACTTGGAGTCCAATAAAAGTGCCAGGAGAGGGTAGATCTCTGGCTTTGTAGTTGGTTCCTTTTTGGCAACCATTGTTTTGGCAATCTTCAACAAGGAAGTCAGGTTGGCATTTTCATCCTTTGTAGCATAACAAGACATTGCTTTACGTTTTGGCTTTTTACATATTTTGCATAAGCAAGCCATGAGAGGGTCTAACCCAGGTATTGGGCAGTGTCTTCTCTCTTACAGGGCTTAGAATAACAATTGAAATGCTTCAAAATATAAGCATTTAATGTAGCAAAGTCTTGTGACCAAATTTCAAACAATGATGCTTCTTCTTACATGCTTCATAGAAGTGGCTAAAATGAATACTTTCCAATCAAAACCAGGTCTAGCAATTCAAAACAAAACTGAAGCCACACTTGTACTAAAGTTATTGAAAGTTTCAAAAAACCAGAAATGCTAGAGTAGCATTTTATGTAGCATCATCTTCAAAAACTTGTCCAAAACTGTCAAAACCAAAAGGATGAACTTGGAGGGCTTGTAGCTCACTCTTCAAAGCAAGGAAAAGAGGGCTTTCTGAAGTAAAAGAAAGCTCATATACCAGAGAGGGTCCAGCACAGAGGTTGGATGAAATAGTGCGCACTTTTGCCCGGGAGAGTTGCTATAGGCTGAACTTGAGTTTTGATGATTTCTCCCTCGTTACTAAACCAAATGACCTGAAAAATGGCACAAAATCTTCGTCTTGAGGTCGCCCATCTACTTCTAAGAGGGCTTAGGCAATGGCAGAGCAGGCAGGGAGTATTGAGCGCAATAGAAGAAATTCGCTTTTTAGAGAATGGCAGCCACCACAGACGTTTTTTCTTCAATTGCTTGCAGGTGGAAGTTCGCCCATACTAGAGGAGTTTCCAACTCAGAGGGTTTGGGCAATGGTCGTCTATAGGTGGAGAACCAAGCTCTCAAAGATTTTGGGAAGAAAGAGGAAAATGGAGAAGAAGAAGATGATGATGTGGCAGAAATGGGCTCAAGGGGGATCAAAGGGCTCTGATACCATGTTGGAAAGGCTGAAAGGAAATAAAAGAGTGGACACAAACTCAGAATACTTGCATTACTTGCTTGTAGAATGAAGAAGAGTGAGGTCCTTAAGTAGGCACCTCATACATGCTCACTGACATCACTGATGACTTCAGAGCTCCACAATCATCTCCTCAATCTGCTCCTAGATTCTCTCAATCATCCTATGTGGCTTTCCACCACCTAACTGTGCTTGTGGGCACCTAACTGTGCCTCTAGCACTCACACATAGAAACATAAGGTGTGCCTGAGGCATACACCTTGAGATATCCCAACAGGGAATACTAGAAAGCATTGTGTGAATGCATGACCAATAAGGCTTATCATCCTCAAGTAGCAACTTTGAGAGATAAAGTATGGACAAAGGTAGATGGATTGATAAAATTGCTTCACAAGGTTCAAATTAATGAGATGTATTATGAAAGGTTCAGGATGGCTGTGAAGAGTTTATGCAATTAATGGTGAAAGCATGGGGAGAGTCACACATTACACATTACATGGTAATCTTGTCACCATCGTAATACGTAGCACTTGCTTTATTTATTTATTTTGTTGTTGAAATGATGCTCGTCATGTTTGCAGCATATTCTCTATGCATACAGACCATGGTTTGTATAGAATTGGGGCCCTTTGTCCATTTGGAATACATAAGGCATGGAGAAGTCACAGTACAGAGCCAAGGCATCCTACTTCAATAACTCAAGGCATGGTGGTGGTGTCACTTGTAGCAATGCATTGCATGAGATATTCGATTGGTGTTTTAGATGTTTACTACTTAGGATTTTGAAGTCTGAAAAGGAAAAGGCATCATAACTTGGAAAAGCAGTTCAAATTGTATCAAAGAATAGAAGGCATAGTGCTTGGAAAGCATTTAAAGGGAGTCGAGGAGTCGCATGTTGGTTGCAAGCTAGAGTGAGAGAAGGGAGAAGATGGGTCTGTGTGAAATGAATATCTTGCTTATTTTGCTTAGGTTTTGATCACAATTCATGTACTCACTCTTGGAGTCTAGGGCCTGTGTGAGGTAAGGAGTTTGGGGAAGGTAGGGACAGGGTGAGCAAGGGGGAAGAGAAGGGAGGGACGTGGGGTGGGGTGGGGGGGAAGTGGTGGCAAGGGTGGGGGGAGGGAGGGGGGACGGGGGGGACGGGGGGGAGGGGGGCAATGATGGGAGGGGGGGTAGGTGGGAGGGCGATGGGGTGGGGGGGGCTCGGGGGGCTCACTATGTATAAACCCTCTATATCACGTGCGTTCAAGGCCTATATTTAAAATCCCTTATTTGTAAATTTTTTCATTAATAAAATGTACCCCTTTTCTATACAAATCTGTAAATTTTTTCCAAAACTATTTTAAATAGTCCCTTATGTATATTTATTTGTGTAAATTTTAGGAATAAAAAATATCCTTCTGTTGAACTCACGTGATAGGGTTACATATGATGAGTGACCCCCCAAGGGGGGGGGTGGAGGGGTTAGGGCCTTCCACAAAATCCCATTAGCCAACCCCCAACTCCTAGGAAGGATCCCGTGAGAGGACTCCCCCGAATGAGCAAAACATTTTTAAGAACCTTCTTGATATCAAGAAACTCCTGGAGAGGATTCAACAAACTGCAAGAAACAGTACGATCATCCCTATCCTAGTGATAGAGCTTGTCATGGATGTAGTTCCTATGCCTGTGCAATCGCGAGGGGTTAGGATAAGCAGACGCCGAGAAAGCCCCATCACAAGGACTCCAAAAAAGGTGAAAGCTCAAGTCATCCACAAGCGGAGGATTTGGAGGAGGATCAATGCAAAGAAGAGCAACACAAGAAGTTCAAAGCAGACAAGAGGCCATGGAGCCATGTTCAAGTACCTATATGGCCTCCACCAAGAGTCAAGAAGTCATGAAAAGCAAAGCCAAGAGCGAAGGCCCTAAGGAAGATGAGACAGCTATAGAAGAGCACCGAGAACCTGATCCTGCATGGTCCCTTCCAACACGTGGTATGAGAGAGAGCACAGGGGTACAAGGATGATGTGCACTTCCGCACAGGAGCTATGGGGATGCTCTAGGAGCTATGGGGGTGCTCCAAGAGGCTACAGAGCAAGTCACCACCTCTTTGTTCGAGAACGCCAACTTGTGTTCCATCCCCACAAAGTGCTTCACGGTTATGGACAAGGACATAGCTCTAGCAAAGCGGCTACGGATGGACCCAAGCTTCAAGTCCTAGAATCTCCTGGAGCCCACCCTTAGGACTTAGACTTATCCCTACCCTTAAAGACACATTCTTGTATCTGAGGCCCAAGGGGCGATCTTTTTTAATAAATTATAGATTCTACATTTTGTACACTACCCCATTGTTGTGCGAATTCTCCATGCTTATGACTGAATTTACTCTTCATTTCAGTGTTACTGTTGATTTCTGTCATACCCTGGAGGAATTTCACCATGGCGCAGAAGGCGAAAGTGTCCAGGACATCGCAAGGAGACCATAATTCCCTAAACCTACCATGGTGTAAATTTGGTCATTCTTGCTGGGTTTGACAGAAATGAACATTAGAAATCCAGAATTGGTGAAAATCATACTATATTGGCTAGAAATGCATTAAATTAACACAATTCAAAGGATGGAACAATATAGCATCAACAGCCTTTAAAAAATACAATGGAATAAATATTATGAATTCATGAAGAGCAAAGATGACTTAAAACAAAACAAATAAGAAAGATGTACTCATTAAAGTCATGTGTACATTGAAATATATGTTTATATTTAGAAGAGGTCTCACAAGCTATCTTTCTTCTTAGCTAGTTCGAGTACATTGAGAATAGGGGTCTTTGAATCCTCTAGTGGACTCCTAGATGTAAACCTAGCTATAATAGCAATAAGATCCTCCTCTCCTGCTACCAAATACATAGATGTTTCCATCAATGCCCTTCCATGAATGTTCAATGCAAAAGCATTGATAGCAGCCAGGCATGTACCAAAATCACCTTGTCGGCATTCTTAGTAATTTTGGAGTATCTGATAGCGCGCGATAATGCCTTGCATTTCCGCATCTCCACGAGCCCTCAAGGAGAAAACTTGATGTGATAGACCATGAGGTGCTGTGCGACTTTGCTGAGGTAATATGCCAAAGAATGATCTCACCCAAATGCACTGCGAACATTACCCCATCGAGATAAGAATTCATCAACCTCAAATGCCTCCTGCAACAATTCAATAAAAATTAGAAGACCAACAAAACAAACTGCAAAATATTATTCGAACTTAACATTATAGCATCGTCAGCTTCTATCCCTTCCTCATTTGCAATGTTGATGGAGCCAGGTGCTATGTGATGTTCCATTTAGGAGGTGGAAGCTTTCTCCTGACCTATCTTGGACATGGAAACTTCTGCAAGAGAGGGTTGTGCATCATATATGGACATGTCTGCATCCCTCAATGAAACTAGCATCAAAGCTTTTGCATGAGAGGGTTGTGCATCATATATGGACATGTCTACATCCCTCAATGAAACCAGTGTCAAAGATTCTACATGAGAGGGCTGTGCATCATATATGGACATGTCTGCATCCCTCAATGAAACTAGCATCGTCAGGAGAATCTCTTCCATTGTCTGGTCTTCAAAACCTAAAACCCTGGGATCTTTGACACTTGTGTCAACATTGAACCTAGATAGGACACCAAGTGCCTCATCCTCTCGTAGTCCAAAAAGAGCCTCTATGTCGTGGAGGAATACATACTCTTCTCCATCAATGATGAGAGGGGACAAGGACCATAAGTTTGCTTCTAGGTCAACGGTCGCCGATGCAAATTCTTGCTCTACTCTTGCTGGGGGTTCTTGAAGTAGGCTCAATGCTTCAGCTGCTTCCATCTCCTCTTTTCCATGGTCAAGACTCTCTTCCGTGTACATGTCAGTATCTATTCTAGGGATGCAGATATCAATAGTTCTATTAGAGGGGGTGTCGGGGACGATGAGGCTTCTTCCTTTGAATTTCCTTCTTGGAGAAGAAAGATGATTGTTATCTCCCATTACAGGAATTTAGTGCTTGTATTTCCCGTCTACCATCCTAAATCCTTCCTTTATAAGATCATCACAAAAGCGGGCCAAGCGCTTCACAAATTTGGGTTCGTCTAGGAATAGATACTTGATGTATTCTATTAGAACCCATCTCTTTGAAGAGTCGTCAAGTGTATATAAAACAATGAAGTTCTCTTACATGTAGGGGATGAGATATGTGAAGTCATCGTTGGCTCACATATATGTGCCTAGGTCATCTAAAGCCCTATCAAACACAAAAACTAGCGAGTCTTCCTTATGGCCTGCAAATGCAGTTTGCGAGATTAAATCATGGAGTGCAGCACTAGCTGAATCCATGGCAAATAGCGAGCTGATGGAGTGAGTAAGTTTTGAGGGTGGAAGTTGTGGGGGTTAAAGGTCACTGTGCCTTTACCCTGGTTATGTACAATACTCAAACACATATATAAATGAATGAAAAAGAAGATTAGGGTGGTTCTGCACCCACCAAATTTGTGTGGCTCTCTATCTCTCTCTCTCCTTCTTCCGTTCTTGCTTCCGTTGAGAGCACTCTCAACTGGTATCAGAGCCCGGGTGATGTAGCTGAGCGTGCGTGAATGCTTGTAGCTCAGCAGCTCTGTGGGAGGAAGGAGAAGCTTTGTGGGAAGCTTTGTGGGCGACTTTACTTGCATCCGAGTGTGCAGAGACCTTGGAGGCTTTGGAAAAGTCACTTTGGCTTTGCGAAGTGGTTTTGAGAGCCTGTTAAGAGCTTTCAAAGAAAAAGTCATTTTTTGAGCTTTTCCCTGTTCCCCGTTCGATGACAGAGACTCCATATTGACTTGTAGAGGCAACTATTGCTTGCTTTTGGTGTCCACTTCACTTCAGGAGCTTGGAAACACCTTCATTCTTGAATCTGGGATCATTTCATTGGATTTCTGACTCACTGTGTCAGTTCCTGCGTTTTTTGCCCGGGTGTTGGAACTCAAGTTTGGAGCAACCATTTGCAGATCTGTCAGTTCCAGTGGACTCAGGAGGTCCTAAAACTTCTATGTTGCTCATCATTCGCACTCCAGTGGAGTTTACAGATAGCTCTGTTTCAAAAAACGTTTTTCAGTCCGTGTGTTGGACCCAGTGATTGAGACCACGGTTTCCAAAACCGTCTATCCCATTGCGTTCCGGACGCCCAAAAACCCCTACCTATCAGTTCTTGCACGATTCGGTGAAGGATTTTTAGAGTTATAAATCTCTGTGTATTCGATTTCGTCTCTTTGTTATGCATTTTTCATTCTAAGGTTTTGAAACCTTAGATTTATGCCACATGGCAGTGGATAAGTGTTGACTCCCATTTCTCACTCATCGGTTGGGATTTTGGAGTTCTGGTAGAAGAGAGATATTTGCAGATTTTCTTGCTGAATCCGATTATGCAATGGCGCCCATGTTTTGAAGCATCTCAGGTTCTATTTTCAGTAGCGCTCATTACCGTGGGACTATGATTTCTTGAGCATACCTTATGCAGATCACTCTGGTTGCATTTTGAGCAGTGTGCGCTCATTTGTGGTGTGCATTGGGTTGCAGTGGATGATTTATAGGCCATTTGGATGCATTGCGGTCCTTATTGGATGTGCTGATAGGCCCAAATTGCCTTGTGGGATGCTATTTTTATGGACGCTTTGCACATGGATGCTATTTTATGCTGAGGGACAGCTTTGACACATTGTTGGTGATGCACTGATAGTGCTATGCTCTCTTGGATGAGACATTATTGATGCATATGCCAGTGGATAGTGTTTATGCTTGAGTCATTTGGCACTTATTGGCATTTTCTTTTGGGCCAGATTTGCTCATATGGATGCATAGTATATGCACATGAGTCAGATGCTTTGAGTTTTGAGTTTTGGTGATATTTCACTCTATTGTGGCATACACATTTGGGTGCACCTGGTATTTGGTGTGATTCTCTCTTGCAGGGACTAGCATTTGGGATTTTGTTTCATTTGCATCATGGCATCCTCTTCCATGCCTGAAAAGGAGTTTTTCAACATTAAAAAGTTTGATGGGACAAACTTTTCTTTGTGGAAAGAACAAATAAGGGATGTGCTTATTCAAAAGAAGCAGATTAAACCCTTGGCAGGGATTAAAGCTAAGCCTGCAAATATGTCTGAGGATGATTGGAATGAGTTGGATGCATTAGCAAAGTCTACTATTAGACTTCATCTTGCAGAGTCAGTTTATTTCACAGTAGTAAATGAGCAGACTACTGAAGATTTGTGGAAGAAACTGTGTGCCACTTATGAGAAGGAAACTGCCTCTAATAAAGTTTACCTCATGAAGAGGTTGTTTGAGCTGCAGATGAAGGAAGGGGTCTCCATTGCTTCTCACTTGAATGAATTCAATATTATTTTCAGCCAGCTTCAGGCTGAGAAGATGAATTTTGATGCGGAGACTAAGGCAATATTTCTCTTATGTTCATTGCCATCCTCATGGGATACCTTCCGTACAGCTGTCAGTAACTCTGCACCTGGTGGAGTACTGAAATTTGATGATGTTGTGGGTAGCTTGTTGGCCGAGGAGATTAGACGGAAGTCTATGGATGGCAACAAGCAGGATGCAGCCTTAAATGTGCAAAGGGGCAGATCATAGTTCAGGGGGAAGTCCTAAGAAAGAGGGAAGTCTCGTAGCAAATCCAGGGCACGGAACATTGAGTGTTACCACTGTGGCAAGAAGGGCCATATGAAAAAGGATTGCTACAAGCTGAAAAGAGAGCAAAAGGATAAGAAAAAGAATGCAAATTGGGGTGCAAATCAAAAGGAAGAGAGTCCAAGGGAGGACAAAGGAAAAGTGAAGATCGAGGAGATCAATGCAGTCACACATGATAGTGACAATGATGTTCTCTTCATGTCTACTTTATCTGCAGAGTTGCTTACCACTTCAGATGATGCATATTCCCAGGATTGGATTTTGGATTCTGGTGCTTCATTCCATGTTACTCCCCATAGGGAATGGTTCTCCACTTATGATAGTGGAAAGACAGGTTGTGTGCCTCTTGGAAATGACTATGCATGTGACATAGTGGGAGCAGGTGACATAAAGTTTTCTTTTGCAAATGGGTCTGCATTTGTTTTGAAACATGTGATACATGTGCCTAAGTTGACCAAGAGTCTTATTTCAGTGGGTCAGCTAGATGATGCTGGTTTTCACACCACTTTTGGCTTTCAAAGTTGGAAAATTCAAAAGGGCTCTATGCTTTTGGCTAGGGGTGCCAAGTGTGGGACTTTGTATCCCTTACATGTATCAGGGGTATTTGATCATGTTGTTGCAATAACCGAGTAGCCAAGCACTTCTTTGTGGCATTGCATGTTGGGGCACATGAGCCAGAAATGGAATGAAACTCTTATGCCGTTTGGGTTATGTACCACATTTGAGTTTCTCTGATTTTGAATTTTGTGAGCACTGTCTCTATGGGAAGCAGACTAAATCAGCCCATAAAAAAAGGGGAAAGAAAGAGTCTGAAATGCTTGATTTGGTGCATTCAGACGTATGTGGTCCCATGCCTACACGGTCATTAGGCGGGGCTGAATACTATGTGACATTCATTGATGATGCAACTAGGAAAGTGTGGGCTTATGCTATAGCTCGGAAGAGTGATGTGTTCCAGGTATTTCAGAAATGGCTGGCCTTGGTTGAGAATCAGTCAGGTAGAACGCTTAAATGCCTACGGACTGACAATGGTGGAGAGTATCTCTCTCATGACTTTCAGCATTTCTGTGATCCTCGTGGGATTACGAGGGAGCTTACATCCCCTCATACTCCAGAGCAAAATCCAGTTGCAGAAAAGATGAACCGTACCATTCAAGAAAGGTTGCAATGCATGCTTTCCAATGCAAGTCTTTCTGTGGGCTGAGGCAATGAAGACTGTAGTGCATGTGATCAATAGATCACCTAGTAAGTGTTTGGATGGTGGTATTCTTGAAGAGGCATGGAGTGGCAAGAAGCCCTCTTACTCTCATTTGCGTATATTTGGGTGTGAGGCATATGCACATGTGCCAAAAGAGCTTCGAAAGAAGCTAGAACCTAAGTCTAGGAAATGCATCTTTCTGGGTTATGGTGAAAGTGGAGAGATGGGCTATCGTCTCTGGGATCCAGAAACAAAGAAGATCATACGCAGCCATGATGTGGTCTTCAATGAGAAGAAGATGCATAAGGCACCCATGAGGGATGTGGAAATGAGGAGAATCACTTTCCAGGATGTGAATCCACCTGCATATGTTGATAGACAGCAAGCTGTTCATGCACCAAATGTGCAAGAAATGGTACCACCAAGTACTCCCACAGGTATACAATCAAGGGTAGATGATGGATCATCTATTGGTGGAAATGATGAGCCAAATGTGGCTGATATGCAGGTGGGACAGCAAGCTGAAATGCCCTTGAGAAGATCATCTAGAGTGTCTAGACCGCCTGATAGGTTTGTTCCAGGGGTAGACTATGTGATGCTTATTGATTGCGGGGAGCCTTCTTGCTATAGAGAGGCTATGATGCGTGAGGATCAATGCAAGTGGGAGTATGCTATGCAATCAGAGATGAGTTCACTTATGAAGAATAAGACTTGGGACTTGGTTTCTTTGCCACATGGAAAGAAAGCATTGCCATGTAAATGGGTCTACAAAATGAAGGTCACAGGTGATGATGTGCCTAGGTACAAGGCCCGTTTGGTTGCTAAAGGGTTCAAGCAAGAGAAGGGTGTGGACTTTGATGAGATATTCTCTCCAGTTGTGAAGATGACCACACTTAGATGCATGCTTGGACTAGTGGCAGCAGAGGATATGGAGCTTATGCAGATGGATGTCAAGACAGCTTTCTTGCATGGGGATTTGCATGAGGAAATTTACATGGTGCAGCCGGAAGGCTTTGAAGAAAAGGGCAAAGAGCATTTAGTTTGCAAGCTGAAGAAGAGTCTCTATGGTCTTAAGCAAGCGCCTAGAGAATGGTATCAGAAGTTTGATGCTTTCATTCGGTCCCAGGGTTTTAGAAGGAGTGAAATTGATCACTTCCTCTACACTAAAAGGGCTAAGGATAGTAGCCTGATAATCCTAGCACTATATGTGGATGATATGCTATTGGCTAGCAAGAATACTTATGAGCTAGATGCATTAAAGGCCAAGTTGCATGAGGCCTTTGATATAAAGGATTTGGGATTTGCAGGTCATATTCTTGGTATGCGCATCACGCGTGATCGGAGTAGGAAACTCCTTTGTCTTTCACAAAAAGAGTATGTTACAAAAGTATTGCAACGTTTCAATATGGAGGGGGGGAAGGTAGTGAGTACTCCATTGCCTCCATATGTGAAACTGAGTCATACAGATAGTCCCAAATCAGATGAGGAAAAGGCCATGATGGCCAAGGTTCCTTATGCATCAGCAGTTGGGAGTCTTATGTATGCTATGATAGCTACTAGACCAGACATTGCATTTGCAGTGGGAGTTGTTAGCCGGTATATGGCTAATCCAGGAAAGAGGCATTGGGAGGCAGTTAAGTGCATCATGAGGTACATGAAGGGTACCAAAGAGATGTGCATCTGCTTTGGTAAAGGAGACATGCGTGTACTTGGGTACACAGATTCAGACTATGCAGGGCATGTGGATAGTAGGAGATCCACTTCTGGTTATGTGTTCACCTTTGCAGGTGGTGCAGTGTCGTGGATGTCTCGCGCACAGAAGTGCATTGCTTTGTCTACCACAGAGGCTAAGTATGTTGCAGCCACAGAGGGTTGCAAGGAGGCTATATGGCTTGATCGGCTAGTGGGAGATTTGGGGATTCATACAGGTGTACCGACATTGCATAGTGATTCCATGAGTGCTATTCATCTAGCACGGAATCTGGTCTTTCATGCAAAGACCAAATACATTGAGGTCAGGTACCATTTCATCAGGGAAGTACTTGAGGACAAGCGCATAGAGCTTGTCAAGGTTCATATAGATGATAACCCTGCAGATATGCTGACGAAGAGTCTACCTAGTCAGCGGTTTGAGTATTGTCGTGTATTGATGGGCATTGGATAGTATGCTCACTGGTTGTTCTCCCTTAAAGGCACATTGTCCTTTAAGTGGGAGGTTGTGGGGGTTAAAGGTCACTGTGCCTTTACCCCGGTTATGTACAATACTCAAACACATATATAAATGAATGAAAAAGAAGATTAGGGCGGTTCTGCACCCACCAAATTTGTGTGGCTCTCTATCTCTCTCTCTCCTTCTTCCGTTCTTGCTTCCGTTGAGAGCACTCTCAATTCTATGGCTCTCTAAAAGTGAAAGTAAGAATGTAATGTAAAAATGGCTCTTACCCCTTTATATATATCAAAACCTTAAAAATTAAAACAAATCATAAAATCCCCAAATTCTTTGAAAAAAATCTACCATGAACTCAAAGGAAAAAAACATCAAAAGAAATAACATGTCAATTTAATTGTGGCTTTGTGCATCTCGGTTGCTTGCATAACCATTGTCTGAGCATTGTTTAACCAATTGCAATAACCAAGCAACCCCGCATCTCCATTTCCAACAAGCCGAACTAGCTCATGCAATATATGAAAGGAAGGGCTATTTTGGTTGGCATGATCTAAAGGATACAATCCTTCTACCCAAAGGTTGAGATGCTTCTCTCCTTGCAAACGAAGACTGTGGATCTTGGA
Source organism: Dipteris shenzhenensis (assembly GCF_047967505.1). Classification (NCBI taxonomy): domain Eukaryota; kingdom Viridiplantae; phylum Streptophyta; class Polypodiopsida; order Gleicheniales; family Dipteridaceae; genus Dipteris; species Dipteris shenzhenensis. The sequence goes on along the minus strand of NC_141605.1, from coordinate 49,077,636 downwards.
AGGTCTCCTCAATCCTAGACTACGTGTGCTTGCATAGTCAGCCTCCAACTCTAGATGAACCTGGTACTTGTTGGAGATATCCTCAAATGGTGCCATGGATAAAGGAATGTAGAGAAGGAGAAGGTGTGGAGAAGTAGGCTTGAAGGAGCAACACGCATGAAGGGGGAGGGAGAGGAGGAGGAGGGATGGAGGAGGGAGGACCAGTAGATGAAGAGGAGGGATGGAGGGGGAGGACCAATAGGCATGGAGGAGGAGGGAAGGGGGGAGGACGAGTAGGTGTGGAGGGTGAGGAGGAGTAGGCGTGTAGGAGGAGGTAAGGAGGAGCAGGAGGGAGCGTGGAGCAAGAGCAAGCATGGAGGAGGAGGGAGGGGGAGGGGAGAGGAGTAGGTGTGGAGGGGAGGAGGAGGGAGGGGGAGTCCAAGGAGTGAGGAGGGGGAGGGGGAGCGAGGGAGGGAGGGAGGGAGGGAGGACTGAGAAGGAGATTCGAATTGTGTAAGAGGTGTAAGGACTGGTTCCCACCTAGGAGTAAGAATTGTGTAAGAGGTGTAAGAGGTGGGGTCACTTGGGGGATTAACCCACCTAGGTGAGGGGGGGTTAGAACTTTTTGTGCCCTACCATGGCCCTTTCATAAGGACTAATCCATTTCTTATGAGGCCCTTTTGAGACCCCATTTCTCCCTAATGTGGATGCTAGATGCAAAGGAACCCGTGACCAATCATGCCTTGCTCTCTATCGGTTGCATCTTGTAACTAAGTTTGTTTCTCTGTTGGCATAGCATAGGCTGCGGGCCTTACTTCTATAGACACCCAAATTTTGTATTGGGTCTCTACTTTGGGCCTAACCCGCTCCTATAAATATAATTACTCTTTTATTCTTAAAAAAAAAAGCTTGAAAATGTGCAAGTAATGGTGCGATGTTTATGGAGGTAACAATCCGTCCAACTATCTTAGGGCTCCATTTAAAGTTTTTGGAAGTCAAAGTTGTGTTGGATGGTGGGGTTTCATTAGATGGAGCCTAGCTCATGCAATCCTTGTCAAGCAACACAATGTTCATGTAAGACCAATGGGCTTGGTTAGTGCCTTTTCATTGGCAAGTATCAGATGATAGCTTGGAGTGATTTGAGGCATCTATGGGCTAGCAAAATGGGGTGCCACCTCTTTTATGGACATGAGTAGGAGCAATTAACCAATGAGCTAACTCAAGTAAGACTCTATCAACAGGTTGATCTAATTGCCTACAAGTCCCTCTACATGTACAAATGTGCAATAGAACTCATTGGCCATTAGAAAGTGTACAAAGCATTTTCGACGAGACACAAGGTTGAATTCAAGGGAAGTCGTGAAGAGCTGGGAGAGGTGAAGGGGTTCAATCAATCAAGATCTTCAAGGGCCGTGTATTCTAAAAGGTGCATAGAAACTCATGGAGGGCCATGTATTCTAGAAGGGAGTTAATGAGATTCACTAAATTTGAGCTAAATTGGAACCAATGACAAATAGATGTGAACTATTACACTTGATGTGCTCCAATTCACTCCATGGACCCGAGAAGGAGGACTCAGGAGGTCGTGCAGCGTGGCCCACGAGAGGAGGAAAAAATGGTGGTCAAAAGGAAGGAGGTCGTGCAGCGTGACCCACGAGAGGAGGTGGTGAAAAGGCTTCTCGAGATAACAATCAGGATGTTGCTTTTATAGGGTGTGGAGTATTCAAAGGTGGAGGGTACGTGGCGTAGTCGTATTTCATTTACTTGCGATTGGACCCCTATTTTGCTCACGTTCATTCTTTCACCCTCCGTGACTGCTGCCCTGTCGATTCTAGCACCGTCCTTTACGATTTGCACTCGCCCACTTGCAGCTTCCTGTTGAACACCACTTCAGAGAACCTCACCTCCTCACTTTCCTAGACTTACAGTTCGCATCGTTTTCTAGCCCAAATCGCTTCTGAGCCACATGCAAGTTTTTAGCACGTAGATCTAGCTCGAGAAGCGCCCACGATTTCCAAGCCCTCCGAGTCTCATCCATTACACCAAGCCATGGGGAGACTTCATCAGAGGTTTCTTCGTACCTTTATCGCTGTGGTTTTGTTCCTTTGTTGCGGGCTTCTTGGCAATGCTTCTACTTGTCCGAAATGTGGCAACTTTACCTTGCCGTATCCTCTGAGTTCGTCCAGTAGTTGCGGTGACCCTCAATACAAAGTGGTCTGCGATTATCAGAAAAAGCTCAGCTTTAAGGCGCTTTCGGGAACGTATCCAATTATCAGCATCAATCCCGGATCTCAGAGACTAGTTATCGGCACGCCTAGCATATCTTCGACTTCATGTAGCACGACAGATCTGCGAGACGGTGGCTTTTCGATAGACCCCAGTCTTCCCTTCAATGTTTCCAGCAGTAACACCGTGATGCTGCTGAACTGTTCCTCCACGCTTCTCCTTTCTCCCTTGAATTGTTCTTCGAATAGTCTGTGCTCCCAATTTGTGGCACAGGACAGCGAAGGCAGCGCATGCCGTAATAAACTGTGCTGCACCTTCATAGCGTGGTCTTCAACGTCTCACAAAATTTCAGTGGCGGCGGGAGGAGATTGTACAGCGTACGTGAGCGTGCTTTCCGCAAATCCGAGCTTTCCAGCGAGCACATGGACTTATGGAATCGAACTGGAATGGACAACGCCATTAGAACCGGTTTGTACGTCTCAAAAGAATTGCTCTCAAGATTCGACTTGCCAGAGAGACACGAGGACCAGCACGTTGAGATGTTTGTGCAACGGAGGATACCACTGGAATCCGTCATCGGGACTGTGCACTCCAGGTCTGTTTAATTAGGTAGCCCGAGTCCCAGTTTGAAGAATCTAAGTTGCAGAGTGAGTCGACTCATTGTAGAGATTGTTGTGGGGACAATGTTGATTGAAACGTTTTGAGCAGATAACGCTCTGTGCACGAATGGCTCGGCTGGATGCGGAGGCCACCGCCACGAGGGGCCCATCATCGCAGGTAGCACCGATACGAGTAGAAGCTGATCGTGCACGTTTAGCTCAAAAGTTTTGTTTAGCCTAAGCACCGGTTTGAGTAGAAGCTCAAAAAGTCTGTTGTCGGATCGTTGTTGAGTTTGAAAGCCTGAACTGGGCGTGCAGGCGTGACCGTCGGTCTGGCGGCTTCCCTAATGGTGGTGCTTGGCATATCAGCGGTGTGGAGAAGGAAGAGGCGGGCGAGGGAGAAGCTAACAAGGGAAAGGCAAGCGATACTGACGGCGGTGGGAGGGGGGAGGTCGGCGAAGCTGCACACGAGCGGGGAGATGAGGAGGGCGACGCAGAACTTCGCTCGGGAGAGGCTGTTGGGGAGCGGGGGGTTCGGGGACGTATACAAGGGCGTGATGGAGGGAGGCAAAGAAGTCGCTGTGAAGGTGGCGAAGCTAGGAAACATGAAGGGCGTAGAGCAAGTCTTGAACGAAGTTAGAATACTATCACAAGTGAATCACAAGAGTTTAGTTCAATTGTTGGGATGTTGCGTTGAAACTGAACAGCCTTTGCTTGTTTACGAATACATCGCCAATGGCACTCTTCTCCACCACCTTTCTTCTTCTTCACCTTCTGCTTCGAACTCGCATGGCTATGGCTCCCGCTTGCCTTGGCGTTTCCGCCTCTCCATCGCCCTGCAAACTGCTGATGGCCTCTCCTACCTCCACTCCTCCGCCTCCCCCCCCATCATCCATCGCGACGTCAAATCTAGCAATATCTTGCTTGATGAATTCCTCAATGCCCACGTCTCCGACTTTGGTCTCTCCCGACTCGCCGTCTCTGACCTCTCCCATATCTCTACTTGCGCCCAAGGTACCGTCGGCTACCTCGATCCTGAGTACTACCGGAACTACCAGCTCACTGCTAAGAGTGATGTCTACAGTTTCGGTATCGTCCTCCTTGAGCTGGTCACCTCGCAGCGCGCCATCGACTTCGCCCGGGGGCAGGATTACGTGAATCTGGCCGTTTACGTGCAGCGCAAAGCCCAGGAAGGGCGGCTCATGGACGTGATGGATGAGCGGTTATTCACTGCGACTGATTCTTCGGCGCCCCCTTCGAGTGCTGCTGCTTCTTCTTTACCGTCTTCGGCATCATCAGCGGAAGAAACAGCAGCAGGGATGTCTCGATTGTTAGCAGCGTCTTCGGGATCAGGAGGTTCAATTCCTCGATTGTTCTCAGTACAACCATCAGCACCGTCTTCAGTAGCATCATCAGTAATGGGTATTGCAACATTCCCAGCAAAAGCTGCACGAACAGCACCATTTCCAGCAGAAGCAAGTACAGCAGCATTATCTCCAGCACCCACAGGATCAACAGCGGTGGTGGAGAGCATGAAGCACGTAACGTACTTGGCTCTGAGCTGTCTGAGAGACAGCCGCAACGAGAGGCCGTCGATGAAGGAGGTGGTGGAGGAGCTCCAGTACTCGCTTAAATTGTTGGAGGGAGGAGGAGAAGCCTATGGGATCCCTGGTATGGGGCAGCTTGTTTTTCGTGCGGAAGACAGTTTTGCGGCCTCGTCGACTATGTCATCGTCGACTGTGTCATCGCCAACGCCATAAGCGTCCTCCCAAGATGATGCTTCTACTGCTTTTGTATTTGACTCTTTGGGTTGCTCACACCCACCACTGACTATGTGCTGAACAATTTTGTGGTGATGAAGTCGTCTTGGTTGAATCTTTTGGTGCTTGGTGAGGAGACTCTCGTGATGAAGCCCCTCTTAGTTGAATCTTGAGGTGCTTTGTGAGCACATTGGGAGTGCATTTACTCTTGGTGTGTTTAAGAACGCTAGGACCCCATGAGGACTCTCTTTTATGACCCAATAAACTTGTGCGCTTGAGGTTTACTAGCCTTTTGGAACTCTTTGGTCATCCATTAATAATCTTTGGAGTTGTGCAAACGAGATTTAAACTCGGGTGTATCCCACAATCTCGCCAAAGAACCAATTTTTCCCCACTTATTTTTTTCCCAATTTGAGGATGTTTGTTTTCCTTTGTTTCTAGTCAAGGTAGAAACTTGGTTGGTGTTTAATTTTGTGTTGAACGTTAATGGGCATCAAAGGATAGCCTTTCTTAAGCCTAATGGCATGGTGATAAAAGGGGCTTTATGAAAAATACTAATCTCAAACTAATGCTCCTAAGCTAAAAAGTAGGTTATTGTTTAATTTTGTGTTGGATGTTAATGGGCATCAAGGGATAGCCTTTCTTAAGTCTATTAAGATGGTGGAAAAGGGCTTTTATGGGAAAGAGTATCGCCCCAAGTTAAATATCACTAGCATGAAACCCATGCTCCACACAAGAATGTAATCCATTGAGCAACTATGTGAAGAGCTCCTCTCGCCCTTGCTCTGATTCATCAACACTAGAATCATCGCTCTTGTCGTAACCCTCGGCCCGCAACTACCACCATAATCCCACTCTAGTCATCCGCCTTCATTCTTACACTGGCATGTAGAGGATGTGTCTGAGATTGAGAGAGATGGCGATCAAGGAAACTTTAAAATCACATCACGCACTTGCAAAAGGGAGCACTCACTGAAACCATCGTCGATGAGGAAGGTCAGTTCTTTTAGGGTCACTTTAGAGTCGCAACAAAGTAATTCACTCATCGTGTTTTTTCCAAATCCTTTTCCTTCTTTGATTTTCTGATTTACTATTCTACAAACTTTGCTTATGCCATAGGGAGCACCATTTCATTACTATGGGCATCTTTCTTGCCAAAATCATAAGCAAATCCCCTTGCAAATGTGAGGCATACTCCACTATTGATGGACCTCTCTTGATACATTTTGTAGTGGAGCAAGAGCAGTCTTTCTACCTATCTTCACACACCATTCTACATATAATTGGCCCTGTCCCCTTTTGGACCTCCTTGAAAACAGAGAGCCATAGGTCATTTGAGACATCTGAGGATGAGAAGTGGCAAGGGTTCCCACAACTCAAACTAAGTATATACTTAGAATTAAAATCCTCCTCTATTTTGCAAAATTACTTCTGTTGCGAATTTTCAAAATGTGAAGCGTGGAACTTGGACATGGCTATCATACATCACAATAAGAAAAAATGTAGTGAGCATCAGAACTTTGACCTTAATTGAGCTAAATAATAGCTAAGGAAACCAGGGAAACAAAATATAAAGGCAACAAGACAAATCATGTGCTAGAAACACAAAAACCTTCAATGTAAGCTACAAGAAGTGGTTGCCAACCTAACCCAAAAAGGAGAATGTGTGTAGGAGTATTGAGTAGGGAGAGTGTATCATTAGATATTCAAGGTTGGAGAGTTGCTGAAGAAATAAAACATACATGTGGGAGAAAGAGAGAGCTTGGAATCCACGAATAGGAGGCTCTTGTGCGAGTACACATCAAGTCATGTCTTGCATGCACACCCACGCAGTTCAATTCGTACTTGGATGGGCTCGAATTTCAATTACGATTTTTACCTTTTTTCTTAAGTTTTAAACTTCAATTACTAGTGCCAACCACTAGCCAACACCCACTATTTAGCTAAAATATTGGTCCACCTTAACATGCATATACGCCATGGGACACATGGGTAACATACTCATAATGACACCAATGCACTATCCACCATTTAGCACATGGGCCACATGGATAACATACTCATAATCCCACCAATGCACTATCCACCTCACTTGCATCTTGTGCATGGGAAGCCTAGCAAATCGACCACGTGTGCCAAATATCCCTTCCACATAAGTAAGGGAATGGTACGAAAATTCCTGCTCTTGTGGACACAATAAAGAGAGTGAAATTGCATGGACTAGTAAGGACCATTGCCTTATGACCATTAGGGGAATGAAAGATGTCATAAAATAATTTAAAGTCAACACGGTATCGACAACATGTGTTGTGCTCTCATGAATATCACACAAACCACGGCTAAAACCTCTCAAAATAGCTCTAACCAATGTTGAGGTGGAGATGCACCTTTGTAAACTAAATTCACAAATTACTTTGGATATCCTTAGGAAAACATGCATCAAGCTCAATGAAAACATCCTTTGAAACTCTCTTCCTCAATACCTTCTTGAATAAATTGGTGATGCCCTAGATTCTCCTCCCAAAAATACTCAAAATCCAAGATCTAGTGCTATAATTAAGCAAAGGACCAATCAAAGGTGCATGACTGCTAGATGTTCACAAAGCATCACATCATTGGCATCCAAACTCTCCCTCATCATCATAGGAACTCTCACTATGTGAGCACTATGCATGGTGCCATGTGAAGGATGCAAGATATAGAGCATACATGCCCTACCATACTAGGTCTATTAATAGTAGATGTACAATAATACAATGAGCTACCAAGGCATCTATAGTGTTCCTTTTCTTGATAGAGGCATATAAGTAAGAACGCATATAGTGTTCCTCTTCTTCATAGAGGCATATAAGTGAGAACGCTATTAAGCCAACTCACTACATGGCACCCTCTCTCTACATGCACTAAGACCTATAGCAATCTACACTCTGCTAAGTCAAAATGATCAATCAATGATGGTTAGATTAATGGACTGCGATTTTAAAAAAAGAGCTTAGAACAATCCCGGGTGATTCACAAGGGGAAACTAAAGATATCATGTGAGTGTACAATAGGGAGTTTTTTGAAGATGAGGCATAAGCTAATACATTAGGGGTGAGGGCCCTTTTTACTTTTTCCCAATCTTAAATTAAATTTATGGGGGACTTGACATCTTTGGGGGGGGAGGGAGGGATGTAGGGAAATACAAGTTTTAACCCCCTAAACATAAATAGTACACACACATACACAATTTGACTAGTGACATTCAGTCATGTATCAAGTATGCATGAACTAAGCTCGAGCTATGGCTAGTATTACGCCATGCAGGGGAAACAAATGAACATTACCTGTTGGTGAATATTTGAAGATGGTCTAATCTATATCATCTAATTTTCTTATGGTCTAATCTAAATAATTGAGAAAGAACATACATTTAAGGAAAGGGGGCACATAGTGCCCCTTTGGTGTTATCCTTATAAGCTTAAATAGGGGTGTTTTATTATGCTACATGGACCATATATAGGTGGTTTTCTTGAAGTCCATGCATGCATGTGACGTCCCCCTTGTACTAAGAGTGAAACCCCTGGGAGAACAATAGACTATGATGAAGGCATGAGATCAATGATGTTAGAACAATGGACTATGATGAAGGCATGAGATCATGAAAGAAAGAATGAAAGACGATATGCCCGACTTCTGTAAGTCGAGAGGGTTCTGACCAGTAGGTAGTGTCCGAAGGGACAAATTTGACTTCATGGACAACAACTAAATTTAGCATAGTAGTGGGGTAGATTTCTGGCTAGATTCGAGGGCCGATGAATTACAACCTGAAAATATAAAGAATGCAGAGTTGATACTCTCTAACAATACGGCAATGATGACGATAGCAATATAAGAATGTAGAAAGGCAGTTGTGCTACAAGTGGAGGCAAAATGTATGCCCCATTGAAGAAAGGGCATGTTGATGGTTGTTGGCAACCGAAATTTGAAGATTGCATCCCTTCAAAATAGAAGTTTCTTGCCGTGAGCTCAAGGATGCTTTTCATCACATAGCGGGTGCATGTGTTGGGTGTGGCCTTGTATTTATGGTGCAAATGCTGATATGGTGGATGTTTGCATGCTTTCTTACAAACACCCATACCATATCATGTTCTTTGTTCTTATGTGCCAGGCAGAGATCACATGTGTTGAAATTTCATGCAATCAACCATCCAATATCAAATGCTACAAGGGCGCAAATCATGGGGTTCATCCCACTTGGGTGCAACAAAATACCTAAGAGTAAGTATTGTGTGGTTTTTCATTCGGTATTTGGTATTTACTAGTTACCACCTAGCTACTACTTAGCAAGTACTACTTAATAACTAGCTATCTATATACTGACTAGTTATTAGCTAGGTAATGCTTACCAACAGCTAGTTATTGATTACTAGCTACTGCTTACTAGCTAAACAATGCTTCCTAGCTACCTCCTACTTACCAGTCAGTGTACGAGAGATTTTGGCCAAAGATGCAACATATTGATTGTGTGCAAGAGTTGATAATGAAAACGATGAGTTTCAAGGAATTGAAGAGTTGAATGATCACTACTGTGGACCTCAAAGGAAAAAGCCAAAACAATCATTTGATCCAATGATTGATGTACAAAAAGGACACTTTCTTTTGGTCTGACCAGAAAAAAAATTTTACCCAATTTGGCTAGGCATTGCTCAAACTGATGTACAGAAGGATAATAAATCTAAAAATTTCAAGAAGGTTTTCATACAATATTGGGCACCTATATGCAAAAGATGCAATGCACAAATTGAGGAGGTGTATGTAGATTGTTGGAACAAGATTTGGATGTACAATAAAGGTGATCCTCCACGTTGGGAATCTGTTGATGCTATTGTATGGTCATGGGTTCCAAAAGGTATCCTCTCAAAGAAGGTTTCCTCGAAGAGCAGTAACCTCCCCATCAAGGTGAAGATACCAACCATTGCACGCAAGCGAGCTTTATCCAGTTTGTCTCATAGAATAGATTCCAACTCTGATGCTGACTCCACAATGGAGTGAAGGTACTTGAAAAACATGACTTTTTTTTCCTTGCACAACGATAATTTAATTGAATACTGACAAATATTTGGAAGGTATGACATTGATTTATTTATCTTTTTTTGCAGACCATTGCTTCGTGGTTGCAAGTTCTGCACACTCGACAAAATATCAAGGACTAGTGTTACATTCTTACTTTTTCTCCAACTAAACTAAAATGGTGTTTTTGAACACCACCTTTTTTCGATAAGAGGCAAAAAATGCTTTGTTGAACTCAAACATATGATGTCTTTTTCTTGGCTAATGCAGAACATGCACACTCCAAACTATGAGTTTCATATACACGGCCAAATTCAGGGAGAAAGTCAATGGAGTGCACTCAATGCATTGTAATTGCAACCCCTAAAAAAATACCATGCATTGGTCGAAACCTCAACATTTGACATTTTATTTATGTTGATGCAAACCATGCACATTTGCAAGATTTGGATGGACTACCTGTTGAGATATCAAGCTCTATCCCCGACATATCTCCTGGATGACTATCATTTATGTCACCGCCTATGTTAGTTGTACTCGTGGTGTAGTTAGACTACCACGTATGTTTTGGTTTGGGTTCACATATGAACCACGTATTCTAGGGTTTGACATATAGGGTATTTCCCTCTTCTATTGTAATTGTTGTTGTGTGCAAAAGTGAAGAAAGGCTTCACCCTCCAACCTTGTGTCCTCTCTCTTTTGTGTGTTGTGAAGAAAGCTGAACTTGAGTCTCCTATCTCTCTCCCTTATTCTTTACATGGTATCAGAGCCTTGTTCGTGGTAAGGAGCTCAAGAAAGCAAGCCAAGTTTGTGGTGTCCTGGTAAGAGGACCAGTGTTGCTTTCCTATTTCGAGTTTGGGAGCAAATCTCTGCAGGTAGCACAGCCAGAAGTGCAGGAGTGCACTGTTACAGATTGAGAGGCCCTTCGCGGTGTGGCGAGAGCGCAGTATATGCTGCGGGAGAAGGCGAAGCCCTTGGTGACTTTGTTTTTTTGATTTGAGGCTGTTTCGGGGCCCGTTTTGAAGGCGGAAGTTCTTCGCAGGCACTCAGAAAAAGGCCCTGTTTTTGCTGTGCGACCACTGCGCAGCTAGTCGGTGGAAAGGTGCCACAGAAATTGCATCGTATGCCTGTGTCCAGAGATATTGGGAGTTGCAGATTCATGCCTGTTGCCTGTTGATGCAAAATCGTCACTAGGAAGTGACTGTGTGGTGAAATACCACTTTCGTCAGTGTTGCAGATCTGCCCCTGTGAGGCTTTTTGCAGAAGTTTTGCTATTTGCCCTTGTGAGGCATTTGCTGTGTTTACAGGTTGCTGTTGCAATTCGTGATTTGTAAAATGTCTGAGAATCTGTCTACCATTGTCAGTGAGAAGCTTGACAAGAACAACTTCCAAGCATGGAAGTTCAGGATGACAAACTTCCTTATGGGAAAGGGAGTTTGGGATTACATCAGTGGTGAAACTACAGAACCAGTTTTGGGTGCTGCTCCCACTCCTGCTGAATTGAAGGCCTTTAAAGAATGGCATGAAAAAGCCAGAAAATGCCTGTATTGGCTGTCTGTTAGCATTTCAGATTCTATGATTGTGCATATACAAGATGTAGAGACGCCTAAGGAGGCATGGGATACATTGGTGAAGCTGTATAGCACAAATACCAAAGCACGAAAGATGCAGCTAAAGCAGGAGTTGCACAATGTGCAAAGGAAAAATCTGAATATAAATGAGTATTCTTTGAAGGTGAAAGGCCTTGCAGATTCTCTTGCCTCCATTGGAGCACCTGTTGATGATGAGGACTTAGTGTCCGTGACCTTGAATGGTCTTGGGAAAGATTATGCACAGTTTCGGACATCCATTGGAGTCCGTGAAACATTTCCTGATTTTCAGGAACTTATTGCTCTCTTGCTGAGTGAAGAGCAAAGGAATGGTGGTTCAGCCACCTCAACTTCTCAAGAGACTGCTTTCTACTCGAATACAGGTAGAGGCAGGGGTAGAGGAAGAGGCCGTTTTGGTGGCCGTGCAGGAAATCAGAACCAACAACAACAACAGGAAAACCAGTCCTATGGAGGAGGACGTGGTAGTTCTAGAGGCAGGGGGAGCCAAAGAGGCCGTGGTTCATGGCAAAGGAACCAGCAAGTAAATAGCAGCACAGAATGCTATTATTGTGGAAAGCCTGGACACAAGGAGAATACATGCTATAAAAAGCAGAATGACATCAAAAGTGGGAAGTTGCAGCAAAGCAACTATGCATCATCAAGTGGGCATGGTGACGACAGAAATGAGCACCTCTTTGTGATGCAGCATATGGTTAACTCCATGTCAGGAGATGCTGCAGCTTGCAATGATGTTTGGTATGTTGATTCAGGTGCCTCTAACCACATGACCAGTCATGGTGAGTGGTTTCATGATGTTAGAAATTTGGATAAGCCAGGTTATGTTGAAACAGGTGATGATACTGCGCACCCAATTACGCAGGTTGGTAAAGTGCCATTGGCTATGCAGGATGGCAAAACGAAGTATTTGGCAGATGTACTTCATGTTCCAAAAATCACTAAGAACCTGGTTTCAGTTGGCCAGATGGTTGAGCAAGGTCTGCAGGTTAGATTTAATCCTGATGGATGCTTTGTTGAGGACTTGAAAAATAAGTGCCGCTTGGTTGCGAAAGGCAACAAAAATGGCAGAATGTTCACCTTGGATGTTGAAATGCCTGAGGTGAAAGCTGCTATGTTTGCGCATGGGAGAGGTGTCATTGCAGATATTGAGATATGGCACAAGCGCATTGGGCACGTGAATATACAAAGGCTGAAATCTATGCAAACGAAAAACATTGTTGCAGGTTTGCCTAAATTCAGAGTTGAGGGAATGCAAAAGGTATGTGAAGCATGCCAAATGGGTAAGTAGGCCAGACATGCATTTCCCAAAAATGCTAAGGTGAGCAGAAGACCTTTGGAAGTGATCCATTCAGATGTTTGGACAACCAAAGCTGCTTCTATTGGTGGATGCCATTATTATGTGACGTTTATTGATGACTACACTAGGAAGGTGTGGATTTATTTTATGAAGCACAAAAGTGAAGTGTTTAGCCATTTCAAGGCTTTTAAGGCCATGGTTGAAAAAGAGAAAGGTGTGCATATTAAAGTGCTAAGATCTGATGGAGGGGGAGAGTACTTTTCAGAAGAATTTTGTGAATATCTGAAAGAACAGGGAATTCAAAGGAAGTACTCATGCAGGTCTACCCCTCAGCAGAATGGGGTTGCAGAAAGGAAGAACAGGCATATTGCAGAAGTAGGACGGGCGATCCTAAATGAGAAAAACATGCCTGGTTATTTTTGGGCTGAAGCAGTAGCAACTGCTGTTTATATTATGAACAGAACCCCCACTGCAGCTGTCCATGGCATGACGCCTGAAGAAATGTATACAGGCCAAAAACCAGATATTTCTCACTTGAAGGTATTTGGTTGCATAGCTTATGTTCATGTTCGTGATGAGAAGAGAACAAAGCTGGATCCAAAGGCAGAAAAATGCATCTTTATTGGATATGCTCTACACCAGAAAGGGTATCGCTGTTATAACCCTTCCACTCGCAAAATGCAAGTGAGCAGAGATGTTGTTTTTGATGAAATGAGCAGCTGGTATGCACCAACTGTTATGGTAGGAGATGCAGATGCAGGAAATGGGAATGCTGCAATAAATGCAGAGCAGCAATCTCAAGCCTTGAGTGGACCCAGAGAGTCCTCTACTAGTGGATCTAATGCATGGACAGGGAGATTGAGATCTAGTGAATCGTCACATGGCAGCCCTGATAGTGTTGTGCAGGTATCACATAAGGGAAAAGAAAAAGTAGACCATGCTCCAGTGTTTGATGTGTCTGCTGGTAGCTCTCATGTTGATGGAGAGTCAAGTGGCTCTGAAATGAGCCTTGATGAGGAACTTGGGATTCCTTCTGTTGTTACACCTGGTGCAAGGAAAAGCAGGCATGATTTAAAGACTCCTGCAACTGATCCAGTTGTATGGAGGTCCACTCGTATTAAGTATCCAGTTGACAGGCTGAGATATGATGGGTATACAGCACATCACTATGCTTATATGGTCAAGGTTCTAGAGGAGCCAGAGCCCACATGTTTTGAGGATGCAGCAGGGCATAAAAATTGGGAAGCAGCTATGGATGAAGAGATGGCTGCCTTGGATGCAAACCACACTTGGGATTTGATGCCTTTGCCTCATGATAAGAAGGCTATTGGCTGCAAGTGGGTTTACAGAGTAAAGCACAATGCTGATGGGTCTGTTAGCAGGTACAAGGCAAGATTGGTTGCCAAAGGTTTTGCGCAGACATATGGAATTGACTATGAGGAAACCTTCAGCCCAGTTGCAAGGATGGCAACCGTGAGAGCAGTAATTGCTATGGCTGCTGCAAAGGGATGGTCTTTGCATCAGATGGATGTGAAAAATGCCTTCTTGCATGGTGATTTGCAGGAAGAGGTTTATATGATGCAGCCAGAAGGTTATGAGGATAATTCACACCCCGATTTTGTATGCAGGTTGCGCAAAGCCTTGTATGGCTTAAAACAGGCGCCGAGGGCATGGTCAGACAAGATAGGGCAATATCTTGTCACTATTGGATTTCAGATTTCCAATTCAGATTTTTCACTTTATGTGAAAAGGGCAAACAGAGGGATTGTGCTTATAGTCATCTATGTTGATGACTTGATTATTACAGGTGATAGTGATGCAGACATTAATGAAGTGAAGCTGCTGTTGAAGCAGAAATTTGAGATGAAGGATTTGGGAGAGCTGCGTTACTTCTTGGGCATTGAGGTTATTAGATCCCCGAGTGGGATATGGCTGTTGCAAAGGCAATACGGTTTGGACATGCTGTCCAAATATGGGATGACAGGCTGTAAGCCTATCTCTGTTCCATTGGAGCAGAATGTGAAGCTCAATGCAGAGACAGGTGAGCTTCTTGAAGATATTACTATGTACAGGCGCATAGTAGGTAGCTTGATTTACATGACTATAACCAGACCAGATTTGAGCTATGCTGTGGGGCTGGTGAGTCAGTTTATGCAGGCACCGAGGAAGCCACATTTGGATGCGGCTAGGCGCATACTGCGGTATGTGAAGTCCACATTGCATTATGGACTGCTTTATGAAGCTGGGTGTGCATTACAGGTACATGGATACACAGATGCTGACTGGGCTGGTAGTATCTCAGACAGGAGATCTACTAGTGGTTTTATGTTTTCCCTTGGGAGTGGTGCCATCAGTTTGAGCAGCAAGAAGCAGCCAACAGTTGCCTTGTCGAGCACAGAGGCTGAGTACAGGGGTGCAGCAATGGCTGCATGTGAGGTAGCTTGGTTACGGAAGCTACTTGCAGATATGGGACAGTCAGTTCATGCAGCAGTTGTCATTCATTGTGACAACATTAGCAGCATCATGCTTGCTAATAACCCAGTTTATCATGCTAGAACGAAGCACATTGAGGTGCATTATCACTTTGTGAGAGAGAAGGTTCTAGCTGGTGAGATTGATCTTGTCTATGTCAGCACTGAGGAGCAGGTGGCTGATATCTTTACGAAGGCATTGGGTACCGAGAAGCTTCGCAGATTTAGGAGCTTGCTTGGTGTACGTGAGATGGATTTGAGCTTGAGGGGGAGTGTTGAGATATCAAGCTCTATCCCCGACATATCTCCTGGATGACTATCATTTATGTCACCGCCTATGTTAGTTGTACTCGTGGTGTAGTTAGACTACCACGTATGTTTTGGTTTGGGTTCACATATGAACCACGTATTCTAGGGTTTGACATATAGGGTATTTCCCTCTTCTATTGTAATTGTTGTTGTGTGCAAAAGTGAAGAAAGGCTTCACCCTCCAACCTTGTGTCCTCTCTCTTTTGTGTGTTGTGAAGAAAGCTGAACTTGAGTCTCCTATCTCTCTCCCTTATTCTTTACACTACCAAATCTATGGGAAAAATCAATGAAAAACATTGAATGTTACATAATTACAACCCCTCAAAAATTCCCAAATTATCAGGATTTTTCCAAATTCTCTAATATGGAGTTATAAGCAAAACACACCCCCTATGTAGGTGAGTGCAAGGAAATGGGAAAAGGGTCCACCACTAAAAAAAGGTGGACAATCAAAGTCTAGAGCCTACAAGAAATTGTAGTTCTCGTAGACATTAGGGCCATCAAACTTGTACTCGCTTTGGCATCATTGCTTGCAAATGGTGCTCCTTCCCCAATTACCAGTGCTGAATATACTCATTTCTTTTTATGTGTATCCCCTAAACCATATATGCATTTACAATGACTTGTTTCCACCCTTTAAATGCTGGTCTAATGCTCCATTTGTAATTTTATAGTGTAAAATTAATAAATTCTTAATTTTCGTGTGAAGAGTGTCCTCCATTTGTGTTTCTCTATTGTCAATTATTTGGCACAATGGTGAAGGGTGTGTTGTTTGTATAGGTAGTCTAGTTGGAATATCCTCTTAAAATTCAAGTGTTGTTTTGATGGGTTATAATGGTGAACCAACAGAAGCCTCTGTTTTGCACGATGATGGTATGCCTCCACAACTCAAAACTATGGAAGATATGTTAAGAAAAGGACAACATGGGATACCTGAGGATGTTATCAAAGTTGTAGCCCTATCACATGATGTCACAGGAGCTAGGGATGCTACCCCTCCACAAGGTGTTGCAGTTCCACATATCAATATCATAGGTTCCATATAGTGTACTCATAGGAGCATTGTGAGAAAGAGCAAGAATTTGTGATCCACCCTCAATGAAAGCCCATGTTCTAGAAAAATTTAACAACCTTTTGGGTAAGCTAGCCATAGTACAATGAAAAAAACACCATCTTGTTGGATGATAGTGCTTACAAGTGTCTTTGGAATCTAGAAGATACTTGCCAAACCCTAGAGAAACTATGCAATCAAGACAAAACATCTTACTTGTTTCTTATTCAAGATGGAACAGAAAGGTGGCCAATAGAAGGAATAGATTGAGAAAAATGGGTAGCAGGAGGAGCAGAAAGGTGGCCAAATCGGAGGAACAGATTGATGAAACTGGGCAGCTTGAGGAGCAAAAATGTGGTAAAGAGGAGAAATACATTGAGGAAGTTGGGTAGCAGGATGAACAGAACAGTGGCCAATAGGAGGAAAAGTTTGAGGGAATTGGGTAGCAGTAGGAATAGGTTGAGGAAATTCCTCATCAACTAGCTCCATAAACTTTTTTGGATCTTGAATAGAACCCCCCACCACTGCTAGATGAGGACCATGCACTAATTTTAGATGTGAATGGTGTCTAGGCTCACAGCATTCGTGCAAGACATAAAGTCCCTACACATTATCAGTGTTTGAAATGGGTTTTGCACACTCCTAGAGCTAAAGTTTTCATGTGTCAAGATGCAAGATTATTTCTTTAGTGGGGTTTGAAGCAATTCCATGTTTTTATCTGGACTTCTGTTAAGGTGCTAGGTGTGAGAGAGATGTTGTCAGTGTGCTTTCTAGTTGAAAAGGACCAGCTTAGTGAAGTGTATGGACATAACTCCTATGAATATCTTGGTCCAAATTGTGAGGTTATAGGTACTAATAACAAGGTAGTGTTCTTGAAAAAATCTCAATAAGTTTTGGAATGGAAACCCTCAGTGCAATAGCACAAAGACACTTCTAGTTGATGATACTACTCACAAGTTCTTGCATAACCCAAGGGATTGTTGTGTCTTTACACCAAAGATGTACCACCGGTCATCCTGTGAGTCGCAATCTTTTCTGACTACCATGCTTTTGAATTGGCTATGGAATTGGCTAGTGGCACCCAATCGCATTGTGTATGCATGGGACAATGTGATGGAAATTTGCAACGATACTCAAATCATGACTGTGTGTTAATGAATACTTTAGGTAGCTCACATATTGTATCATATATTGTAAAAACTCATTTTTGCAAGCAGTTCTATTGTAGTCCTCATACCCATCCATTCAATTCTGCAACCATGCAACAATAGATAATTAGTCTTGTCAGAATATAGTTTTTTAAATATGTGGTTTTTTAGAATATGTAATCAATCTTATCATAATATGGTTTTTATTAGTACTTGCATCTTAAATTATGAAAATTTTAAGATTCTAATATCAGTTCTACATTTTAGACACAAGGCATGACATATAGCATGGCCATGATATACATAATATAAAATATTTGAAAGTGACATGATGTTGAGAGAGGGATGGGATAAGGGGCAAGGAGTGGCCATGCAAAAAAAAAAAAAAAGGTTGGTTTACATATCAAATGGCATGTTGTCCATGACATTGTGGTGTGTTTTTTAAGACATTTTATATATTTGTTCATACCTGTCCATAATCTGCATATGAATTTTGATACTTCACACTAGATGTGATTACATTAAGACCTCAAGTTTAGTCACCAAATTTTTCATAGTACAGTCCCTTGACCACATGGGAATCTACTGCAATAGTGCCACCCCATCCATCTTTAGCTTAATGATTTGACTTTTTACTTTAGTGCATTTAATAACATAGAAGTTAACACCTTCTTTATTTCCTAGCTGTGCATTCACAACAACATTGACATCCATGCAAAGAGCATTGCTTAGGTTGTCAGAACGTTCGTCATATACATCGATCTCCTCTGCTTCATCATCCTTACTTTCATCTATAATGGGTATGATTGTGTGATAGATCTATGGTTTCACATATGATTTATTGATGCATCTATTGTAGTCACCTTTGCACTGTGATGCCAAAAATTGATATTTTGAATTTGGCATTGGTATTGTTTTTCTCTATGTTTGATAAGAGTTTGAGTATCAAGTGATAGCCTAGCAGCTCTCACTTATTTCTATTTTCTATGATATTGTATGGGATGGAGAGGATGAGTGGAATGGCTCATTGTAAATACCATGGGTATGAATTATAAATACCTTGGTATGGGGTGAGAGTTATTTGTGTATGGGATATTATGAGTTTTTTAGAAAATAGGAAGAGTGAGTCATATAAAGAGGTGGGCTCATGTCCATGTGTTCCAATAATATAAGAGAGGCCACATGCCAAGCGTGTGGAAGGCATGTGGAGGAGTGTGAAGTCAAGAGGAATCCTTCTAGAACTCCTATGTGGAATAAGGAGGATGTGGACATGTGGAAAAGAGAGGGTCCCTATGGGCTCCATGTGAGGAGACTCTTGACTTTCTCAATATTTTAAGAGTCTTGAGAATCTTTTGATGGGACACATGGCAAGAGTAGCCAAAAAGGACATGGATGGTGACATACGTGCTTATGTGATTGATGGGGAAAGGAATCTACAGGCAGCAATTGTAAATGGGTGAAGGAGGGTAAAAAAATCTCTATAAAAGGAGCCCTCCTCTCCCTTGTTCATCAATCTCTTCCACCATTAGGCCTCATGTTGCTGTAGCTCTAGTCTCCCCAAGCCTCTTCCATGAGCCTTCTCTCCCTCTTGTAGATATTCTCTTATGTAAACTCTTGAGTCCATCTCTCTCTAGTTTATTCTCTCTCTATGAGTAGTCTTGGAGCTTCTGCTCCCTCTTGTATGTATGAAACCTCTTCTTCTCCCTTGTGTCTATAGTGTTGAAGTGGATTCTCACTCTATTTGTAATGAAGGTCACTTTAGGTTCTCTCTCTCTTGAGTGTCTCGTCCCTTTTCTCTTTTAAAGCCTTGAAAGTTCTTTCTATTCGGCCACTCACTGTGCATACATGGTCCATTTATTTCCCGAGCCACCATGAAAAATTCTTTCCCTCTTCTAGGCAAAATCTATGAGGGGTGGATCGTTGATGAAGGTGGAGTCTTGAGGGAGCATCCTGCTTAGGCGAAATTAGCCTGGGTGGAGGGTAGTTTTCATGACAATCTGAACCCCTATTAGCGTTTTTCTCATAACTTTCTGCTCGTAGTCCGATCAATGTAATAAAATTTATATCATCATGAAGCTCTCTTCAAGGCGCACGCATGTTTCTATGTGATCAGATCTTGAATCAGATACTGTTGCAAAAAGTTATGAGTCTTTGTGTTTGATAGTCTGTTTTCATGACAGTTTTTACCCCCTTCCAGTAAACTGTCCATATCTCCTCAACCGTCTGTCTGTTTTCAATGAAAATTATATCAGCGCGAAGCCCATCTCAAGGCGCATCTCTTTGTGTGCTTGAATCTTTGATATCATGTCTCTACTGAAAGTTATAGGCCTTTGTGTCTAATGACAGTTTGTAGAGTGTTTTGAGCTAAGTGTAAAGGTGTCTATGAAGGAGGTGCAATGTTTCCTCGGAATCTACCCATCCGACCCAATCAGCCCCTTCAAACTCCTCGATATATATCAGTTCATGTCATGTTGAGCCGCAAGATCTTCTTTCAACAACGTATCACTCTTCTCTTTGGTGCAGACCGGCTCGCTGAGATTATGGCCTCTGCTGATCCTTTCCTTCTCCCTATGCTTGATTACAACATCACTTGGGATGTTACCATCTTCATTTTCATATGAGGGAGGAAAGTATGGTGTGGTATCTTGACATAAAAGACTCTTTCTAATGTCCCATTCTCAATGATAAATATCTTTGGCAGTCCGTTCGAAAGCAGCAGGAAGTGAAGAGGTGTGTGAAGTTTATTACCCCCAACTTCATGTCACATATTTTGGTGGAGACGCCGGGTACATTTGGTATTGGATTCATCCCACCTTAGTAAACGGTCTCAGGTGTACTTGGTTGCATGTTATGCCTAGAAGAGGCATGTGTTTTGATGAGATAAAGAAGATGCCTGGAAAAACTCCGTTAGAAGAGATTGCAACCTGTTTAAGAGAACTTGAAGATTGTGAAGGTGATGCTCAAGCTATTCACACAATCACCATGATTATATCCTTTATGTTTGCATTGTTGAATATGTTAGTGAATCGACAACGCCGGCAGCAGGCACAATGATGAATTAGGGATTGTTCCATGCACTGGCAGCTTGGTGTGAAGAAGAGTTGAGTCTTTGGGTAGTTTTCGACTATAACAGTGGAGTGGTGATTCTTAATGCTTTCAACTTCTTTTGCTATGCAAATGATGAAGAGTACAATATCTTGAAGCTTTTATGTCCACTTCCTATTGTGAGAAGGGTGATTCCAGAATGCATGTATACACAATGTTTTCATGGTGCTGGTTGGTCACTTATTTTTGAAGATTTTGTTGAGGATCACATTGTGGAGGGTTTTCAACAAGTGGTTATGCATAATAAGTTGGTCTTGGTATACTAAGGCTCTATGGGATCTTGTTCGGATCTTGTTTGGGATATTATTTGGATCTTGGTGTCTCCTTTTTGTGTTTCATCATGGTGAAAATTCTAGTGTTTCGAGGGACCCAAGGGGAAGACCCAGAGTCTTATCTTCGGGATTTTGTTCGAGGATGCCGGCTTTCTGGATGGTCCATGAAGGATCAGGCAGAGATTTTGCCTGATTTTCTTGAAGGTGTAGCCTTGAGTTGGCATGAGACCTTGCCGGACTCTAGCAAGGAGGACTGGGACCAAGTGGTGGCAGCAATGAAGAAAAGATTTGGGGCAGTGGAGTTGCCAAATGCTTTGATGTTGCAGTTGGACTGGTTCTATCAAGGAGAGGGTGAGTTGGTCTCTGCGTTGGCAATCCGATATGAAACTTTGTGGACAAAGTATGAAAGGGCAGCTTTGCGAGCTGTGGCATCGGCATCATCGGCCCCTCAAAGTCTCTCAGGGATGGAGCACTTAAAGATGAGCAAATTTGTTATGGCTTTGGAGCCTCGTCTTCGCTCAAAAGTAATGAGTAAAGATCCAACAACATATGTGGAGGCGCTTCGCATTGCAACCAAGAAAGAAGCTTCTCTAAAGATCGAATCCTCTTTTGTGTCTTCAACAGCTTCAACTTCTAAGGTGGAGGTAATGAGCACTCCTCAGGTACCAAAGTCCTCTGAGTTAGATCATAATATCTCCCAATTGATGCCAGAGTTTGCTGATTTGAAATTGCATTTGGTTAATGCACGACAACCTAGAGCACCAAAGAGTGAAGATAGGCCTTGAGATAGGAGTGGGGTCACTTGCTATGAATGTAATGAAAAAGGTCACTATCGCCCCCAGTGTCCTAGATTGAGAAAGAAAGAAGAAAAACAAGTATCCTTGTTAGAAGCTTCTTCAGGGGATGAGGAAAGAGAGGTAATGATGGCTAAACGGGGGCGTGGTAAAGCGAGAGAAGAAGAAGAAAGCAAGGAAGAAGTAGATGAGGAACATCAGGAAGAGGAACACCGTAGTAAGAAAAAGAAGGCTAGTCAGACTTTCCTTTAGGACAAGGAATTGGAAGCTATGACTTGTTGTCCGACCTTAAAGAAAAGAAAGCTCATATCACCTTTGGTCAATTACTTTCTTTGTCTCCAAAACTACGGAAGGAATGGGGAAAACTAGCAAGCACAAGAGTGTCAAAGAAGAAAAAGAAGAAAAGTGCCATTCCTATTGTTCAAAAGGTAGATATAGATGTTGGTGATAATGTACCTGTGGTTGATGTGATCATTTCTAATGTGTACATTGATGGAGGTGCATCGATTAATGTCATGAGTGAGAAGACCATGATAGATGCTGATTTAAAATACTCTAATACTACCTCTCCTTATCGCATCAAATTGGCTGACAACACTAGGGTTAAGACCTTGGGAGTTGTGAAGAATCTAGAAGTGGATGTATGTGGAATTTTTGTGTCGACTACTTTTCAGGTGATCCCTACCAAGCCAGATGCACGTGCCTATCCATTGATTTTGGGAAGGCCTTGGCTACACAAGGTGAAGGCTGTTCAGAGAATTGATTTTGCAGGGAAATGAAAAGAAGGTGCGCTACAACATCAGAAGCCGCAAAAAGGAAGTTGTCAAGGAGGAGTCTTCAACATCAGAGAGTTGGTGTTTGCATAATTCTAGGAAAGAGCAAGTATTATCAATGCTTTTGTGATGATTTCATAGTTGCTACAGTAGTTTACATAATGAACAGGACTCCCACTATAGCAATACATGGCATGACACTAGAGGAGATGTATACTGGTAGGAAACCAGATATTTCTCATTTGAAAATCTCAAGACTTTTATGTAAATCCAAGTGTATCTTTGCATTCAGTTGGTGCTGTATTGCTACAAAAAGGAGAGGCAGGTAGAATGCAACCCATCTATTATGCCAGCCGACAGCTTACAGATGTGGAAACAAGGTATGAAGAAATGGAGCAGCAAGCTCTCTCTTTGGTGTTTTCAGTCAGAAAGTTTCGCTCCTATTTATTACCTCGACCATTTTTCTTCCTTACCTCTCAGTCTGTATTAGCATATCTAGTTCGCAAGCCTAATCCTGGGGGGAGATTTGCAAAATGGTTGTCAGAGCTTCAAGAGTTCTCTTTCTCTTTTGTCAGTGAAAATACCACTAGGTCCACTTTGGCAGATTTGCTCACAGGACAGGAGGATCTAGGAGAAGAAAAGAAATGTAAGGAGAACATTAAAGATGAAAGGGATACACCACCAACAGCTTTTGTTTTGTATTTTGATGGGACTTTTAGTCCTTCATGCCAACAAGGAGCTAGGGGGATAGTCTTGATGAATCCTAAAGGTCAAGAGGTATGGGCAAGAGGACAAGAGCTTCCAGGTATCACAACTAACAATGCAGCTGAGTATAATGCTTTGATTCTTGGTTTGGAGGGTTGTCTTCAAAGTCAAGTTAAAGAATTGGAAGTAAGAGGAGATTCTCAGCTTATTATAAAGCAAATGCAAGGGCATTACAAGACAAGAAGTCCTCATTTGAAGGAGCTTAATCAAAAGGCTATGGCACTATGTAGTCAATTTGATTTTTGCAAGTTTGTTCATATAAACAGAAAAGAAAATCAAAGGGCAGATAAGTTAGCTACTCAAGCCATTGTAGTACAAGACCGGGGGTGGTTTCTTTGTTGGTAGACACTGGATGGCCAGAATTGCAAGATATTCAGCAATATGTGGAAGAAGGCATGTTTCCTCAAGGGTTAACTCCACAACAGAAGCAAAGATTGGTAAGGAAGGCTTGTCCCTATACTATTGTTGATGACATTCTTTATAAATTGGGAAAAGATAAGGTGCTCCGTCGAGTGGTCCATCCCATGGAGACTAGGAGAATCCTAGAAATGTGTCATGAATGCTCTGGTCATTTTGCTTCAGCAAGCACAGCTAGGAGAATTCTTAATGCAGGATACTTTTGGCCACGCCTCCATAAGGATGTATATGAATGGTGTCGAAGTTGTAAAGTATGCCAAAAGTTTGGAAGGCGACAATTGATTCCTAGGCCCTTGAAGCCTATTCCAACATATGGACCATTTGAGAGGTGGGGGTTGGACTTTGTGGGACCACTCCCTCGCTCATCTCAGGGCAAGCATTATTTATTGGTGGCCACAGATTATGCGACTCGATGGGCAGAGGCCAAGGCCACAGTTAATAGCAAGGCAAGCACAGTTGCAAAATTTCTCTTTGATCAAATTTGTTCACGCTTTGGTTGTCCTTTGGAAATTCTCACTGATGGAGGAACCTCTTTTAGAAATGAACTAATTGAAGATGTGGTGCATAAGCTAAAGATAAATCATAGCATGTCCACGCCATACTATCCCCAATGTAATGGCTTGGTTGAGAAAACAAATGGATTGTTGTGCAATTCAATGGGAAAGCTTGTTGACACCAAGAAAAGGCATTGGGATAGGCATTTGGCAGAAGTTTTATGGGCTTACAGAACCACACACAAGCTAGCTATTGGGTTTACACCATTCCAACTAGTGTATGGAATAGAAGCCATTTTACCCATTGAATTGGAGATACATAGTCTTCGCACAGCTGTTGCAAGAATAGAAGGACAGGAGGATGCCTATGCTCAATGCTTGGTACAACTAGAAGCCTTGGATGAATATAGATTACAGGCCTTACAAAACTTGGAATCTTCTCAAAGAAGGTGCAAGGCCCATTTTGACACCAAATTACGCAAGAAGAAGGATATTACAGAGAAGGAGATTTGGTAATGAGATTTGATAGCCGTCTGGACAAGTGGCTAGACCAAAAGTTTATCAGTTCTTTACAAAGATCCAATATGTCCACATATATGATACCCTTGTTTAATTTCAATGAAGACAACCCAATTACTAAAGTTTAATTTCAATGAAGGCAACCCATCACTAAAGTTTCAAGATTTTCTCCCTTGAAGACCATCAATTGGCTTGCCCGTGTGTCTCCTATATTTAAGATTTTTATTTCTTGTTAAAGGGTCACTTAATCTTGCATCTTATTTTTTTACATAAACATGCCAAATTTTATTATATAGAAAAATAGAGAAAATATTACAATATT
Source organism: Dipteris shenzhenensis (assembly GCF_047967505.1). NCBI lineage: Eukaryota > Viridiplantae > Streptophyta > Polypodiopsida > Gleicheniales > Dipteridaceae > Dipteris > Dipteris shenzhenensis. The sequence continues at coordinate 49,052,676 of NC_141605.1, read as the reverse complement.
TGAACATCTATATAGGGCATACTGCCCATGACCTTCATGATATAGGTCAAAAACTTAAGCAAAAGAAACACAAGCATGAAGCCCCAAGGGAGTCCTTCCTACCAACTACCTGCCCCACATTAACTTGCATCGATTTATCATACCAATCATAGCATTATCCCTAAAACCCACCCCTGCCCCCACCTTAAAAAGTATCTCATTACAGACATTCTAGATATAAAAAAGGACTAAAGCCCAAATGTGCTACCAGCATGCTACCAAGATCGACGGTAAGCCCTGAGTATCTCCCAACACCACCAGCCTGTAGTTGGTCCTTAGAGAGAACCTTAGCTCATTAGCTTCACTTTCCTTTTTGCACCAATTGTCATGTGCTACACTCTTCTAGTTACTACATGAGCCCACAATAGATGCATACTATCCTCAATGCACCTCCCACATAGCACGTACAGGATTTCAACTTTTACCACTCTGGTAGCAACCATTTATGCAAGACCTTGCATAAGAAGAAACTTGCTCTACTAGCAAGATAGCCCTTCCAAATATTAAGTACCCTCTACCTCCAACATTTCGAGGAACACCTCAACTACCATTTAGCTTATCCCATAGTATCAAATCTCCCATATGAGACCTATACATTGTACGCATAGTAATCTTCCTTAAACCTGAAGCCCCTAGGCTCCATTGGTTCACTCTCTAAGTAGATTAAGAAATGCAATTAGGTGGCCAACCCTCACGGACATTACCTAGAACTGCATTAATTAACGCCACCATAATGTTGCATATTAAGTTCATTTAAGACTTGTATGACCTTTTCTTGTACAGATTTGCCTTCTACCAAGTGGCATATGTACACTTGAAGCAAGCCCACCAACAAAAAACAAAGATGAAAATATCAAGAAGCAAGAAAATATTGTAGACCGTTTGCTCAAAAGTGAGCCATCACCAAAATATTTGTCCACCCTACATCTCTTATTCATATACATTAAGTTTTTAATTTGTTGTTAAGCGGGTCAGTTAATCTTACATCTTTTGTCCATATACATTAAGTATTTAATTTCTTGTTAAGGGGGTCACTTAATCTTCCATATTATTTTAAATTTTTATGGACTTTCTCTAGTTGGATTCATGTTCTTCCAAGTGGCAAATGTACACTTGGAGCAAGAATAAGCATCTCACTTGTTAGTTGTGGAGCCTCTTTATATCTGCATCTAAGATGAGGTAGATGACAAGGTTACCTTTTTGCCTCACAAGTGCTATCACCTCTTTATATTCGCATTTAAGATGAGGAAGATGACAATGTTACCTTTCTGCCTCACAAGTGCTATCACATCTAAATACGGCTAGTCTTGCAACCTTGGCATGTTTTTGAATGTGATGGTATTTCAAACCATTATTAAGTTAGCCTTAGGTCAAGCCAAATGTTTGACAAGGGTAAAAACAAGATGTAATATAACCATCAAATCCAACCTTATAATACACATCCTTCGTAGTCAAGTCTCTCACTTCTTCTTTACTTGAGTAGCATAGCAGAGATATTTGAAAGCATTTAAACCATTGATTGTCCATGATAGTGATGTAGAGATTTTCACTTTAGCTTTGCTTTGTACTTTTTTATAAATGAATTGGCATGCTACTTCTATTATTGCTTTGCAAAATCACTACCTTCTTAATGTGTGGTTGTCTCATCCACTTCTAAATGTTAGTGAGTACTTATGACTTCTTAGCCCATTCTATTTATACTTGCTCATGTTAGCATGGTGATGTTAGTAGGTGGCCACTATGTTGTTGTTTCTACTCCCAACTACTTCAACTATTTTCAGCCTTGCACCTACCCCTAATGGAGTTGTCATACTCAAACCTCAAGTGGTCAAGCTCCTTGGCCAACACAATGGCTTTGAGCTCGATCTTAGACTCTCTTCATTTAGCTCAAACATTATTAAATTTGGCCACCTTTCTGGGGATCCACTATTGAGTGATATGATTCAAGACTATCACTACTCAACTGACCTCTATTCTTAAACCAATCTAGAGCTCCTGCAAGTGTGCACACTCTTGGAGAAGAAGAAAAACATGTTTGAAGATCCTTGAAGGGGCCTTCATTTTAGGGGTCAGCTTGCATCTTTTCTTGTGGACTTGGTTTAACTTAATGCTCGTCCAACTATTGGGGCACTAATTATATCCCAAGAGGCATGAGGTCACTTCATGGTTAGACTAGCTAGGGGTAGCCTTTGCATTCTTTCACCAGATCACTTTCCCTATTTTCTTATATCATGGTAACCATGGCAACCATACATTGAGTACTTTGATGAGGCTTTGCAAACTTTCCTTGTTTTCTTATATCATGGCAACCATGTCATCTGCAAACAATTGGGAACAAAATTGCTCCCCTGAAGGAAGCCCCTGTCTCTTCACCCTCCCATCCATGATCTACTTCTTGATTCCAACAATTAGGAAAATAGTACCAACTACAAACAAAAGCGGGGCCAGGGGGCACCCAGATATCTGATGACCTACCCCTTTTGAATCTAGACACTAGCAAATTAACAAAGCCAATCCGGTACCTCCACTTGATCTATTCTCATAAGAAAGGAACTACACTTCAAGCCAAATACTACACAAAATACATCGAGTACTTTGATAAGGCTTTGCACACTTTTCATGTTTTCTTACATCATGGCAACCATGTCATCTGCAACCATGGCATTCATACATTGAGTACTTTGATGAGGCTTTGCACACTTTCCCTATTTTCTTATATCATGGCAACCATGTCATCTACAAACAATTGGGAACAAAATTGCTCCCCCGAAGGAAGCATGTGTCCCTTCACCATCCCATCCATGATCTGCCTCTTGATTCCAGCAATTAGGGAAACAATACCAACTACAAACAAAAGCTGGGCCAGGGGTCACCCTTGCCTCACTGATCTATGTAGATCAAATCTGCCTCCTACTCCACCATTCAAACATAGGATTGTCGAGGCATTCTCAAAAAAGTTGCTCACCATACTATAGATCTCATGTGCATATCTCTGTTTATCCAAAACTTGTAGAGCAAATAATTTGATTGTATGCCTTATCAAAGACAAAGCCTAAGAGCACTGTCTTGCTTCCCGACTGTGTGCCATAATCTAATGCAGATGCCACATTAAGTGTGTTATCCTATATGTCTCTCCCCCTGACGAACCCCTTTTGCTCCTTATCAACTACTTTATACACATCTTTGATCCGCTTGGCCAAGTCCTTGGCAACAATCTTATACAATATATTTAGCATTGTTATGGGTCTCCAATATCCTACTCTCAGTTGGTCTTGCTTTTCGGGAAACAAAATCACCAACCCCATGTTCACATCTTTTGAAAGAGCCTGCCTCTAAAATGTAATATCCACCATGGCAACGTAGTCAAACTTGATGAGTCACCAGAAGGATGAGTAGAACTCTGTCATGAAACCATCCGACCTAGGGGCCTTTTCCTTCTTTAGATACTCAATAGATTCTTTTAATTCGTCCACTATAATCTTTGTGCCCAAACTAGCTCTTTGCACATTTGAAACTCTGGGTTCAAGCCCTTGCTTGAAATCATCCACCTGGGATTCCCAAAGGGCATCACTGCATCTTGGTTCTCCCATAATGGAGGAGAGCTCCTACTTGCTATGGGCCATAATTTTGTTTCCAACTTGCCGTCTGCATCTACAACTCTATCTATGGTTTCTTGAGCCTCCTTTCTTTTACACTGCCTAGAAAAAGAACTTTGAAGGACAATTCCCTAGAGTCAGCCAAGTTTTCCTGCACATGGTATGGGTTGTTTTTGTGCTATCCATCTCCAATTCTTTCATACATTCCTTTGCTTCTACTAATAAGGTTGATAAAATACTATCCACTGCAAGAGACTAATCAATTGCTTTTTTAATTGAGTGCCAAGTAATAGTCACTTACTGATTGACAGTTCTTCTCTTTGCTTTGAGATGGTCCTCCCAGGCTTTAGAGCATGCCAACAATGCCATGATCCCTTGGTCCCATCAATCACAAGGATCCTACACCCCCACTGTAGCAGCATGCCAGACACTACTAAGCTCCTCACAATACTAAGGTTTCACAAACTTCTAGTCAACTTTATAAGGGATGTGAAAGGACCTCCCAACCCTTTCTTGCAAATGAAAAGTGCCATTTTATAGGTAGATGATCAAACCCCATGGGACATCCATCCACCAACCATAGGGGTGCACATCCACCAAGCTTCCCCCCAAAACATAAAAGCAATCTAGTCTTTTAGCTCTAAAGTCTGGTCTTTTTCTCTTGTAATTCAAGGAATATTTGCCTAGTCCTTACGGATCAATCTCGATATACTCAAGCAGTCCTAGATCCAAACATAGATCATACCATGCATCAGCCTCTTCACATGCAATCCCCCTACAATATTGAGATCCATCCGATCCCTCTTCCACCATGTACCAGTATCCCCATAATATTTTCACAAAAAAAATTCCAACAGTTCACCCTCTCCCCCTCAGCATTGGGGGCATAAACCTTGACAACCTTAAAGCTAAACTCCGAACATTTTATCTCCAAAGCTAAAATGCTACTAGCTTCATCCCTGAAAATCTAACAGTTTGAGAACTACTTCTTTACAAGCATGCCGACCCCTCCCTTTCCCCGAATCAGGCAACTAGTAACCACATTGAATCCAAGTTTGGCTCCTGTTTGGCTAAAGCGAGCTAGAGACCATTAGCAGCACCACATTTGACTTCTTGCAACAAAACTCTATCAGCACCCAAGCGACCAATGACCGAGCAACATGCTTTCTATTTGGCCTTATCACATCCACCACCACAAGACCATAAACAACCTCTAAACGCCTTACTCCTTGCCTTGTTACTACGCCAGAGTCTTGTAGGCATCCCGAAGGAAGTTAAAGTAGTTTTACTTCCCTCCATGTGTAGCATTCCTTGCCTTGTTCTTAATTTTCTTGGACACTCCCCTCCCTTTCTCACTTGATTACTCTCTTTAAGAGACTTCTGCCAATTTTGTTTCTCTTCCAACACCCTCTTATTGTGGTTAGCCTCTGAGAGCACATCATCCTCTTCCATTGGTTGGATCGAGGAGACCATTGTTGGGGTTCCTTTTGAAACTCAATCCCCTCCATCTGCACGCTAGAGCTCAAAAGTGCTTTGCCCTTTTTTTTTAATGTCTTCCAATCACCCTTAGTTGTCTGCTCATAGTCCTTCTTTGTCTCCCCAAGGAAGCCTTTTCACCATCTCGATCTACATGACTCGACCTCTCACACACATGCATGTCCTGTGAAGTCTTGTTCACATTAATGACCGATTTGCAATCCAAGACAGGTGCTCCTTGATGGATAGTTGAAGGCATACCTTCCTTCCGCAATGTGTCTTCTTGACCTTTTGCAAGTGCCACATCATTTCAGGGTACATCGGCCTTAGGATTTGATTCCTTGGCTCCCCAATTATCTACTTCTATAACCACATCTTTTTCATCATTATGGGCCAATCGAGTGTTTTCCTCCCTGGTTGGACTTCTTCTCGCATAATGTCCCGTTTTCTTGCATAGATAGCAAGAATGTGGGAATGGCCCAAAAACCACCTTCAATGTGACAAAAACGTCATCAAACATCTACACCTAAACATAGATAGGAGTATCTTGACTCCTACCCCAGAGGATCTAGGCTCTCTTGGGGTCCAAGACTCTATGAGCAGACTCAAGAAGCACCATAACTTCCCCAAGGAAGCCATTGTATCTAGACTCGCACCCATCCAAGAAGGCATCAAAAGGAAATTGACCCACACTGGACACTCACGATACATAAACTCTTGAATACCAAAACTTTGGCTCAATGCAAAAACAAGGAACCTCCAAACACAAAATACTTCTACAAGATGTCATTCCTAAACTCTTAAAAAACATACTAACGAGAAAATACCCTTTACCTAGAAACCTTGCTTCAAAACCCTCCATGGGGACTCCACACTCTAGTGCCAGAAATTCTTGCAGCTCTCCAAACATTGGGACATGCCCCATAAAGAACATGTAAAGCCCTCTGTTAGCCAGCTTCTCCAACTCCCACTTGATAGGGTTGAACTCCAACCTACATACCACTTTGTTCTTGATTCCAGATTTGTGCAGGGCCTACTTTGAGGGATGAGCTTCCCTTTGCACCACATCTGCCCAAATTAGTTTCCAAACTTCTTCATGGGAAATATTAAAAAACCTTCTCTAAAGCTTTCTCGCTAGAGATTCAGTATAAAGGGTTTCTCAGGTTTACTGGATCTTTCATGCGGCTCGGATCCCTTCGATCCATTTTCTCCCACTACCACCAAACCCCCCTCCACTCTACTCTCTCGCATAGATTTTAACAAGGGCTTGTAGACCACCTCACCGACCTTAACTAACCCACTATTCATTGAGGATCTCACAGTGAGATCTTGATGCGACACCTCACTTTGTATCTCTCAAGATTGCCGCCATGGGGAAAACCCGCCTTGATGGGTTTCTTCATATGCATGCATAGGCACAAATGACAGAAAGCAGGCCAGGGATCACTCAAGGGTAACTCTTCTCTCTGAGTTACTAAGGTCTAATTATTCTTAGACACTAAAGATAGGGCTTTGATAAATAAAATTATAAATTGGAACTATTTGTGATCACCCTTTACATATAGCATGTGATAGTGCAAAGGCAATGAACCATAATCATGAAAATGGATACCTACATACATAGCTAAAGGCTAAAAAATGTCCTTGACTTTGCACAAAATGGTCTCTCTATTTGAAGAGGATCACCAAAGAGATGCTTGAATAAAAGACCAATACATGAACACAAATGCACAATGAAAAAATATACCAAGAATGGATGGCCCCAAAACTCAAAAACCAACATGGAAACAATCTATCCTAAAGACATGGACAATTACTCAAGTGATTGGCTATTCCAAGAAACAGCAAAGATTTTAAAAGTAACTTTCAAATAGGAAATGTGTCTCAACAATAGATATATGCATTGCCAAGAATATACAAGAAAATATCCAATCACAGAGTGACAAGTATACTTGATCATGCCAACTCATCGAAATCATGAGATTTGGGTTTAAAGCCCTAATTCACATTGCAATCTAAGAGGGAGTGTTAGGAATACCTTAAATAGCACTATTCTAGAGAATATAGTAAAGGGTAGAAAGACAAACCCTAAACCAGACCCTAAGGTTGAAGTTGATATATTGATCTTATTTTTCATAATAATGTAGTATACCATTAGTATGTGTGTGCTCTCACCCTCTCCCACATTCTCCAACACCCACATAAGGAAAATTGCATTAACAACAGTAAGAAAATGTTCTATAAGGAAATGAGAACTAAACGCTAACAAAAATCAAACAAGTAATAATCACTTTAAACATTCCCTAATAGCAACATCCAATAGAAGCCAACCTCATTTGCAAGCAATTCTTACGAGTGGGGGCTCTACAAATAAAGTCTCATAAAATTGTCAAGCAATAGATTCCCTCTCAACCATATAGCCATAAAACTTTTATGTAATTTATCTTCTACAATCAAAATTTTGACCTACTGTTTGAGCACAAGTTGAGCAATGCTGCAAGCTACCTCTTGATGAATTTTGAGCCCAAATGGTTGTTGGAGTGAGGAGAATTTAAAGAAGAACTAGTTGAGCTTCTTGAGCTTGGCTATGGCAACTGGACGGGCAATTGCGCCCATCCTCTCTAGTGTAGACCTTGGCCGGTATACAAGCTTTATGTTTGCTTCAAAATCCCTCTAATTACTGCTTCTATCAATGCAAAATTTGGTGTCCAAGATTGCTACTATTTCAGGTTCATATTCTGGACAGTTTGGGAAATGGATGCTTGATGCAAGTTCAAATATGCTGAGGATACTTTATTCATAGTAAATTTTCAGTTGCTAATGATTGTTTACTATGCCTAGCTCTTGTTGCTCTTCTAATGCTTCATATGTGAAAGAAAAAGGGAAAAAGGTGACAAAGCTTGTGAAGGAAAAATCATATTATTATTTTGATGCAAAAAGATTAGCATTCTTTGATTTCATTGCTTGCAATATGCACTTGTACGGTTGAGATTTATAGCCATTTGTAAGAGAGTAGACATTGCCTAATCATAAAGGTAAGACCCTCTCATGGCTACTATTATGGATAAAATTGTCTAAGGAAAAAGGCATTAATATGTGTGTGTGTTTGTATGTGTGGCAATTGTATAATAAAATATGGTGTGCATAGGGCCCAGGGTTGAGGTGGCAGGGCATGACCATGTGCCACCCTTCCACGTAAGAGGACCCATAAGGTGTGTTGTACATAATCCATGGTGGTAATATTATAAAATGTAAGGTGGCATGGCTCCTCCATGTGCCACCCCTCCACCTAGGCTACATTTAGTGAGATATGGCTCAAAGTCCATGGGAGAAGTAATATAAAATATGTGGAGATGGATATTATATTAGGTTATTCCCTCCATATAGGATAGGTTCATGTGGGGGAGGTATAAAAGGTCCAAGAGAGCAAGTTAAATAATGGGGAAAGTAGGATAAGGTGGCAAGATTCCTTGTGCCAATCCTCCACTTGTCCTCCTAGAAGTTTGAACATATTATAAAATTGGGGAGAGACCAAGGGAGTATCATAGACTTGAGATATGGGGCTTGATTTATGTGGAAAAATGAGGCAAAGGGTTGTCGCACACAATTGAGAGTGCGTAACCGCCTAGCCCACATGGGAGACTTTTCCACACACACCATGCATGTGGGAGGATGCATTTATTGGGAGAGAGACCCTCTCTTGGCTATAAAAGGAGGGGGCTATTCCTTGATGGGACACGCTCATTCTTTGTAAAGCCACCTAGCTAGTACTTTGATTTCCCCCTTCCCTTCCTTTCAAATAAAGCATGGTCCTCTTCCCTTGATGTCTCTATCTTTACATTCCTCCTCCCATCATGTACACGCTTCTCTTCCCCCTCTCCCTTTCCCCTTGTGTCATAGTCTCCCTCTTCATTCCCTCCCCTTCTAATTCCTTTTCCCCTCCCATGATAACGTTTCGCCCTCACGTTCTCCTTTCCTCTATGGCCCTCGAGCATCGCCATGCTTAGCCTCTAGCCTCTGGTCCTGATTTCTTTTCCGGTTAATAGAAATGCTCTGGCTGCTGGGATCGAAATTGCCACAGCTAGTGGTATGAAATGTGTTACTCCTACGATTGGGTATGGCACTGCGGCCTCTTCTCCCTCTCTCTTCTCTTCTTCTCCTTCTCTTTCTCTTCTCCTTCTCCTCTCCTCTCCTGTCTTTTTATTAAAGAGTAGGATTTGAACCCAAGACTTCACAAAAGGGAGACTTATCATTGGGCCAACAAGTTGGAAGTGATGAAAATGTAATGGTTTTTGTCTATATATTGAAATTTCGGGAACTATAACTCTCTAACCGTGGGGAGTTTACTCTTGCTGTAAAAAGAAAAAGTGCTTCATTTCATGTGCTCTATTCACATCTCCTGCTAGATCACCGATTCGGAACTTTTTCTAGTCCACTTCACAGATGCACGCCACACGAGGAGGGTAGATATTTATCTCACTTCTCGATGCGTTTAAGGATTTGGTGCCTGATCCTCCGCACCTTACGGCTACCAATGCACGAGATCTCTTCCTTAATCTTCATGTCGACCTTCAATGACTGATTGTCCAGTGCATTGTTCAAGGAGATGACGGGTGGAATGATACGCTATGGATGATTCATGGTGAAGAACTACTGATACGCTGGGAGAACTTTGATTTTAATTCTACTCATTGTGCGGTGATCGAACTACTTGCTCCTTCAGAGGTAATTAAAACAGTGTCCCTCATCGAAGGTTGGGATGCTCCCTAAGCTTGGGGGGAGATTTGGCACATCTGCTTTGTTAATTCCTGTGGATAAGCTCGTCCTGAATGGTTTATTCTCAATCTCACTACAAAGATTTCTAGGCCTCGGCTATGGTTGGTAATGTGTCGACCAAGGAATCCATTTTACCTAATCAACCTTTTGTGCTTCATTTCGAGCTTCAAGTTGTAATTCTTTTTGGTCTAAATATAAACTATCAACAAAGGATTGCAAGTTTATTTGGTGTTAAACGTTTGGCTCAAGTGTTGAATTCTCCCCACCCTCTCCTTCTACCTATCCTAGACTACCGAGAAACTTGGGATGTCCGAATTTTAGTCTTGGTGTGATGACACCTTGGATCCTTCAATTTGATGGAGCTTACAAACCTTCAACCAAGGCTGCTGGCGTGGGTATGAAGCACACTTCACCGGGTGGTGAGGAGTATTGTTACGGCAAGTCTGCACCTGCAAGTACTTGCAATCAAGCTGAGTACTCGGCGCTCATTTTTGGGCTACACAAGGCACATGAACATCACGTCAAGGAACTTGAAGTGCAAGGAGATTCTCAACTAGTGTGTGAACAAGTTAGTGGAAGGTGGAAGGTGCAGAGCAAAGGTTTGGTTCCACGACATCAACAAGCATTGGAACTTTGCAACCAATTTGAAGAGGTAAAAATTTAGCGTATCCCTCGAGCTCAAAATCTAGTTGCTGATTTCTTGGCACGTGAAGCTTGTACTTCAATCACGCATGACGCGAGTGGAAGCACCACCCCAACAAAGCTGCAAGCCATGAAGGAGGGTGATCATTTGTAAGGAATGCAAAGGTTGTGGTCATCATGAAACTAAGTGTTGGGCATACTTGATACCAGTTTACCGACTTCGTCCTCAAGGACATTTCTCAAAAGAAGTATGCCAAACCGTACACCCCTTGAAGAAATAGCATGGTGACTACAAGAACTGGAAGAAGCTGAATGTGATTTGCAAGCTCTCCAACTGTTGACATTTGTCATGGCATTCTTGTTTGCCTTGATGAACAACCTCATGCAGCACCGTGTCTCTAATCCTCGCTTGTAAAGGTGGATGTGATATCATGAGGGTTGGTCCTTTTAAGATTGTCTATGTGCTATTCTATGCTGAAGACTCTTCCCGTGTAATATTTCACAATACGCCAGTTACACCCTACCCTGCCTATGTGTGCTTTGTGGATGTATCTTCACCTGATTTTCAGTTCAAGCTTCCTCTTTCTATTGTTTGTCCATAGATAAGCCTCATCTTGCCTCTCTCTTTTCCATCTTCCAAGCATGTCTGACACTCGGGGGGGTCACTCATCATATGTAACCCTATCACGTGAGTTTAACAGAAGGATTTTTTTTATTTCTAAAATTTACAAAAATAAATATACATAAAGGACTATTTAAAATAGTTTTGGAAAAAATTTACAGATTTGTATAGAAAAGGGGTACATTTTATTAATGAAATTTTTTACAGATAAGGGACTTTAAATATAGGCCTTGAACGCACGTGATATAGAGGGTTTATACATAGTGACCCCCCCGAGGTCTGACATTCCCATGTTTTGTGGATGGGTGGAAGAAAAGCCAAATGAGTATCTTGTGGCCTTCAAGTGCCGCTGTGTTTCTCTTAACTTTCTTACTGAAGACAAATGGCTGTTGGTTCTTCCCACATTTCTAGAGGTTTTGGCTCAAGTCTGGTATGAGAAGCAGGCCGAAGATATTCGCCAAAGCTGGTCAAGGTTGATAGCCGCGATGGTTGAGTATTTCGGTAAAGAAGAGGAGCCGGAGAATGTGTACCTGCAGGTGGCAAACTTGAAGCAGTCAGAAGGTGAGACGGCGCATCGATATGTGGATCGAGCGGCCATGCTCTTGGACCGTTTAATTACCACACAGGAGGACAATGCCGGATTTCGAGCTGGAATGACTCAGCATGTGCTGGGCTACCTTGTAGCAGGAGCAAGTGATGAATTCCACCTCAAGCTTAAATGGGAGAATCCAGAAACTATGGTACGAATACATGGGATTGCTCAAAAGTTTGATAAAGTTCAGTCCTGACCCCGCTTCAAAGAAGACGATTGTCCCTCCGCAACCCCCTCGATTCTTGTAACAACAACCTGGGGAATCTAACTCAGGGGCATACCCCCACCCTCATCAGGGATGTATCCACCGCCTCTACCTCAAATGTATGGTCCTGCCTTAGATGCTTACCCTCAACAAGGTGTATATTCTCACCCTCTGCCTCGAAGATTTCCCCAGCCTCGCCCACGAGCCCCCCTCCTTTCTACTCCCTCGGCCCCTCCAGCTAAAGAGGCCCCCCCTGCAATAGAACCTGGAGTCAATGACCTAGCCAAGGCCCTGAATGATCTTCGATTTGAGATGGTGGGCATCAGAAATCAAGCCAACCGCCATCCAAGAGACCATGCTAATGTTGTATGCTACGAGTGCCACTAGAAGGGTCATTATCACACAGAATGTCCCAATATTCCAAGGGTCAATCTTCTAAGTGAATCAGGCACTGAGGATTCTGACGTTGAGATCCTTGACCTTGGGAAAAGAAGAAGTACCACCTCGGACCCCTCTCCAAACCGTGGACCGGGCCGCCCCAGGAAGAAGTGTCCTTCTCAGAGCCCTCAGATGCTGAGATGGCAAACCCACCAACCAAGAAGACTAAAAGATCCCGTAGGAGTAAGTGGTTGAGAGTGCTCTCAACGGAAGCAAGAACGGAAGAAGGAGAGAGAGAGATAGAGAGCCACACAAGTTTGGTGGATGCAGAACCACCCTAATCTTCTTTTTCATTCATTTATATATGTGTTTGAGTATTGTACATAACCGGGGTTAAGGCACAGTGACCTTTAACCCCCACAACCTCCCACTTAAAGGACAATGTGCCTTTAAGGGAGAATAACTAGTGAGCATACTATCCAATACCCATCAATACACGACAATACTCAAACCGCTGACTAGGTAGACTCTTCGTCAGCATATCTGCAGGGTTATCATCTGTATGAACCTTGACAAGCTCTATGCGCTTGTCCTCAAGTACCTCCCTGATGAAATGGTACCTGACCTCAATGTGTTTGGTCTTTGCATGAAAGACCGGCCTAGCTGAATAGCACTCATGGAATCACTATGCAATGTCGGTACACCTGTATGAATCCCCAAATCTCCCACTAGCCGATCAAGCCATATAGCCTCCTTGCAACCCTCTATGGCTGCAACATACTCAGCCTCTGTGGTAGACAAAGCAATGCACTTCTGTGCGCGACACATCCACGACACTACACCACCTGCAAAGGTGAACACATAACCAGAAGTGCATCTCCTACTATCCACATGCCCTGCATAGTCTGAATCTGTGTACCCAAGTACACGCATGTCTCCTTTACCAAAGCAAATGCACATCTCCTTGGTACCCTTCATGTACCTCATGATGCACTTAACTGCCTCCCAATGCCTCTTTCCTGGATTAGCCATATACCGGCTAACAACTCCCACTGCAAATGCAATGTCTGGTCTAGTAGCTATCATAGCATACATAAGACTCCCAACTGCTGATGCATAAGGAACCTTGGCCATCATGGCCTTTTCCTCATCTGATTTGGGACTATCTGTATGACTCAGTTTCACATATGGAGGCAATGGAGTACTCACTGCCTTCCCCCCCTCCATATTGAAACGTTGCAATACTTTTGTAACATACTCTTTTTGTGAAAGCCAAAGGAGTTTCCTACTCCGATCACGCGTGATGCGCATACCAAGAATATGACCTGCAAATCCCAAATCCTTCATATCAAAGGCCTCATGCAACTTGGCCTTTAATGCATCTAGCTCATAAGTATTCTTGCTAGCCAATAGCATATCATCCACATATAGTGCCAGGATTATCAGGCTACTATCCTTAGCCCTTTTAGTGTAGAGGCAGTGATCAATTTCACTCCTTCTAAAACCCTGGGACCGAATGAAAGCATCAAACTTCTGATACCATTCTCTAGGTGCTTGCTTAAGACCATAGAGACTCTTCTTCAGTTTGCAAACTAAATGCTCTTTGCCCTTTTCTTCAAAGCCTTCCGGCTGCACCATGTAAATTTCCTCATGCAAATCCCCATGCAAGAAAGCTGTCTTGACATCCATTTGCATAAGCTCAATATCCTCTGATGCCACTAGTCCAAGCATGCATCTAAGTGTGGTCATCTTCACAACCGGAGAGAATATCTCATCAAAGTCCACACCCTTCTCTTGCTTGAACCCTTTAGCAACCAAACGGGCCTTGTACCTAGGCACATCATCACCTGTGACCTTCATTTTGTAGACCCATTTACATGGCAATGCTTTCTTTCCATGTGGCAAAGAAACCAAGTCCCAAGTCTTATTCTTCATAAGTGAACTCATCTCTGATTGCATAGCATACTCCCACTTGCGTTGATCCTCACGCATCATAGCCTCTTTGTAGCAAGAAGGCTCCCCGCAATCAGTAAGCATCACATAGTCTACCCCTGGAACAAACCTATCAGGCGGTCTAGACACTCTAGATGATCTTCTCAAGGGCATTTCAGCTTGCTGTCCCACTTGCATATCAGCCACATTTGGCTCATCATTTCCACCAATAGATGATCCATCATCTACCCTTGATTGTATACCTGTGGGAGTACTTGGTGGTACCATTTCTTGCACATTTGGTGCATGGACAGCTTGCTGTCTATCAACATATGCAGGTGGATTCACATCCTGGAAAGTGATTCTCCTCATTTCCACATCCCTCATGGGTGCCTTATGCATCTTCTTCTCATTGAAGACCACATCATGGCTGCGTATGATCTTCTTTGCTTCTAGATCCCAGAGACGATAGCCCATCTCTCCACTTTCACCATAACCCAGAAAGATGCATTTCCTAGACTTAGGATCTAGCTTCTTTCGAAGCTCTTTTGGCACATGTGCATATGCCTCACACCCAAATATATGCAAATGAGAGTAAGAGGGCTTCTTGCCACTCCATGCCTCTTCAGGAATACCACCATCCAAACTCTTACTAGGTGATCTATTGATCACATGCACTGCAGTCTTCATTGCCTCAGCCCAAAAACCACCAGAAAGACTTGCATTGGAAAGCATGCATTGCAACCTTTCTTGAATGGTACGGTTCATCTTTTCTGCAACTGGATTTTTCTCTGGAGTACGAGGGGATGTGAGCTCCCTCTTAATCCCACGTGTATCACAGAAATACTGAAAGTCATGAGAGAGATACTCTCCACCATTGTCAGTCCGTAGGCATTTAAGCGTTCTACCTGACTGATTCTCAAC
Organism: Dipteris shenzhenensis; assembly: GCF_047967505.1. Taxonomy (NCBI): domain Eukaryota; kingdom Viridiplantae; phylum Streptophyta; class Polypodiopsida; order Gleicheniales; family Dipteridaceae; genus Dipteris; species Dipteris shenzhenensis. The sequence goes on along the minus strand of NC_141605.1, from coordinate 49,037,494 downwards.
CAAGGCCAGCCATTTCTGAAATACCTGGAACACATCACTCTTCTGAGCTATAGCATAAGCCCACACTTTCCTAGTTGCATCATCAATGAATGTCACATAGTATTCAGCCCCGCCTAATGACCGTGTAGGCATGGGACCACATACGTCTGAATGCACCAAATCAAGCATTTCAAACTCTTTCTTTCCCCTTCTTTTATGGGCTGATTTAGTCTGCTTCCCATAGAGACAGTGCTCACAAAATTCAAAATCAGAGAAACTCAAATGCGGTACATAACCCAAACGGCATAAGAGTTTCATTCCATTCTGGCTCATGTGCCCCAACCTGCAATGCCACAAAGAAGTGCTTGGCTGCTCGGTTATTGCAACAACATGATCAAATACCCCTGATACATGTAAGGGATACAAAGTCCCACACTTGGCACCCCTGGCCAAAAGCATAGAGCGCTTTTGAATTTTCCAACTCTGAAAGCCAAAAGTGGTGTGAAAACTAGCATCATCTATCTGACCCACTGAAATAAGACTCTTGGTCAGCTTAGGCACATGTCTCACATGTTTCAAAAAAAATGCAGACCCATTTGCAAAAGAAAACTTTATGTCACCTGCTCCCACTATGTCACATGCATAGTCATTTCCAAGATGCACACAACCTGTCTTTCCACTATCATAAGTGGAGAACCATTCCCTATGGGGAGTAACATGGAATGAAGCACTAGAATCCAAAATCCAATCCTGAGAATATGCATCATCTGAAGTGGTAAGCAACTCTGCAGATAAACTAGACATGAAGAGAAGGTCATTGTCACTATCATGTGTGACTGCATTGATCTCCTCGATCTTCACTTTTCCTTTTTCCTCCCTTGGACTCTCTTCCTTTTGATTTGCACCCCAATTTGCATTCTTTTTCTTATCCTTTTGCTCTCTTTTCAACTTGTAGCAATCCTTTTTCATATGGCCCTTCTTGCCACAATGGTAACACTCAATGTTCCGTGCCCTGGATTTGCTACGAGACTTCCCTCTTTCTTGGAACTTCCCCCTGAACTGTGATCTACCCCTTTGCACATTTAAGGCTGCATCCTGCTTGTTGCCATCCATAGACTTCCGTCTAATCTCCTCGGCCAACAAGCTACCCACAACATCATCAAATTTCAGTACTCCACCAGGTGCAGAGTTACTAACAGCTGTACGGAAGGTATCCCATGAGGATGGCAATGAACATAAGAGAAATATTGCCTTAGTCTCCGCATCAAAATTCATCTTCTGAGCCTGAAGCTGGCTGAAAATAATATTGAATTCATTCAAGTGAGAAGCAATGGAGACCCCCTTCCTTCATCTGCAGCTCAAACAACCTCTTCATGAGGTAAACTTTATTAGAGGCAGTTTCCTTCTCATAAGTGGCACACAGTTTCTTCCACAAATCTTCCGTAGTCTGCTCATTTAGTCTGCTCATTTACTACTGTGAAATAAACTGACTCTGCAAGATGAAGTCTAATAGTAGACTTTCCTAATGCATCCAACTCATTCCAATCATTCTCAGACATATCCGCAGGCTTAGCTTCAATCCCTGCCAAGGGTTTAATCTGCTTCTTTTGAATAAGCACATCCCTTATTTGTTCTTTACACAAAGAAAAGTTTGTCCCATCAAACTTTTTAGTGCTGAAAAACTCCTTTTCAGACATGGAAGAGGATGCCATGATGCAAATAAAGCAAAATCCCAAATGCTAGTGCCTGCAAGAGAGAATCACAACAAATACCAGGTGCACCCAAATGTGTATGCCACAATAGACTGAAATATCACAAAAAACTCAAAGCTCAAAGCATCAAAAGATGCATCTGACTCATGTGCATATACTATGCATCCATATGAGCAAATCTGGCCCAAAAGAAAATGCCAATAAGTGCCAAATGACTCAAGCATGAACACTGTCCACTGGCATATGCATCAATAATGTCTCATCCAAGAGAGCATAGCACTATCAGTGCATCACCTGCAATGTTTCAAAGCTGTCCCTCAGCATAAAATAGCATCCATGTGCAAAGTGTCCATAAAAAATAGCATCCCATAAGGCAATTTGGGCCTATCAGCGCATCCAATAAGGACCGCAATGCATCCAAATGGCCTATAAATCATCCACTGCAACCCAATGCATACCACAAGGGCATTCAAAACAAGCCTCGCGGCCATACTTCATTAATGAGCGCTACTGAAAATAGAACCTGAGATGCCTCAAAACATGGGCGCCATTGCATAATCGGACTCAGCAAGAAAACCTGCAAATATCTCTCTTCTGCCAGAACTCCAAAATCCCAACCGATGAGTGAGAAATGGGAGTCAACACTTATCCACTGCCATGTGGCATAAATCTAAGGTTTCAAAACCTTAGAATGAAAAATGCATAACAGAGAGACGAAATCGAATACACAGAGATCTATAACTCTGAAAATCCTCCACCAAATCGTGGAAGAACTGATAGGTACGGGTTTTTGGGCGTCCGGAAAGCAATGGGACAGACGGTTTTGGAAACCGTGGTCTCAATCACTGGGTCCAACACACGGGCTGAAAAACGTTTTTTTGAAACAGAGCTGTTTGTAAACTCCACCGGAGTGCAAATGATGAGCAACATAGAAGTTTTAGGACCTTTTGAGTCCACCGGAACTGACAGATCTGCAAATGGTTGCTCCAAACTTGAGTTCCAACACACGGGCAAAAAACGCAGGAACTGACACAGTGAGTCAGAAATCCACTGAAATGATCCCAGATTCAAGAATGAAGGTGTTTCCAAGCTCCTGAAGTAATTTGGACACCAAAAGCAAGCAATAGTTGCCTCTACAAGTCAGTATGGAGTCTCTGTCATCGAACGAAACAGGGAAAAAGCTCAAAAAACGACTTTTTCTTTGAAAGCTCTTAACAGGCTCTCAAAACCACTTCGCAAAGCCAAAGTGACTTTTCCAAAGGTTCCTCCAAGGTCTCTGCACACTCGGATGCAAGTAAAGTCACCCACAAAGCTTCCCACAAGGCTTCTCCTTCCTCCCACAGAGCTGCTGAGCTTCTAAGCATTCACGCACGCTCAGCTAGATCACTCGGGCTCTGATACCAGTTGAGAGTGCTCTCAACGGAAGCAAGAACGGAAGAAGGAGAGAGAGAGATAGAGAGCCACACAAGTTTGGTAGGTGCAGAACCACCCTAATCTTCTTTTTCATTCATTTATATATGTGTTTGAGTATTGTACATAACCGGGGTTAAGGCACAGTGACCTTTAACCCCCACAGTGGCTCTCAACAAGGAGGAACAAGAAAAAGGAAAAGGTAAGAGAGGTATCTTCTATCTCTGAAGAAATTGATCGGCACCCACATACAGTCGATGTCATCATAGATAATTGCCGTGTCAAAAATGTGTGTGTTGATGGGGGAGCTGCATGTAATATCATGGTGCCCCGAATCATGAAGAAATTGAATTTGAAATGCACAAGGCGTTCCTCCACTCGAATCAAGGTAGCAGATGGTCGATGACTTGCCACCGTGGGAGTCATTGAGGATTTGCCCATCACTCTCAATGGGTTGACCACCATCGTCAATTTCTATGTAGTGGACATCGAAGATACAGGCAGGAGTTACCCAGCCATACTCAGGAGACCATGGTTGAGAAAGAGTGATGTAGTTAGCTATTGGAAGACAGGACACATGGCTTTTGGTGCTTCTAAGGAGAAGATCCCAGTGCAACTAGGTGCCACAAAACCAGAAGAAGAAGAGGAGCAAGACAGTGATACTCTCTCATCCTCGATGTCTGAATCAATGGAAGGATCAGACGGGGGGTAGGAGTTCTCAGATGACGAAGTTTACATGATGGGGGTGTCTCCAACCTTGCCACCTGCAGAAAAGATAGCAGCTAGTCCTCAACAGCTTGAATCTATGCTTTCCCCAGACCGCACTCTAAGTGAGAAAGATGAATTCCTAGAAATGTTCAAAGATTTTCCTGACCTTTTCGTAACTAGCAAGTGGCGGGTCTGGATCCACTATAAGAAACTCAATGCAGCCACCAAGAGGGATCATCATCCTCTGCCCTTTCAAGACCTCATTCTTGAGAAGGTAAGTGGTCATGAGATGTATACTTTCTGTGATGGTTACTTTGGATTTTATGAAATCAGAATTGCCGAAGAAGATGTGCTTTAAACCACATTTGCCACACCCTGGGGAACATTTGCATTCAAAGTAATGCCATTTGGCCTCACCAATGCTCCTGCTACCTTTCAAAGATTTATGCAGATGGTATTTGCTCCTTATTTGGGGGATTTCTTAGAGGTGTTTTTAGATGATTTTTGTATATTCTCATCATGTAAGGAGCACATCATGAAGGTTATATTGGCCTTCCAAAGGGTCAATTATGCAAATGGCAGTCTCAACCCTGAGAAATGCACTATTGGAGCCACCCAAGGGAGGTTACTGGGACATATTGTCTCATCCGAGGGTGTCAAGCCTGACCCCGAGAAGGTAGAAGCTATACTCAAGCTCTCCCAGCCAACAACCAAACATCAGGTACACTCATTTGTTAATCTAGCAAGATACTATCGCCGCTTCATTGATCAATATGCTGCTTTGACATGACCCATGACTATGCTATTAAAAGATGGGGTTGATTTCTCTTGGGATGAGGATTGTGATCATGGGTTTGCACAAATCAAGAATGCTTTGGCTTCAGAACCCATTCTATGCAATCCAGATTGGTCAAAGAATTTCTATATCAATCCTGGGTTTGGTGAGCACACTTTGGCAGGTATTCTTCTCCAGCAAGGGGAGGATTGATTCATGTATCCCGTTCGATTTACTTCTCGACAATTGCTCGACACTGAGCGATGCTATTCGGAGGCTGACAAGCATGCCTTGTCTTTGGTGTTTTGCATTGAGAAATTTAAGCATTATGTGGCTGGAAAGTCCTTCATTATACTCACTAGCACTGGTCTTGCAAAGCAGGTTCTTCAATCACCAAATCCCATGGGCCGGTTGGCCAAATGGTTAGCAGTTTTACAAGAATATGATTTTTCTTTCAAAATTGTAAAAGGTGGTTGTTCCAACTTGAAGAATGCTTTGATTGATTTAGAGGAGTGCCTTGATGCAACCCTTGTAGCAGCCATAGAAGTTGGGGATCCATGGTATGGCGGTATCTATAGGTTTTTAACTGCTTTCTCCTTTCCTCCAAAAAGTAGTAGCTATGAGAGAAAGAAGATCCGCAGACATAGTAGGCGCTACACCCTCTTTGATGGGGTGTTGTACCGTCAAGGCATGGATGGGGTACTAAGACGGGCCATTGATGCAGATGAAGTGCCTAAGGTATTGAAGCATTATCATGATGGATTTTGTGGAGGCCACTATGCCGGTGACTATACAGCTAAGAAGATTTTACATGCTGGATACTATTGGCTGACCTTGTTCAAGGATGTCACTTTGTATTGCAAAACTTGTGAACCATGCCAATTCTTTGGTAGGAATGATTTGCGTCCTGGGCAACATCACCCAATGATGTCCATCCATCCGTTTCAGAAGTCGGGAATAGATTTTGTCGGGCCCTTGCCCATGACTACCCGCAAAAAGAAGTATCTTTTGGTAGCCACTCAGTAAGTTACTAAGTGGGCTAAAGCTATCGTCCTCCCCGCTACAAATGGTAAGGCAATTTCAAATTTCATATTTGAACGTATCTGCACAAGGTTCGGGACACCAATGGAAATAGTCTCTGACCATGGGAGTCTGTTCTTAAATGAAGTAGTGGAGTTACTCATGGATCGCATGGGTATTGATCATCACACTTCTAGCATCTATTATCTAGCATCTATGGGTCAAACAGAGCAAACCAATGGCCTCCTTTGTAAAACCATGGGAAAAATGGCCACAGGAAACAGGAGCCAGTGGGATCAGAAGGTCACTGAAGCCGTGTGGGCTTACAACATCACTCATAAAACGTCTACACGTCACACTTCTTTTGAGTTGATGTATGGAACTGAGGCAGTTTTACCACTAGAGATAGAGATTCCAGCCTTGAGATTGGCACAAGAACAGAGGATGACAGAAGATGAACATGTAGAGGCCAGATTGGTGCAACTTGAGAAGCTAGATGAAACCCGACGCCTTGCACTACACCAAACAAAGATCCAAAAGAATCGACAAAAGGCTCGCTTGGATGCTAAGATTCGCAAGGGATGGGAAAGATGCTTTGCTAAGGGGGATGTTGTGCTATGCTTTGATAACAGATTGGACCACCAAATGGATAAGAAGTTTCTACCACTGTGGACTGGTCCATACAAAGTCATCAAGGAACATAGCAATGGGTGTGTACAAGTTCAGGAGCTACATGAACCATATGGCAAGAAGGTGATCAACAAGCGTTACCTCAAGCCTTTCTTTGTGCGTGATGGACCCAGGCATGGAAATGCTATGCATTCCTTGCCTGGGGGGGAGGAACTGTTATGGATAAAATTGTCTAAGGAAAAAAGCATTAATATGTGTGTGTGTTTGTATGTGTGGCAATAGTATAATAAAATATGGTGTGCATAGGGCCTAGGGTTGAGGTGGCAGGGCATGACCATGTGCCACCCTTCCACGTAAGAGGACCCATAAGGTGTGTTGTACATAATCCATGGTGGTAATATTATAAAATGTAAGGTGGCATGGCTCCTCCATGTGCCACCCCTCCACCTAGGCTGCATTTAGTGAGATATGGCTCAAAGTCCATGGGAGAAGTAATATAAAATAGGTGAAGATGGATATTATATTGGGTTATTCCCTCTATATAGGATAGGTTCATGTGGGGGAGGTATAAAATGTCCAAGAGAGCAAGTTAAATAATGGGGAAAGTAGGATGAGGTGGCAAGATTCCTTGTGCCAACCCTCCACTTGTCCTCCTAGAGGTTTGAACATATTATAAAATTGGGGAGAGATCAAGGGAGTATCATAGACTTGAGATATGGGGCTTGATTTATGTGGAAAAATGAGGCAAAAGGTTGTTATACACAATTGAGAGTGCGTAACCGCCTAGCCCACATGGGAGACTTTTCCACACACACCATGCATGTGGGAGGATGCATTTATTGGGAGAGAGCCCCTCTCTTGGCTATAAAAGGAGGGGGCTATTCCTTGATGGGACACGCTCATTCTTGTAAAGCCACCTAGCTAGTACTTTGATTTCCCCCTTCCCTTCCTTTCAAATAAGGCATGGTCCTCTTCCCTTGATGTCTCTATCTTTACATTCCTCCTCCCATCATGTACACGCTTCTCTTCCCCCTCTCCCTTTCCCCTTGTGGCATAGTCTCCCTCTTCATTCCCTCCCCTTCTAATTCCTTTTCCCCTCCCATGATAACGTTTCGCCCTCACGTTCTCCTTTCCTCTATGGCCCTCTAGTGTCGCCATGCTTAGCCTCTAGCCTCTAGTCCTGATTTCTTTTCCAGCTAATACTATCCTAAAAAATAGATATTCAATGTCCAAGGCTTCCATACTTCGCAAATGAAAATTAAATTTTTTCTTATGAAGAAGAATTTATGGGATTTAGTCCAGCCAAGGAATCAGTCATCATAAGAGGGTGAATACACCACAACCAAAGGAAAGGGGAAGGCAAGTGACTCTACTTCAACAACACTAGTAGGTGCTAAAAGGCTAGAGAAAGCCTATGCAATCATTGCATTAGATTTGGGAGATGATTCTATGCATCATATTTCAGCAAATGAAGAAACAAATTTTGTGGTAGAGTAAGATAAAGATTGGACCTTCTAAAGCCCAACATGTTTGAACTTTTGTCATCACGTGGTCATGTAGTCAATTTTGAGATTCTCTGCCTGGAGTAGTACTCCAAAAGGAACATTATGTGTTTTTAGTTCTTATAATCTTTGTAAATCACCTCTGGTCACCATATGATGTAGGCCATGTGATATGCGTTTGCCTCCATGGTACCTCTTGCAAACATGAGAAACTAGGTCCACACAAGTACATGCAAGAGAGAGGTCCATTTGGGGGGGGGGTTATCCCATCTTTGTAAACCTTGACTCTTGGGCACCCTTGCTAGCATGAGATCTTAACCATAAATTTATCCTTGACAACCATGATATGGCATGTGAAACTATGTGACTAGATGTATCCTTAACATAGCATGAGGCAAACCCTTGAGGAGGGGCATGTTATGTTGGGATATTTGTGATCAAGGGATTGCTCTAAGGTGCATGTGTGCATCTAGTAGCAGTCACGTATGTGTGTGTGTGTGTGAAGCACACTTGATACTAAAGTACTCTTAGTACTATTTAGGACCATGACATAGGTGATGATGTAGTTTTCCTTAACTTGTTATCGCTTTACCTAGGAATATCACTCTAAGGTGCATGTGTGTATCTAGTAGCAGTCACATGTGTGTGTGTGTGTGTGTGTGTGTGTGTTGAAGCACACTTAGTACTATCTAGGACCATGACATAGGTAATGCATGTTTTAGTTGGCCTCCAACCTACTGAATCAGCTGGGCCAACAGTGAAAGTCAGGGACCTCCAAGGAGACATCGAGTAACCCCCCCTTTTTTGAGAGGAGAGACAACGTGTGGTGTGAGGTATGCAATGGCAATCACCCCTCCAATGAGTGTCCTCGCCTTAAGGCAAGGCAAGTGCTCTACTGTGCACACTACTATAGATGGGAAAACCATGACTCCTCCTAATGCCAATTCCCGAGGATCCTTCCCCAACTAATTTATCAAGCAAGACCCCCATTAGCCCTGACAGCCCCAAGCCAAAAGTATCATATATGTAAAACACACCTTCGGCACCACCACGGAGTTCAACCACTCAATGCTGGAGGTCACAAAGCTGAGAATACTTGTATTACAAAAAGAATTGAAGTTCAACAACCACTTTAGAAGGGGCAATATGCCCTATAAATCCTATTTCCTGTCAACGGTCATCCATGACATGTGATGATGCCTACTTTTAAACTAAGAGATGTTTAAGCTACTGAGTACTAAAACACCGTATGTTAACGTTCCTAACTTAATTTTGTGGCATGGCCATAAAGACCCTGACAAATAGCACCTAGCCATAAAGGCATTGACAGATGCAGTTTCGACCTAGGAATCAGTGACTTGGTTGGCACCAAGTGAGCTCCCAATCAAGCTCAGCTTCTATGGGGATCATTACTTGCATATCTCCAAGGAGGGATTTATTAATCCTCCAAGATATACATGGATCCACCTCCCACATCGATTTAGGATCTCTATTGGACGATTCTGTGTTTCATCACATCGACTCACAATTGAGAGTGTGCGAGTTGAGGGAGTACCCAAAGAGAGCCACATATGTATCGTCGACATGAGATTGAGTGAGAGGAGCACTTCATCTTCAGATCGATTCCTCTCTTATCTAGATCAAAGATCCTTGGCCACCTTCATCCATGAGGCAAGTAGGCACAAAGAGTGCTTACTCAGATCATGGAGATAGGGACAGGACACACAAACAAACTCATCTCAAAGTATGATTACGGACTTCTTCCAACCAGACCACACAAACCACCAGATCACGTGGCTGGTGGCGTAGAGGTCCAAAGCTAGCAGCAAGACACACTCGACTGAGGGCAACGAATGCATAGATCATACTTGGGGACATTCCTTCCATGTTCAGGACCGAAGCCCCATCGACAAATATTCCCATGGCCCTTGTCAAACGTAGAGCCATCTCTAGGAGGCCACAATGGACTGCATCCATGGATAATTGCTAGTGTTTTATGTCTAACCTTATAGCAATATAGCCCCACCCACCAATAGGTCCATCATGATCTCCACTTTTGGGGCCTCCATTCATGTATCTGTTGAATCTAACTAGAGTTGGCATCGGATCTGATTTGATATGATGATGATGATGTTCTAACGATGTAGTATTGATGATGTCGTGACTATGTAGTACTTAGCATTTAGCATGGGTGATGATGCTCATTTAGTAGCTGCACCCTTTTATTGTATCATGTTTCTCAAAGTTTCATGGACCCATCGGTTTTAATAAACTCTCTCTCTCTCTCTCTCTCTCTCTCTCTCTCTCTCTCTCTCAATTTTGCAGGTTGAGATATGGAGATGAAATTTGAAAAAGTGTCTCTTTGATGCGTTATGCCAACGGTGCTCTAAGAGGTAGAGGACTAGGGAAGGAGCTTATCCAAGTCAACCCAATTAAGGTAGAGGGAGTACAAGCCTACACACACTCCTCATTTAGAGAGGCAATGCACACTATGCCATTAGGGCACAATAGAGTGAGATAAACACTCCTTTTTTAGTATGTGATGCCTACTCAAGCATCAAAGAGGATTTCAAAAATATCATCTCAAGGCATTTAAGCATTGCTATTTTCCTCTCCCAATGTGGCCATACCTTAGCTATGGGAGCATACGTAGCTAAGGTTTAGGAGACAAGACGTCATCTTTTGGATCATGAGACATGCAGCATGTTTTCCACCATATGTATTAACCTAAGTTTCAAATATGTGAGGGGGCATGGGCATTAATTTTATTAACCTAAGTTTCCTTCTACCCACCTCTTCCGTCTCCCTTGCCCTGCTCCTACGCTCCCTCTCCCTCGACCTATCCTTGCCCCTCTCTTCCTCTGCCGTTCATTCCCCTCTCCCTGTTCCCTCTCCCTCTGCCTCCATGTTCCCTCTCCCTCCGCCTCTCTCCATCTTCTCCCTTCCCTCTCCCTCAACCTCCCCCTTCCCTTGCCTCTCCCTCTCCTCTCCCTCCACTCACCTTTCCTCTCTTCACTCAACCTCTGTGACACTCAACTTTCCTCTTCTTCCTCCCTCTCCTTCCTCCTTGGACTCAAGACCGTCTACTTATAGCTAGCCGCACTTCTAGAGACTTCTGGATCTAACATCTTCTCAAGAATCCTGCATGCAGACTTGTCGTTGCGCCTTAATCAATCGGTCCCCTCTCAAATATGCTTACGTTAATCTCCCTCCCGATCGACTAATTAATTAATAGCATTTTTTATTGCTGGGGGGCCATGTTTAACCTTTCACGTTGTTCAATCCTTCGCTGATTTCGTTTACGTGCATGTAGGTTTCCTCTCAATCTTTAAAACAAAATCAACATGTACTCTCTCTCTCTTTATATATATATATATGTACACACACACACACATGTATACTTCCCCAACTATGAATTATTATTTCATTTACCCCCATAAAATCTCCCCTTTACACTCTCTTTTTAACCACCCCACACACCAAGCACACTAATCGTCCCATATCTCTTCTGATCTTGTCTCAACGCATGTACTCATTCACTCTTTCTCAACTTGTGACTTAAACTTCACTTGTGGCTTAAATTTTTTTTAATTATCTAAGAATCCATATGGTTGTCTATATTTCTAGGTAAAGCGATAACAAGCCGGGGAAAACAAGCATTACCTGTCTACCCAAACATAACTATGATATTCTAACACCTAGCTTGTTTGGATCACGGTGGCATGTAAGTGGACTCCGACCTTGGAACATGGACTGCCTGAGGATTCGACACCTTTTTTCAACATTATGTTTATCAAACTCAATATTATTAAAAATTCTTAATTTTGATCGAAATATTTGCAAACTCTAGTTGTTGCATTTTTCAACTTAGATGTCTCAAACCTTTTTTCCTTATATGTTTTTCTTTTTTTACTTTATATACAATTGATGGAATTAATTGTATGGCTCAATTATTGATGAGACTTTTTAATCTAAACACATGCTTTGATTTCCCAACTAACCTTTGGTCGAACTAGTACCATACAGTTGGTTCACATCCACTGGATAATTCTTTACCATGGATAATCCTTAGTTATTTTGTGATCCGTCTTATTTTTTACTAACTTTTATATCTGTTTTGCAAAAGTGATTTACACATTTACTATAGGCATTATTTTTTCATTTTGACACTTATCATACAAATCCACTTTTATTTACTTATTGTCAGTAGAGGTAGAAAGTAAGTTCTATATGGTGGGCTTACTCCCCACCATGTGGTCTTATCCTTTGGATTGGGGGTGAGCAACACACACACACACACACACATGTATACTTCCCCAACTATGAATTATTCTTTCATTTACCCCCGTGAAATCTCCTCTTTATACTCTCTTTTAAACCACCCCACACACCAAGCCCACTAATCGTTCCATACCTCCTCTAATCCCATCTCAACCCATGCACTCATTCGCTCTTTCTCAACTTGTGACTTAAACTTCACTTGTGGCTTAAATTTATCTTAATTATCTATAAATCCATATGGTTGTCTATATTCCTAGATAAAGCGATAACAAGCCGAGGAAAACAAACATTATCTATCTACCCGAACGTAACTATGATGTTCTAACACCTAGTTTGTTTGGATGGTGGCAAGTAAGTGGACCTCGACCTTGGAACCTGGACTACCTGAGGATTCTACATCTTTTTTTAACATTATGTTTATCAAACTTAATATTAAAAATTCTTAATTTTGATCGAAATATTTGCAAACTCTAGTTGTTGCCTTTTTCAGCTTAGATGTCTCAAACTTTTTTTCCTTACATGTTTCCCTTTTTTTACTTTTTATCAAATTGATGGAATTAATTATATGGCTCAATTATTGATGGAACTTTTTAATCTAAACACACATATGTGGTGTATGTGTGTGTGTGTGTGTGTGTGTTTCAAGTTGTTTCAGCCTTCATTCATTTCCTTCATGTGCGCGTAGGTTTGCTTTGTCAAATTTCAAAACCCCTATGTTGCTGCTTGTTGTTAAGATGGAATATAGTTGCTCAAACATATACCTTTGATGGCAAGAATTCTCATTTTCAAAATGGATGCTTTCTTGATCTATTGCAAGAGTCTTGTTAGAAAGCCTTTACATCTTTGCTACCTTCATCCCTTCTTGGCGCGCATTAGAGGGTGAAGTGCGGTACTATTGCTTCAAAAAAATAGTTAAGATGTGACTATCGGCAAGGGAGCTTCGTCTTTATCCTCTAGCATGCCCAAAGGCACAAAGTCACCATAAGCTAAGAATGACAGTTGTTGGTACCTCCTTTAACACTATATGAAGAGCCAAAGGTGTGGTACCTAGGATGATCTAAGAGAACTTATAATATTACATGAAGACAAATGGGGGAGGATCTCTCAAAATTACAAGTCTTTTTTAAGACCTCCCCATGCAGAAGAGGAACGATTGCATCGACCTTGACATAAACAAGAATCTTCAAAAAGATATCATGCTCCATCTCATGTGAGGCTCTCAAATCTAGCTCTTTCTCGATAAGGATTCTAACTTCTAGCAACATTCATCTTAGAATTTCTTTTCAAGACACCACGTAAGCCCTACAATTGTTGGCACTAGTATTTTGACTTGTTAATTGCTTTGAGTAAACATTTATTGAGACACTACCATCCATGCCAACTTTCTTCTATCTTTTGCAAACAAGAAGAGCTGAAGTTGATAACATTTTGCAATAGATTAGAGGAGATTCCAAGGTTACTTGGTCCCATTTAAATGCCATTGTATAGCATCGGGATGTCTTTCTAAAGGCAAGTGGATTGCTACACATTCTTAGAAGTCCTTGTACAAAGCTAGTTTGAGCATCAACGTAAGGAATAAAGCAACATCAGACAAGAATGATGTCGACACTTGTTTGAAATTTGACAAAGGGAGGCCCCATAAGAATCCAACTGTGAATTGTCCAACTAAGGCAAGAAGATCGGTAATCAATGTGCCAATAGGCTGATTGGGAAGTCGTCTTCCTACAGTGCCTGACGGAGTTGCATCTAAAAAACAAAAGATTAACCCTGTAGATAATGCATCTAAAAAACAAGAGGTTAACCCTATAGATAATGCATTGCATCTATGGAGCTCACATGCTTGTTCAATACAAGTGGAAGGCATCAACAAACAGGGAGTAGGCAATTCGAATTGCCCAAAGGTTTGACACCATGTAAGAAGACAAGAAGAGAGGAGGGTACCTGGCTGATCTGCAGGAGCATAAGGCGGAGCAGAGAACAGCAGTAGGGACCCAAGAGAAGAGGCCATGAGCTCATGGATGACATCAGCAACAGTACGGAACAATACGGAGCTGAGGCGCAAACGTGTGGGCAGATCAGGGAGCCAAGAAATAGCGCAGCATAATGGGGGTCTATGGGCAGGTATACAGCCTGCAGCAGGGTCTCCAGCAGCAGCAAAGGGGAGCCTAGCAGCAGCCCAAAAGGGCCTGGCTAGGGCCCTTATTTAGGGCTGGTTGGGCTGAGCCAACCAGGTCAGTTGGGCCAGCCAACCAGGTCTGTCCAGTCGGCCCATTTAGGGCTGGCTGGTCGGTCCATTTGAAAGGGCCTTGGGGCCTATAAAAGGAGAGGCACTTGCCTCATTTCATATCCAGCAGCCAGCGATCCAGGAGGCAGAAAGGAGCAGCAGGAAGCCACCCTCTGGGCCTATAGCCAGGAGGTGAGAGGGTGCTTGAAGGGCTGCAGACTTAGCTCCAGGGAGAGGCTGAACCTAGACTGTCTTCTAGGGCAGCAGGTCGCTGAGATCATCATCTTCTTTTGTAGCTGTTCACAAGCAGGTTGGAGCAGTGGAACAGCTATCTTGGGGCCTACATTCAGGAGGACCAAGGGGACCTGTGTGCTGCAGACCAAGCAGGGGCTGCCCACCTAGGCTGATTCACAGGCAGTAAGGTGGAGAAGAACACACTAGAAGGAAATTCTACAGATGCTTGAGGTGGAGCATGCGGGCTCGAGTCTAGAGATAGCCAACAGATAGGAGAAGTACCTTGTGGTAAGATCAGAGGACCACACCATTGGTGGGACTCTAGATCTATCTCTTTTGTATTGTGTCCATAGTTTTGGACGGAAATATATTATTTTCTCTATCTGGCTGGTTCATTGTCTATTGATTAGTCTACACATCTATTTTATGCACATAAGTTAAGAAGTTTGTAATTCCACATCCCACACCACACTGTGTGAGCTCCTGGCATTACTATAAGTCTTCCGCTATGTGTACCCTTTGTTGGGTAAATTCTAACATGGTATCAGAGCCCAAGTAGGAGGCTCACAGGTGTGGGAGCCTGAAGGCATGGACCTTGCTGAAGGACGACCCTGATTCAAAAGCTCTTGGAAATCGACTTCCACAACTGGAGGATTGTGCCCTTGCGAGAAGGAGGGTGACTCAGGTTCAGTCAGGTGTGTTTAAAGTTCGCGGTCCATGTTATCTGGAGATGTACTTTTGTTGTAGACCTTGCCAAAGGAAGGACGGGTTAAAACAGACCCTAAGAGCATGGTGCCTGGAAGACTCCAAGTTGTTCACTCATTATGAGGGGGACAGCTGGAAGATCGTAGAGGCTGGGTTGCTCGAGTTCGAAGGCAAGAATGTGACAGAAGGAGGTGGTGCCAGGAGGTGCTACCAAAGATGGACCTGTGTACCAAGATGGTGTGCTGAAGCGGAACCAGACCTGGTGGAGCAAGAGCCACTGGATGAAAAGCCAGGAAAAGATTTCGACATCGAAAAGTTCCAGAGGACTACAACCATGGAGTTACTGGAGCATCTTCATCGACGTGTTGGCATTGGGCCGAGATGTGTCGTTGAGAGGGGGTGTTGGAAAGGTCACCTCCCCATCTGTAAGCCCCCATATGAGGAGAGCGTGGGGGAGGGAGACCTTGGGCAGGATGTGCCCCAAAAGAAGAGAGGGGGTACCTGGCGGATCTACAGGAGCATGAGGCGGAGCAGAGGACAGCAGTAGGGACCCAAGAGAAGAGGCCATGAGCTCATGGATGACATCAGCAACAGTACGGAACAATACGGAACTGAGGTGCACACGTGTGGGCAGACCAGGGAGCCAAGAAATAGCGCAGCATAGTGGGGGTCTATGGGCAGGTATACAGCCTGCAGCAGGGTCTCCAGCAGCAGCAAAGGGGAGCCTAGCAGCAGCCCAAAAGAGCCTGGCTAGGGTCCTTATATAGGGCTGGTTGGGCTGAGCCAACCAGGTCTGTCCAGTCGGCCCATTTAGGGCTGGTTGGTTGGACTATTTGAAAGGGCCTTGGGGCCTATAAAAGGAGAGGCACTTGCCTCATTTCATATCCAGCAGCCAGCAATCCAGGAGGCAGAAAGGAGCAGCAGGAAGCCACCCTCTGGGCCTATATCCAAGAGGTGAGAGGGTGCTTGAAGGGCTGCAGACTTAGCTCCAGGGAGAGGCTGAACCTAGACTGTCTTCTAGGGCAGAAGGTCGCTGCGATCATCATCTTCTAGAGTAGCCGTTCACAAGCAGGTTGGAGCAGTGGAACAGCTATCTTGGGGCCTACATTCAGGAGGACCAAGGGGACCTGTGTGCTGCAGACAAAGCTTGGCAGGGGCTGCCCACCTAGGCTGATTCACAAGCAGTAAGGTGGAGAAGAACACACTAGACAGAAAGTCTACAGACGCTCGAGGTGGAGCACGCGGGCTCGAGTCTAGAGATAGCCAGCAGATAGGAGAAGTACCTTGTCGTAAGATCAAAGGACCACACCATTGGTGGGACTTTGGATCCATCTCTTTTGTATTGTGTCCATAGTTTTAGACGGAAATATATTATTTTGGTGGTTTCTCTATCTGGCTGGTTCATTGTCTATTGATGAGTCTACACATCTATTTTATGCACATAAGTTAAGAAGTTTGTGATTCCACATCCCACACCACACTGTGTGAGCTCCTGGGCATTACTATAAGTCTTCCGCTGTGTGTACCCTCTGTTGGGTAAATTCTAACACAAGATTCCCTGGACCTTTCAGCTCGTATACCATTAGCTGCACATCCATCTTGGCCTAAGGACCTTTGGACCTACTAAGACATTCAACAACAAAAAAAAGACATGCAAGCCAAAAGAACTGTTTGGCCCAACTAAAACATTCCATCTTATCCTCCAGTAACGGAAAAAGAGTATTTGTTAAGGTAATAAGATGACGTTTAAGCTGTTGATTCATGACCATAATATTCATCATAATCCATTACAAAAGCAATAAGGCTAAGGGAACTCACCCAAATGGACTTTGCTTGATGCTGAGAAGCTCAATGTCAAACTGCTTGATGTAGATAAACAAGAATTAGATGTATAATTAAAGAAATCTGCAAGAAAGCTGAGGTTTTTATAGTACTACAGTAAAATAATCCAATCAAAGGGCAAAAGAATCCAGGACTACCTCAAGGGTTGCATTTGGAGGAATTTCTTGTATACCTTTGTTCCCATAGGCAAGCTCAGGAGGAACAATAAGCAAGCTCAGGACTTTGTATGCCTGAAACCACTTTGACCTGTGCATCATACGAAACATGTATATCTCGCAAGACGACTATTTATAAGGTCCACTCACAGTGCCACCAGTTACTCCCAACCCTTGTCTGCTTGTCATGAATGTCACACCCTTCCACTTGGCTACATAATGTACCTGCCAAATATTTCCAGGCCTCCACTCAGGAAATATGGTTGAAAATTAAATCCAATATCTACCTGACACCCAGGATTTTGCAAAGCCGCCCTTAATATCAGAACATATCTGGTTTCAGCTTTAGGAGAAAACAATGCAAGACTAATACTTGAATCTTTCTAACTAAACTTCACGTTTCAATGGGTCATAGGCATCTCACAGCAACACGAGAACCCTTTGCAGCAACAGCACCACCTCCAACTTTAAGATCATAATACCTAGAAAACAAAAAGGTAGGCCACCTTCAAATGTAATATGAAAGGAAAATGAATGTACGAACCCCAGTTTTCATTGATTACTCCGCACTCCTCAGGACTAGTAGGAATTGGACTTTTCCACCTAGGTTCACTATGTCTATTGAGTACAATGTCCTGATTGATCTCTCACATTTATTCAATGTGGGTTACAAAGCAGTCCATATTTCTAACAAGCACATCATGCATTGAAGTGTGTCCCACTTTGAAAAACTGCAAGTGTGTCACACTATGAAAAACTGCCTGGATTAAAATGTGATACTTAAAACAGTTCATTTGTCTGAAAAGAAAATTATAATACAGTTATAAGCAAAAGCAAATTATCCCCAATAAGAATCAATAAATAACAGCAGTTTATGAAACTTCGTGTATAAATTAAGCAGAATCAACTAGATAGGTTACCTACTTGAGACCGTTTGGAAGAGTCTTGTACTCACTTTCAGGAACTTTCTCCCCCCTGAGCTGTCACAGGAGAAACAAGCTATGCTGGGGAAAATAAAGGAAGAAAAGAGACATGCACAAGGAGCTAGATCCTCTGCTATAAGTACAACACACAATCCATCAAAGAAAGGGCTTCTTACCGCTCGCCTGCTGGTGGACACAGCCTCTACTTTGTCCTCAGCTACCAATCCTATCCATGACAACTCTTCAATCTCTCTCTCTCTCTCTCTCTCTCTCTCTGTGAAAACCCAGTGTCTCAAGAACTAGGATAACATCAGTTTTATGTGACCATTTCATCTAAAACAATGAAGATCTAACATGAACGCAATACATCACGAAATTGGATTGCAATTTGGATCAATGAACACCCTACATGAGAGCAATACACCATAAGATTGACAAAGATAGAAGAGGTAAAGGATGCCAAGAAGAAGACAATTGCTTACACAAGAGAAGGCGAAGCACTAATCACGGAGAAGACAAGGAGGCACATGTAGCATAGCATGAGAGACAAACAGCAATGACAAAAGGATTGCACTCTGCTCCAACCTGCTCCACCATTTCGTTGGAGTGTTGCTGGACTATGGGGTAGGTCCAAACTTTTTACCCATGGCCTACCCTTTGTCTGCCCCCAAAACTCAGCTGCCTTTTGACTCCAGGTTTATGGAGGCTGCCGATAGGTGGTGGATAAAATAGCACAAGGATGGGGTGGCTCCAATCACCTAGGAAATTTTCAAACTAGAGTTCCGAAAACAATTTCTGCCTTGAGATGAGCTTCTAGAGCATGGGATGAGTATAGGTATCTCAGGCAGAGGAAATTATCAGTAGCTGACTATATTGATAAATTTCAAGAGACATTTATGAAGATCCCTTGACCTTTACCTCGCTTGGTTCAAGTCAAAGATTATATACTTGGGTCCCATGATTGCCTATGTTCGACGTATGGAACGTTCCAAGAGTCCATTCTATTCTTTTGCACATATGTAACATGTTTGTGTTTCAACAAGTTTTAAAACCTTGTACAAGTACCCACTCTAAAATATACCTAGATGAATCCAGGAACATTCCCAAACTCATCCTCTAAAACCACAACATAGTGCAGTTTCAATCTCACGATAGTCACTCATAAGATTGAAAACCATAAACTCCATCACGCATAGCAGGGACTAGCTACTATGACATCCTCACTGACGTCATCAGTGCCCAACAGTGGGTGTAGACCATAGTATAAATATATGCTCTCACACTACAGCTGCTTGTGATGTCTAGACGATTTCATTTTAGCCTCTCCCAAATGAGAATCTAAATCTAGCTGATAGGGCAACGCACTAATTAAGATAGAAAGAATTCTCGCAATACCAACAGGCTGCAACTTGGACGAAAACCTCACAAGGTGAAACTTGCATGTCCGCTAATATGGCAGAAGCATATACCTAGATGAATCCAGGAACATTCCCAAATCCATCCTCTAAAAACACAACATAGTGCAGTTTCAATCTCATGATAGTCACTCATAAGATTGAAAACCATAAACTCCATCACACATAGCAGAGACTAGCTACTATGACATCCCCACTGATGTCATCAGCGCCTAACAGTGGGTGTAGACCATAGTATAAAAATATGCTCTCACACATACAAATCCACACCCCCTCACATACTTGGGCATCCATTTATACAAAGTCTTCGTACTGAGTTTTTGTCGGCACTCCGGAGGTGAAGGGCAAACTCAGCCATGATAAAGGCTAGCACTAAAGGAGAAGGCTAATCAAAAAGTAGTCCAAATCTCTTCATTAAAGCTACAACTACTTGTGAGCTCTAAAACTCTAAAATCTGTTCATTTTTTTGGCTATCGAACGTACACCCAAATTTTTTTTGTTCTTTTAGTACCGCACTAATATCGAACGGTACACATCATACGCGATCGAACGTGTCAACCATGTACTTGGCTTGCATGATAGAATCAAAATGAAACTCGGGGGAAAATATGCCAACACATTGGATGATGCAATAACAATTACGTTGAATTATGAGGAAACAAGGGGTAAGGCGAGTGCTTTTGCATGCATGAGAACTCAATTGGTGTTTCCAAAGAAGACAAATTTTGCAAAAAAGTTTGTTGGAGAAGGTACAGTGCAGCAAACTGGCAATCAAGCCAAGCAGGCTAGGATAACTGGTAGTATGTCACAGCCAAGCCACCATATAGGGGTCTCCTATGGCATCCTGGGCTTGGTCAAAGTCTTTCTTAAGCCGAAGGAGAAAGCAAGGAAAGATGCATTCAACTACATTTGTGGAAGGGCTATTGTCGGAAGAATATCGCATGGCTGAAATAGTAATCTCAGAATGTGATGCAAAGGTGGAAGAGAATCCAAAATGAGGATCTTCAAATTCAGCTAGCAGGATCCTCTCTCACGTTAGAAACTGCTTTATTGTGTGTTTTTGTTTCTAAAACCTGCTTTATGGCATGTTTTATTGTGTTATTTAGTTTCTAAAATCTTAAAAATACAACTTGTGTTTTTGTTTCTAAAAAGTTAAGAATACACGTTAGAAACTGCTTATTGTGTGTTTTTATTTCTAAAACCTTAAGGATACATCTTAGTAATATCCTATCAAAACCTACAGCAACAGGGTATTCAAATTTTGCTGGAATGGAAGTAATATAAACGAAGGGGCAAGTTGCCAAGCATAATGTGATTGTATTTTTTGACTCGGCATCAATGCACAACATTATTAACTCAAAACTGGAAAAAAAATGAAGCTGAAAATCAATCCGTCTACCTATGCCTATAAAGTTCGAATGACAGATTCCAATTGACGAGAGACTAAAATGAAATCGTTTAGACTTCACAAGCAGTTGTAGCTTGAATGAAGAGATTTGGACTACTTTTGGATTAGCCTTCTCCTTTCGTGCTAGCCTTCGTCATGGCTAAGTTTGCCCTTCACCTTCGGAGTGCCGACAGAAACTCAGTACGAAGACTTTGTATAAATGGATGTTGAAGTATGTGTGGGTGTGTGGATTTGTATGTGTGAGAGCATACTTTTATACTATGGTCTACACCCACTGTTGGGGGCTGATGACATTAGTGGGGATGTCATATTTGCTAGTCCCTATTATGCGTGATGGAGTTTATGGTTTTCAATCTTGTAGGCCATCTTCTGGTGGTTCTAGTGATGCCCTATAGGCCATGGTATGTGCCTTGTAGGCATAAATGTAGGCACTTGTAGTGTTAGTGCCTTTTAGGCCACATAGGACACTTAGGACACTTAGTCCTAGGTCTAGGTACAAGTACCTTGTACTTAGATTTTTCATTATCCTAGTTTTGACGGCTAAGACTCGTGCGACTCTTTGCTACCTACACACTCTCTCTCTTTCATTCGATCCTACAGTGATATCAGAGCCACGTTAATACTTGCTTCCTACTCCTAGACTCGCACCAGCTCCCTTCAGCCTACCTGCTCCTCCATCCGTACAGTCCGTACGACTGTACGGACCCACACAAACAAGCTTGCAATCAAGACCCCCGCCGTAGAGAACAACAAGTACCTGTTACAACCGTACGCTCTTCTCCGTACCTATGATTTCGTACACCAGACATCCGCACGACAGAAGTACTGCGCCATACACCTTTTGTACAGCCGTATAGAAGGTATCGTAACTGCTTCAATACTTCCGTACCTAAGTTCAGTACATCATAACTGCGCGTATATTGTCCGTACTATTCCGTACATCGTACCTACACTATGCACTATAGATTGGATCTGCTCCATACAACCGTACACAGTAGTTGTCTGTACAGCTTGCATACAGCGTATCCGTTCCATATGTCACCGTACAGGGCTCCATACTACTCTCCGTACAGTCAGCATATCTGTCCCGTACTATGTTTTCATATAGTTATACATCTCGCATCCGTACAGTTGCACACTGGATTCTGTACTGTTCTGTACATCCGTTCAGTACCTGCGCTGCACGTTGTACTTCGGGATTTGGTTCAAGACTGTCACATTGTGCCATGCCATCACTCAGGTCAACAAAATTTGGGGTTTTTGTGTTGGGAGCTCAATTTCAACTAGTGTTTGGGACAGTAACTCATACTTTTGCAGCTTCAAGCCTTGAGGCTATATATTGAGTCACATTTGCAGGACATTGAGTCAGATTTTACAGGACATTGAGTCACTTTTGCAGGACAGTGAGTCAGATTTGCATACATTGGGTCACATTTGCAAAAATTTCAGCAAAATTTGGGGCTTTTCTACATTTGCTCTCTTTTTGGCCTATTTGCCCTTAATAAATTTGGGGCTTTTGCCAGATTTGCTATTTTTTGCAGTGAACATTGCCTGTCACAGTCACATTTGGGTCAGATCTGCATTTGCCCTTTGATTTGGGTCAGACAGTTGCAGATATTTGCTGTCATTTTTTGGATAGCCAGCTTTTTGCAGTGATAGCCTTCAGGCTTTTGGGTTTTCAGGTCCTTTTCAGGGTATCACATTTGCTATGGCTGGGAACAATCAAGATTTATTTGGAGTTCTTCGTGAAAATGATAAGTTGGATGGCACCAATTATCCGATGTGGTCTTGTTATGCTCTAGCCGAGATAGCATGACCTCGAAAAGATCGGTGGGCATTTTCCCTTAGACGACCGACTTTTGTAATATTTTATGTGCATAAATAAAATGGTCAAGGGAAGTAACTGCCAAGGTCCTAGGTGAGGGTGTATTGGCATCGACTAGGTGGTTCTGAGTGCTAAGGCCTAGGTACACCTAAATGTGTAAAAATGCCAAGGGGCAAATGTTTTAATTGTGCCGCAGGAGAGGGGTAAATGGTGTACCAAGCTAAAGGTCTAAAATGATGACATGTGGCAGGAGGGAACCATTCAGGGAGTTGTGGGCTTGTGGATAGGCATGAAGCAATGAAATTACGTATCTTTTATGTGCATGCAATCCTCAAGAGAGGCTGGGAGGATATTTGGGATGCCTACGCCTGTGAATTACATCTGTGAATCGGCAAAAAGAACGAGAGATTAGTTAGTGATTGTATCATTTGGTATAAGAGCTCAGGCGTGGGATATGTGACGACACAGCCAAGCTCCAGACTTATAAGCTGTCGTAGGAGCGTAGGGTGTTAGGACGACGAGGGAAAACAGAAGAGTAGGCTGATTCTGAAAGAGAGAAGCGAATAGCTAGTTGCCTTTTTGGATCTGGGCTTTCCATCGCAGGGGCTGCACATTTCCCATTGAAAGATCGAATAGCAGGGCAGGAAGGCGAGAAAAGGCTTGGTGTCGTCCAAGCAGCTGGGTGCTTCATCGTGCAGCATATACTCCGAGCTCCGAGGCAAGGATTTGGGAAAGTAATAGCCAAGGGCAATTGAATGTGGGAACGACTAAAGTGAAGAGCACTCTCCACGACACCTTGCGCAACAAGGCATTCACCACGTCACGATGTAGGTACAAGTAGCAGCTCGCTTTGATCGTCTTCTTACGTTCGATGAGCTCTCCAGTACCCGCCCCCGCAGTAGCAACAGCTCGTCGCCTTCGTCCCTCATTTTTCTTGCTTCTCGCTATCTCGGAGAGGGGTATCGCTATTGCTGTTGTTGGTTCGATAGCTGGAACCACTCATGACTTCATCTGAGGATCGATGGTAGCGTGAAAGAGCAGAAACCTGGCCCTTCAGAATTGCACTATGTATCAGGAGGGGTGACGGGTGATTTTTGGGTCTCAGCATCGTCTCCAACGATTTATTCCAGGGAGCATCAATTTTTTTCCTTCTATACAACTTTTCAGTTGCAGTCTATTATTCCTGTACAGCATATTTTTGGGGTTTTGACATATGGAAAGAAGTTATTATTATTATTATTATTATTAACACTTATTTCATTAATTTTGGACTCATATATCTACTTTTGGACTATTCCTTAAAATCCTTCCCAACTGAAAAGTTTACTTTATGAAACTGTCATTCGAGAATCAAAAGTTCACTTTCTGGCACTATCATTTTCACATAAGACATTTCAAAATATCTCTCTACAATGTTGTACAAATAATGCAAAAACTACTATTAAATCCTAAATTTGTATTTCTTGTTAATAAGAATCATATTCTTAAAATAAAAAATCCAAGTTATTAGTTTAAATCCATGAAAAACCATGCTATTGAGGATTCACAACATTTTAAAAATGTATACATAAGAGACCTGTAAGACTCTTTTTACTTTCAATGCAGAAAACTATAACACTCTTGAATATTCAAGAAATTAAAAGGTTTATATACACATGAGACATGATGGAAGCCTCTTTTGTACTCCAAAAAATAGCAATAGCTATGCTTGCAATTTTACATTATCATGTCATAAGTTTTACAACAAATATTGCTCTGGATGAGTCTTTGTACAAAGGATCTCCTATGGCCTTTTCAATAATTTAATTTTTCCTTTACAATGAGTTTAGTACAAATGGGCGATCCAAACATTTGCTTGTTTGAATGCCCTTTTCTATCATGATCACAGAAATGAGCGATCCAAACATTTGCTTGTTCAGAATGTCCTTTCTGTCGTCACTTGTCGCTTGGGTGCCATCTTCATTCACTCTCATCTGACAACCACCACCACCTTCACTCTTTCTTGATATTTGAATGGTGTTATCATGGGCATTCTTCATTTGCGCTATCTCCTTCTACTTCCTCCCGGGCGAGCATCTTTGTGCGTAATAATTGGTTGCGGTAATTTTATTTTGTCTTCTACATCATACCCCATGTGCTTCTTTGTTTTCTTTGACCTTGATTTCCAGGATACTATGACTATCTCTGTGGAAAGTCTTGAAATTGCTTCATGGTTTGGGACCCATTCCTTTTTCAAACAACTACTATACAATGTACTGTTATCTTGGTTCTCCTTCCTGCCCCTTGGCTCATACCATACCGCTGTAAATGTTGTAGCTCTCCCCCGGTCATCCATGCTCATGTCAACTATTTTCGCAACCCAAAACTTCACGTTCTCATGTTCATCATCCAATGGTCGAACTGCAACAAAACAATGGACATCTATGTCTATTTGTGGCATAAACTCTCTCTTCTTGGGTCCACAATATGGACGTGGGAGCAACGATTCAAACTCATTTTCAAAGAGACCACATGCTGGACGCAAGTCATTACCAACATTTGGCCAAAATAAAGGCCGTTCTACCTTAATATCATCTTCTCGCATTTTTGCAAGGTCCTTTATCAATTGGTAGGTCTTGCTAATTACAACAGTAGTGTGTTCCTTCCAAGAGGGCTTCCAATCAGAAAATCTCCGGAGCATTTCCTCTTTGTATGCAATAAAAGCTTTTAAGCCTTCTATTTCACCTTTGGATTTCTCGCTGAATTCTTTTATAGGAGCCCATGTTGGATGCATTTCTTTGCTCGGGATTGAAGTTAAGAGAGAGTAAGGTTTTCAGGTTCCCATTTTGTATCAAGAGAATAGTGTTGCCATTGCATCACTGGTTTTTCATCCTTTAAGAAAAATCGAAAATAGTGTGGAGCGCTATGACCAATCAGGGCATCACCACCTTTTTGTATGAAAGGTAGAATAAAGCTCTTCCAATCATACATCCTCTCAACCATTGAGCATATTGTTCCTTCCTTACGGCCACCAACTTTCCTCCCACGTTTTCTTATCAAGTCATCCATTATCTCCATGTCCTTGTGTTTTAGTTCTCTTGAAACTGTGCTAAATACCTGATCGATATCCTCATGTGTGTGCCCAACCAACAAAAATCCAACTTCAATCTCATTGAAGATTCTATGAGTGATTAGCATTGAGCAAAATGCAAAGAAGAGTACATTCTTATTCTCTCGTCCGCAATTGTCTGCTTGTATTCTCAAAGTTGCTGGTAGGTGACCTTTTTCTGCATGTACATTGTGAATTGCCTTCATAACGGATGTTACAACTTGATTGCTATCGTGTAGATGCAAGGAATCAATCCATATGTCTGCAAAAAACTTAAATCCGTGCACTAACACTCCACATAGATGTGTCTTTAAAAAGTATTTGCCTTGTAGCTTAGGTGGAGTGTTAACGAATCGAGGTAATGTTGTTGTATTTTGATCCATACCATCTACAATAATGCACATGTACTCATTTGGGTGAGAAATAGCTTGCTCCTTCCAAAATGCATATTTTATTCTAGAATGTCGAACAAGTCCATGATGAAATTCTCTCTTTCTTTTGTAAGCTTCTTTTTGTTCTGGAGATGTTGCACTCTCAAGTGCTCGGTTTAGATCATCACAGTCGTTGCACTTTGACATTTTTTGCCTCTTTGGGATTTTAACATGTCCAAAGCTTTTTTTCCAAAGAGTATACAAAGTATGAAAAGATGCCGGTGCATGCCCTCTTTGCCTCTGTGTTTCTCCAATAGAGTTAAATACTTCTTTTTTGGTCAAACCTATCGGAAGATGCATTTCTGATAGGTGGGGTTGCGGTAAAGCATTTTCATAAATGTAATCTTTCAAAATTGCTGTTGCCGCAACCGTTGAGGCTCTTGTTTTGGGCCTTCCTATGTTTCCATGAATGTTAAATTTAACTCCATACTTTGCTTTATTAGCCAAATTCCAATATGTGCCATGTGATAATCCTGTAATAATGCGATATGCATTATTGCATATACTTTTTCCATTTATAAGAGGCCTTATTTGATGTCCTGAACTTTGCCTTCTCTTATCATTTACAAGAAAGCAAGACAATCTCGTGAGTAGGTATTCATTTCTTCTGCTTCCTTTCCTTTGCCAGACATGTTCTCTACAACCCTTGATGTCATGTAAGTTAATGGATCGCATACATGTATGCTTACAGCATGTAGATCGCATTGCTTTTAGCATAACATCTTCATTCATTACTCTTATTCTCTTTGGTTGCTTTTCTGGATCTGCCTGCACTCATTGTCTTTTCATGCATCTGTATGTCCGTTTTGGGACCTTCTGTACATTCTTATTTGGATTTGTGTAGTTCTCCTTGTAAGATTTATTTGTCACGTTGTTTTCATGAGATGTTGCATCCTTGATCTTATCACTCTGACATTCAAATACTGAATATTCCTTTGTTGATGTCATCCTTGCTTTTGATACATTCGTCAAACCATTTGTAACATTTACAAGTTCACAATCAAAGTCAAACACCGAATAGTCCTTTGTTGATCTCATCCCTACTTTTGATACAATCGTAGAACCACTTGTCACAATGGCATTAGAGTGTCCCGAATGATCTTCAAACTCATCTATTCCTGAGAGAACATCACTCATTGATGCACTTTCTATGGATTTCATAACTCCATAGTCAGTGGTGATAGAGTGTCCAGAATGATCTTCAAACTCATCTATTCTTGAGAGAACATCGCTCATTGATGCACTTTCTATGGATTTCAAAACTCCATAGTCTTGAAACTCCTCTACTCTAGAGAGAACATCACTCATTATACTATCGTGCATGATTTCCATAATTCCATAGTTACCTGCTTTGACTCCAAGAACTTTATCAGTATCCATGAAGCCATCCATGCTTGAAGATATAACACTTTTGACATCTTTTCCCAAGTTCTCAATGTGCATGAACTCATCCACCCCGGATAAGGCATCACTTGTGAAACATTTTTCTTTCTCGGTACAAATGAACTCATCGACTTCTGATAAGACGTCAGTGCTATAGTTGAGTGCATTGGAATCATCCATCTCAGAAGGAATAGAGCTTGGTACATTGGCATATTCTTTCAATTCTTTGATGTTGTAGTATACATTATGTTTATCATTAAAAACCACATGCCGAGTCTTTCCAATCTTTAAAAATAGCATGCTCCATCTCAAATCCTTACCTACCTCATAGTAGGGACCATCCAATGACATTGAGTTATCATCCATACCATCATCAGTAACTTTTTGAATTCTCATCTGCGCAAATGACCAGTGTTCAACTTGTTCAAATCCCAAGACTTGACCTTCTGCTACATACTTATTTGTAAATGATAACATTTGTAAAATATCTCCCACTCTAAAATCCAAAGATATGCACTTTGTATTCCTGATGACATGTGTTGGATAAGTCTCATCTCTGTCCCATGCAATAAATGCTTTGTTGGAAGTATTATAGGGCATAACATCTCCAAGGATTTCCATATCCCCACACTTATGCTTTAGCTCAACATGTGCACTAAGAATCCTTGATACGATAACCACCACCTTATCTTCGCCAAGTCTTCTAAAGTGACAAATAGAATTTGGATCACTTTCATGGATTGTAGCAAATGCAACTACTTCTCTTTTGCAACATAAAATCACCTCCATCCCCGGAATAAATTTTGTAGCCATCTCCTTTATGAGTTTCCTTTGCAAACAAGCTGTAATGACCATTATAAAGAACATTAGTCTCTTCTCAATAATCTACTTTATTAATGATTTAAAAATCCAAAACTTGTTTGAAAATTTAATTAGATACTAACCAATAACAACCGTAAACCAATAACAACCCTAAACCCTAAACCCTAAACCGTAAACCAAAACAACCCTAAACCCTAAACCCTAAACCCTCAACCCTAACCAATAACAACCCTAAACCCTAAACCCTAACTCCAAAAGTATATGTAAAAATGAATTTGTACATTGACAAGTCCAAAATTAATGAAATAAGTGTTTATTATAACTATTTTCCCTTTTGAAAGAATGGGATTCCAGGGTAAATCCTGGTGAATCTAGAGCATGATCTATGCAAGAAATGTCCCATCACACAACACCTACTCTGGTGGTTAGGATTTCTGTACTAGAAGATGCCTTACAACAGATCATGAACCAGCAGCTTCAAGTGAATGCTGGTCAAAATGAAATTAGAGAAATGGTGCAAGCCCTGTCGGCTAGACCATCTAAAAATGAAAGGGGCAAAGCTCCAGTAGAGCTAGAGCCCAGTATACACTCATCAGAACGTGTGAAGGTCAAGGTACCTAATATTGCCAACTATAGACCAAAGAAGTAGGCTGGTCAAATGACTGAGCGCAGTTCTGATGTGATCGAGGTTTGGTTACACAAGTGGGAAGAAGCCTTC
Organism: Dipteris shenzhenensis; assembly: GCF_047967505.1. Taxonomy (NCBI): domain Eukaryota; kingdom Viridiplantae; phylum Streptophyta; class Polypodiopsida; order Gleicheniales; family Dipteridaceae; genus Dipteris; species Dipteris shenzhenensis. The sequence continues at coordinate 49,008,304 of NC_141605.1, read as the reverse complement.
GCCATTTGTGAAATCAGATCTGATCTAAAGAAAATCCGCGAGACCACCTGGGAAGGGTTTATTGAGGCAGCGGATAGGTGGTGGATAAAGCAACAAAAATTTCAAGTTGCCCCTACCACCTGGGAAGGGTCTAAAGCTGAATTTAAGAAACACTTTCTTCCACCTGACGAAGTGTCCCGAGCTTGGGATGCTTATAGAAACCTTCGCCAGAGGAATTTGTTGGTGGCAGAGTACACTGACAAGTTCAGGAAATGTGTTATGAAAATAATAGACCCTCTCCCTATGTCGGTTCAGCTGAGAGAGTATATATAGGGACTGAATGACAAGATTAAAATGGAAGTTTGGGCTAATTTGTTGGTGGCAGAGTACACTGACAAGTTCAGGAAATGTGTTATGAAAATAACAGACCCTCTCTCTATGTCGGTTCAGTTGAAAGACTATATATAGGGACTGAACGACAAGATTAAAATTCGGGCTAAATATGTGACTACATTAGATGAATCTATTGTAGTAACCCTGAACTATGAGGATGCCAGGGGTAGACCTAGTGGGTTTGTGCAGGCAGGGACTCAGCATGAGTACCCGAGAAAAGAGGGATTTCAGAGGAAATGGACTTCAAAGACAAGTGTCTCGCAACCAAGTGGCCAAACCAAGCAGGTGAAGATGGTTGAGGGACCAGCAAAGACAAGTACCACTATTGGAGTGAAAAGAAAAGTAACTCCAATGGCAGCCCGGGCTTGGTCAAAGTCCTCGTTGACCCCTGATGAGTAAAAAGAAAAAGCTAGAAAAGAAGGATTGTGCTTCGGCTGCCTTTAGCGACATCAGTGGAAAGATTGTCCACTAAACAAAGACCGTTGCACGGCCAATATGATATCTGAATGCGATGCGGAAATGCAGGAGAGTCCCAATGCGGAACATATGCAGATGCAATTAGCGAGACCTTCTCAGAGGTTAGTACCTGTGTTGTTGTGTCTGTTACTAAGCTAGTAAGCGATGCACCTGATAACATTCTTTCAAAGCCCGCAGCAACGGTGTATACGGTTTTCGGTGAGCCCGAGTTGATTAAAATGAAAGGGCAAGTAGCCAATCATGATGTGATTGTGTTGTTTGACTCAGCGTCAACACACAATGTAATTAACTCGAAGCTTATTAAGAGACTCAAGTTGAAAACTAGTCCGTCTGACTATGCTTATACGGTCAAAATGGCAGACGGAAGTTCAATTGAAGTATGGGATCAAAGGGTTACCCAGTTGGAACTTCAAATACAGGACTATGTTGAGAAGCTAGACTTTGAATTGACCAGGCTAGCTCACGTAGATATAGCCCTAGGCATGGCTTGGCATTTTTGGAAAAATCCAGCCATTGATTGGAAAAAGCATATTTAATTACCAGTTCAAGATGAACGGGGTAGAATATATTTTGCGAGGTGAATAGGATTTACCTCGAGGACCATTGATTTCAGCCATGGAAATTCGGAAGACTCCGAAAGAGTTTCTGTGTCTGTGTATAGCATCAGTACACAACAACACAAAGCAACTATAGACGCACTTGGTAGACGCGCAAAATAGCGGGCGCGTCTATAGGCGTTGCTTTAGTAGAGAAATTACGGGCGCGTCTAAATGCGCGGCTAAACGCTTGTCTATTTACGTGTAAATCACCGTGTCTATTTGCACGTTTGACTTGAGAAAATATGGGCCCGTCTAACATCCCATTTATTAGCATGTGTATTTGCGCATTTATTTGCACGTTTACACTGTGACTTAGACGCGCATTTAGACGCGTAAATAGACGCACTCCAGAGAATACAGAAAGTGAGATTTTGGTGTACATCATTGCTTTCCAAACATTGCCCATGATTACCAAAGCACATAATTTTTTGCAAGCCCACATATACAAGAATTAAGTGAAATGAGGAGAATGAGACAATATGTAAAATAGTTTTGCCAATATCAATTGTGGGGCTATGGTTCAATCTCATCCTCAATGAGATCAACCCTTGCCAAACTATCTACTTCAAAATCCAAACAAATGTTTAGATCTACAAATACATTCAACCCATTACTACTTGTGCCACTCATGTGCTCATCAAAATCAGCATCTCCAATGGTAGGCTCGTCCTCACGGGTAATGCCGGCCTCAATATCTATATCTCCTATCTCATGATCATCCTTCTCTCTTGTATCACGGTCATCATCATGTCCATGGCCATGATCATCCTCCATATGCTCCATATTAGTAAATGTACTATACATCACTTTGGAACGTGGCATAATAGGTATGACATGCCACCATCTATTATTATCCACCATTGGTTGATAGACAACCTAATTCAAACACAAATACAATCATGTTACTTTTCTTGCATCAAATATTTAAAAGCAAGTATTTTTATGTGTGTGCACAGTACCTGTTCACATTGTTGCGGTAGTACTAGTGTGTCCTTCCTACTTTGCCAAAACTTTGTGGAGTCAATAGTTACAAAGCCACTTGCATGGCGTTTGATTGTTGCATTAGGGCCTCTTTCCACCACGTCCTTAAACCACTTTACATCCAAAACATACACAAAGAAGCGTCGAAAGTCAAGCATAATGATATCTTGGATTATGCCACAATAATCATCCATGGCTCCATTGGCTCCCTCAAAGCTAGCAATGACGCCGCAATCTTGTGTGTTTCTCTTATCATCAATCCGTTGTGTTCGAAAATGCTTGCCCTCACACCATATAGCATTGAACAAAGTGCACTACACCAAGAAAAAATCAATTAAATAAGCAATCTAAATTATAAAAAGCTCCTAACTTATGCATAACATTCTATATACCGACCTTGCTCATACATCCCCTAGCATACTCCCATTCTTCCATTGTGATATGCATCCCCTCGTCTTTCTTTGCTTTCTCCATTTCATCAAGTAGCCAATCCACATGAATATCCTTTGGAAGTGCTCTTAGATGCTGAGGGTATGGCACACGAGATCCGTGGTGTGTACGAAAGAGGGCCCTTTCTTCTTGTCTTCTTGCCTTTGCATCCTCGTATCTTGTCACCCATCTTTTCATCACATCACTATTAAGCACGCAAAAGAGGTTGATACTATTATGCAACTCCGTGTCTATTACTTTGTTGTGTCCTTTTCCTTGAGGCACAATAGAGGTCATCCTTAGGTCTTCATCATCTCTCCATAGTCGTGGGAGAGAGCTATCCATATCAACAAGAAACTCAGAAATATATACAAGTGACTCTTGTACCAACCAACCCTCGGCCATGCTACCTTCGGGTCTTGCATTTTGTCTCACGAAGCCCTTCAAGGTCTTCATGAAGCGCTCGAGGAAGAACAACCATCGTGCATGTATAGTACCGCATATAGCAATCTCATCCACCAAATGTACTATGAGATGTAGTTGGCTTGTGAGAATAGAACGTGGAAATGTCTCCTCCACTAAACAAACCGCCTCCACTGACATAACTCGAGCATTCTCAAGCGTGGTGGGATCTATTTCCTTTGAGCTCACATACCTCACAAGCTCGCCCATCTTGTAAATACAATCTTTCACATCCTTTGATGCACTACGTGAAATGCTAGTAGGTAGTATGAACTGAACCCGCGAGGAGGTGGTTGATTAGTTGCTTATAGCTATTCATACACAAATTTGAAAGGAAAAAGATATTATGCATATAAAATACTTACTTGGAGCATCTTGTGCCAATCATGAGATTTCAAGCCATATAATTGCTGTACACCTCTTTTCTTGCTCTTTGTAAAGGCTCCCTTCAAACACCTCATGCATCCAGTGGGAGTACGAATTGTAGTAATAGCACGCTTCACCATCGCCATCTCTAGCTTTGATAACATCCACGGTGCACGAGGTAAAAAAACACGCCCATTTGGTCTCTCTTGAGGCCAAGCTTCACGCATCCTCCCTGTGGTACATAGATCCTCCCTTATGCCACATCCCTGTGGTCTCTCTTGTGTCCCATTCAAATGCTCCCAAATGGTAGATGCCACATTCTTGAAGATATGCATGGGATTGAGCAGGTGATTGATCTTGAGGTGGGACCAATATGGTAAATGATAAAAGATGGAGTATCTAAACAAAATAAAGTGTTAGTGTGCAATCTTTACTTTCAGCCAATATAGCCAATCTTTACTTCTATCCAATAGTTACAAACCCTTACCGGCTCATGCCAAGTGGTGGAGGAGTCGTGGAACCGTCCCAAATTCTCATCCAATCTCCCGCGGTGAGTGATTGTGGGAGGACTTCATTCCAAGGGGCAACATATCTAGGATGATCAGGTGGGAGAAATCGATGGTGATTCTCATAGATGACCTTATTCAATGCGTCTGCCCGTGAGGCAACTAGCGAAGGACCACAAATAGGACATGCATGGTAACCCGATGTAGTGAGACCTAAACAATAGATGCAATTAAGAGTGGAAGGTGGGTTTAGGGTGCCACGTCCTTTGCCTTTCATAATTAAAAAATGCAATGCTTACCTGAACACTCGCCATAGCCTGGGAAGTCATGCATCGTCCACATCAAGACTGCTTTGCAGTTGAAGTCTCGTGACGAGGGAGGCTTGCTCACATCATGCACCTCGATACCTCTCCAAAGTATCTCTAGCTCATCAATCAAAGGCTCCAAATAAACATCAAGGTTTTTGACTTTATGTTTCCCTGGAGTTAGAAGGGACAGCATGACATGTGCTTTCTTAATAGCCATAGAGGGTGGAAGATTGTAATTCACCAATACCACTGGCCATACACTGTAAGATGTGCTTTTGAGACCAAATGGGTTCACACCGTCCATACCCAATCCAAGTCTCAAGCTCCTAGGTTCTTCCTTGAAGCTTGGCCATGTGTCTTTAATATGCTTCCACGCAGGAGAGTCCGCAGGAGTTCTCCACTTGCCATCGGTTGATCGATGGGAGGAATGCCATGACATGAGCTCTGCAATAGATTTGCACTTGAACATATGTTGGATGCGAGGGATTATGGGAAAATGTCGCAATACCTTACGAGGCACGTTCAAGGTTTTGAGATCTGCTCTATATCTTGCCTCTCCAAAAGTAGGACACTCTCTTGCATCCTTATGTAGTCCATGAAACAAAACGCAATCGTTGACACATGCATGGATGCACTTGTAATCTAATCCTCCAAGAGAGGTCACATGTTGCCTTGCCATATCTCTTGAGGTCGGTAATTTATTCTCCCTTGGGGCAATAGCCTGCACGTGAAGACCATAAATGAGGAAAAGCATTCGAGTAATTGACCCACGCGCATAATTCACCATGTTTGCAAAATCGACTTTAAAGCTTACTTGAGTAATGCATTCAAACTTGCATTGCTCCATCCATAGATGGTTTGCAAGTTTAGTAACTCAAGGGAGGCACGTAGAACAGAGAATGTGCACCCCTCAAACAGTGGAGTCGATGCTGCGGTAAAAAGATCATTCTGCTCCATGCTATTATCCCTCCCTTGATGGACATATAAATCCCGCACCATATCATCAAACACCTCCTCCTCCACGGCTTCATGAGGTAATGGCGGAGGGCTACTATCACCATCACTCCATGCATCCGTAACGGTCCCTCCTGAAGATCCCACCTCATATCGCCGACGCTTTGCCTCCTCATGACGGGCATAGGGTAACATGTGCGGGTGTGGCACTGCATCCTGTATCAAATTAAAACGGGATCATAACTCAAACATATGAACACCCATAGGTATCTCAATCAACCTTAACTTACAAACCCTTACCCTGTTTATGGTCACATCCCATTCTCCATACTTTGAGATATGATTGAGCATAATCCTGCGTGCACGATACATGTTTCCTCCACATCGATCACACAGACATTTGATTTTTTGCTCCAACCACATTTCGCGATGGTGGATACGGAGGGATTCATCCTCACTGGAGCTACTTGTTGAAGATGGAGACATCCTACAAACAAACAACCCACCAAATTTGCTCTTCTTCAAATGCTTAATTTAAACTCTGTGTTGTGTCTATCGCCGCGTCTATAGTCGCGTCTAACATCGCGTCTAACGGCGCGTCTAAACGCGCATCTAATCTGTGTATTTAGACGTGCCTATAGATGCGCTAATAGACGCAACTATAGATGCGGCTTTTAAACCTGCTTTTCGGCGTGCCGCTCGCTTTGCTTTTCTTTTCATTACTTAAACTTCACGAGCGGCTTCCTTCCTTCTTGATTAGCAATTCCATAGATTCGAAGCTTAAGAGAGAGCCTCCCATACACAGTTCCAAGCTTTCACTCAAGAGAAAGGGACCGTACCTACACTTACTTCCAAGGCTAAAGCAGAGGAGGAGTACGAACAAGGAGAAGAAACAAGTTTGGAAAAGAAAGAACTTTCCATACCTTTATCCAAGTAAGTCCTTTTGAAGTTGTTCTTGCTTGCTCTTTCCAGTTTTGTACTTTCTCGCATCCAAAAAACGCAGGATCTAGGTATGAGCGTCACGTTCTTTTGTCGGGCGCAACGTCCTTTTCGACTTTTTAGTATTCTCGCCTGTCGGAGCGCGTCTATAGGCGCGTCTCAGGGCGCGTCTAAAAGCGCGTCTACAGGCACGTCTATCCGCGCGTCTAGATTGTTGCAGACACACACAGACGCGTCTGTAGACGCTCACACAGACGCCCTGTTAAACGCACTTTTAAACGTGCTGTTAGACACGCTTTTAAACACACTGTTAGACGCACTGTTAAATGCACTGTTAGACAGACTGTTAAACGCTTTGTTAGACGCGTCTATAAACGTGCAAATCAGACGGGTCTATAGATGCGCTCTGACAGAGCATCTTTTTTCTTCCCCTTTCTTCTCAGCTCCCAAAGTAATAGATTTGTTTCCTTTTTTCCAATTCAACATGTGGCAAGGAAGTGCTTCTAGCTCACCTGATCCGCGGGAATCGATTTGGAAGGACTTATATAATCTTTTAGGGCACCCTCCTAGTCTTGCGGAGTTATACGGGTATATGACGGGTACCCTTAACACTCCCCAGGAGTCGGCACTACAGACTCCGAGCCACCCCACACCGCCTGAGATCACCCCAGCGGAGTCAGCACAGCCGTCTTATGCCCCTTCTTATGCCCCTTCCCCCGTACCGTCTTATGCCCCTTCCCCCATGCCGTCTTATGTCCCTTCTGCCATCCCATCTTATGCCCCTTCCCCCATGCTGTCAGGAGGTCCTTCTGTCTCGGCGAGCCGTCGACGTACTCCCCAGCCGTCGAGACTCGGTTCTCCAGCTACGAGTGGTCAGCGTAGTCCCGTGCAGTCCCCAACTACGAGTGGCCAACGTACGAGCTCGACACGACAGGGTAGCAGGCGTAGTAGCAGGGAGAGCGGTGGCGGATGCATGGCACAGTGTTTTGGGCCATGTGGCGGTGAGGAGGAGGATGATTCAGATGATTTAGACATGCCTCTGGGTGATGGTACGATTTATTATGACATCACTGAGACAGGAGGCATCTTGATGGATGCGTGGGGGAAGGACATCATGGCCTTCATGTGCTCTGTAATTGCTAACAATTACAGAGATTGCTTTATCTTTATAGAAAGAGGTTGGCTGATGAGACCCTCGCTACTGTTCGCTCTAGGTATCCTAACCCCCCCAATCGCCAGTTCACAGATAAATGGGGGAAGTCAAAGATTGTTATGATACTTAGCAATAAAAGATCTTCGCTTAAGAGGCAGGCACTAGCGGAGCTTGCCAGGCTTGAGACAGGTCAACCTCCAAGGGGCCCGCCCCACACCGCTCACAAGCTTGAGTGGAAGAAGGAAATGAAGTCAGCGAGGGAGGAGCCCAGTCTGCAGCACGTGGAGGCACGGAGGATCCAGATGGAGGAATATGGAAGCATGCATTTTGGAGCAGGGGGTGTTGAATCATGGGAGGCCCAATTTGTAAGTATCGATCTCAAATTATATTGCTTATGTAGTTTATTAGGAGGTTGGTTGTTTCTTTGTACTAATCCCTCCACAAAGTGTATCGCGGTCATACAGCTTGAGATCGTGGGCAGATACCCTACTCCAGTGGAGATAGCCTATCACCGCCACCATCGCAGAGGAGATACATGGAGGCACTTCTATGATGACGGGTTGATTACTGAGGAGCAGTATACCCGAGCTACTGGACAGGCCCCCCAGGTATTTGAAAGTAATTAAATAATGCCAAAATTATAAGTAAAGATTTGATTTTTCATACATTGATATATGTTGTCCCTTGTTTACAGGCCCATGCACAAGACGACGAGGAAGACGAGGAAGGAGGCGCAGAAGGGAGCACAGAAGGGAGTGTGGAAGGCAGCAAGGATTAGTCGTAGAAGTAGTGTACTTAAAGCCACTGGCTTGGCTTCGTGCCTCTTGTATATAGACTCCTCTTATTTTTTGTACTTGAAGCCACATGACATGGCTTAGCTTCCTTATTTTTTGTACTTGAAGCCACATGACGTGGCTTAGCTTCGTGCTATATGTATATATAAGCACTTTTTGAGCTTTCAATTTTATTGCGTTTTGGAGTTGTAATATTTTATTTGGAATTGTAATTAAAATGCGGTTGGCTGTAAGAATTGAATTACAGAATGTGGATATGGGATTCTTGTAACTATATAGCATACACAACATACACAGTATTTTGTAAAATTTATAAAAAAAAAGCACGTCTATCAGTGCATTTAAAAACGCATTTATATTCGCGTCTGTCTGTTCGACTTGCGTCTATACGTGCGTCTATAAAAGCGTTTATAAGCGCGTCTATTTATGCGTCTTTGTGCACGTCTATATGCGTGTAAGTCTGATATATAGATGCGCAATTAGACGTGGGTCTCCAAACGTGCAAATAGACGCGCAAATAGACGCACCCGTATGTTTTTTATTTAGTTCATGAAACGCGTCTGTGCGCGCGTCTATGGGTGCTTTGTCTTGTTGTGGTAGAGTCGATTGATGATGCATCGGCTAGCACTGAGCCTACCCAAGATGGGGAAATGGCTGAGTTGGCTAAAGAGATATTGGAGAAGTTCTCTGATTGTTTTAGGGATGAGTTACCTTATGGGTTACCTCCAGAGCGGAATGTTCAACATAAAATTGAGCTTATCCCGGGGGCAGAACCTATAAATAGACCTCCCTATACACTAAGCTTTACAGAAGAAGCTGAGGTGCGAGACAACTGGAAGAATACCTCAAGCTGGGGCAGATTCAACCCAGTTTTTCACCTTTTGCTTCCCCAGTGACATGAACGAGGAAGAAAGATGATACTTTTTGCCTCTGTATAGATTACAGAGCATTGAATAATATCACTATTAAGCACAGGTATTCGATGGCTTGGATCAATGATTTGCTAGATGCATTGCATGGGGCCATAATTTTCAGTAAGATAGATCTTAAGTGTGGCTACCATTAGATACGTATTAGAGCCAAGGATGCACATAAAACCACTTTTAGAAGCAGGTTTGGTCATTATGAGTTTTTGGTAATGCTCTTTAGACTTACCAATGCTCCAACTACATTCGTCATGCTTATGAACGATTTACTACGTCCGTATATCGGAAAGTTTATAGTACATTTTATTGACAATATTCTCGTATTCAGTAAAAGTATTACTGAGCATCACGAACACTTAAGAATAGTGTTCAGTACTTTGAGGAAAGCTAGTCTTTATGTAAATAAGAAGAAAACTATACTATGTATAGTTAGACTTGAATATTTAGGATTCATAATTACTCCAGAGAGGGTAGAAATGGATCCAAAGAAACTGGCTGCGATATTGACTTGGCCAATCCCTCAGAGTTTGACCGCTTTACGATTATCCTTGGGATTTGTCCAATTTTATCAAAGGCATATCAAAGAATATTTTGAAATAGTATCGCCATTGACTGATCTAACCTTAGAAAAAGTACCTTTTATATGGGGACAGAATCAACAAGAAAGTTTTAACACCATAAAACAAGCTGTGGTCACAGAACCATTGTTAAAAATAGTTGATCCCCAGAAACCATTTTTCCTTGAAACCGATGCAAGTGGCATTGCAGTAGGAGCAGTTCTCCTCCAAGAGGGAAGGCCAGTAGCCTTTGAAAGCAAGAAGCTTTCTCCCTCTCAAAGAAATTGGCCAACTCATGAATTAGAGTTGTATGCTGTTGTCCATGCTTTGAAAACATGGAGACATTATTTGTATGGATCATATTTTTGTGTGGATGTTGATCATGATACTTTGAAACATTTTTGTAAACTTGACTTGAGAGGCCGCCAAGCTAGGTGGGCAAAACTCATGCACGAGTTTAATTTGATGATTCGGTATCGAAGAGGGAAGGATAATAAAGTTGCTGATGCATTGTTACGCATTATGCATAACATGAGTTTCACGATGTTAGAGAGTGCTCTAATGCCGAGATTAGAGAAACTGAAAAGGTGAACGAGTTCATCGAGAGCCTTTGGCCTAAGTCTCATGTATTGAAACCCAGGGAAAAGGATGACCTGGCATCCAGAAAAGACTAAACTTATGCAAGATATGCCATAAGGGATGGTATGCTAAAAAGAAATGGCAAGGTAGTAGTACCTAATCAGAATGATCTTAGGCAGAGAGTCATTCGACAATGCCATGATAGCCCATGTGCGGGACATCCAGGAGTCGAGAAGACATACAATCTCGTGAAGCGAGATTTCTTTTGGCCAAAGATGAAAAAGCATATTCATGAATATGTGACACGTTGTTTTTCGTGTCAGGTAAGTAAGGCAGAGCTTGTGAAGCCACCCGGACTTTTACAGCCCTTGGAGATACCACTAGGTAAGTGGGAGAGCATTTCCATGGACTTTATTATAGGGCTGCCTACGACACAAGGCGGATATGATTCTATCCTTATGGTGGTTGATCGTCTTACCAAGATGGCTTCATTCCAACTAGAGAATCTGTTAGTGCCCCGCAAGTGGCAAATTTGTTTATTAGACATATATTTTGTCTGCATGGATTACCAAAATCCATAGTGTCAGACAGAGATGTCAAATTTACCGGTCATTTTTGGACCGCGGTATTTGAGACACTAAGGATTGAGTTGGGAATGAGTAGTGGGGATCATCCAGAAATGGATGGTCAGACGGATAGAATCAACCAAATTTTAGAGGATATGCTTAGAGCATATGTGTCATTGAGGCAACATACATGGGACAAGTGGTTGCCATTGTTGGAGTTTGCCTACAATGATAGAAAACTAGGGGGTACTCCTCCTGATGCCTCTTCCTCTAGCACTCCTGCTGCTGCTCTTCCAACTCAAGAATAGTCAAGATGGGATGCAAGAGATGCAAAAGCACATTCATGCATTGCTTTATCATGCAAGAGAATCATTATTCCACACATCCGGTCTTGCAAGACAGCAAAGGATGCTTGGGGAAGAGGCAAGGCTTCCAAGCCTATGGGCAAGCCAAAATCTGCGCATAGCAGCTGCAATTCCTCCCATGCATCTAAAAATACATCAGATAAGGCAAAGAAGAAAAGATGCAACTATTATCGCAAGCCTCGACATGACATTTCGGAATGCAGGAAGTGCATTACTTCAGAGAAAAAGAAAGCAGGATTGACAGTTAATGCCTCTCATGCTATTGAATCCCATGAGCCAAAAGATGCTTCACATGCACATGCTTTTCAGGATGATTGGGCATGGGCTGTCCATTGCTCCTTTGATCCATCCAAAGCTGATGCAGTCTTTACTGCTAATGATGCACAGTCCTGGTACTTTGATAGTGGTGCTTCCAAGCATGTCACTTCTTGCAGACAGTTGTTTCATTCTTTAGCTGATGCACCTCAATGCACCTCAAGGGGGGACTGTTACATGTGCTAATAATGCTTCATATGCTATAAAAGGAGTTGGAGATGTGCAGCTCACATCCATTTCAAGCCATCCTGTCACTCTGACAAATGTTCTTTTTGTGCCTGGCATTGAAGTCAACTTGATTTCAATTTCAGCAATTGCTACTTCAAGTTTCAGAGTGATTTTTGATGGCTACAGATGTCTAGTTTATGATCTTCATGATGACAATGCCATAGTTTTCACTGGCACTTTCCAAAAAGGGATTTATCACCTTGATCATCATTCAGCTGCACTTTCTATTGAAGCATTGGCTATTTTAGATTCACAGCTTGCTGAAAGTCATCTTTGGCATGAGAGAATGGGCCATCTCAATTATAGAGCTCTTGCAAAGCTGCATTCATAGCAGATGGCAAATGAGGTACCTCAGACTCACACAGTTTCCAAACATGTGTGTGAGGGTTGTCTTTTGTGTAAGATGCATCGATTTCCTTTTCAAAAGAATTGTCCAAAACTCTCACAAAGGAAATTGCAGCTAGTACACAGTGATGTCTGTGGCCCAATGAGTACAAATGCCCTTGGGGGGTATAAGTATTTCATGACTCTCATTGATGATTTCACAAGACATTGCTGGGTATATCCTTTAAAGGCCAAATCTAAAGTTTTCTTATGCTTTCAGAGATGGCTGATTATGGTTGAGAATGAATCAGGATGCAAGCTTGTCACCCTCAACACAAATAGGGGGGAGAGTATATGTCAAATGAGTTTGATGCATTTCTCTCTTCACGGGGCATTATTCACTCATGCACTACTCCTTACACTCCTCAATAGAATCCTGTTGTCCACAATGGAGATGGCCAAATGCATGCTTAAGGCCAAGTCTTTGCCCAATAAATTTTGGCTTGATGCACTAATGTGCACCAACTATGTGCTGAATAGATCACCTACACGGGCATTGAAGACTATTCATAGTCTGCAAATAGCTCCTCTCCTGCATGTATATCATCTATGGATTCAATACAAATGTGACCATATTCTGCAATATCTATGTTCATCATGAGGTCATACCAAGGTGGAACATCAGGGGAAAATACATAACAAACATTTGGCTTTACATTGGTATTTCTATTGCTGTTAATAAATCCTGCCACATTGCCATATTGAACATCACCAACAATATGCACCATATCCTTCATAGGGACAGCAGGGTCCTCTTGGATAGAGTACTTCTTTAGCCTTGGATGAACTCTACATAATTCCTTCCAGTCTCTGTAGGAGTACTTGTCACCTCCATAATGGAGAATAGTAGTCCCTCTCTTGATGGAGCCATGCACAAACAAGCCCAAGCTAGCACCTGTAATGGTTGACTCATGCACCTCGAAAGCCACATTTTTTATCCAAAACACTTCGTTGATAAGGACAGGTAACTTTGGTGGTCCAAATGGATCTCGTTCTGGTATGTACCTACTCAAGCTTGATTTGAACGTATATCTATCTACATCATAAAAGACAAATTCAATTAGCTACTACAACAGTTACATATATTGAGATAAAATCAAAAAACACTTTAACATATGAAAAATACGCATTCTGTAGTCGGTTTATGTAGCCCTTAGCAATGTATTTCTTGATATAGCGACCTTTGTACCCTAGGTCTATAGCCAATTGAGAAACTTGCATCGAATTCATGCTAGAGAGTTGCGGAGCATTCCTTAAAAGTCTTATTTGGGATGCATTGAGTTTAGGCACCTGGCCATCACCACCATGGGTTGCCCTATCACCTATATCCCTCTCTCTTAGTTGATCTGCAAGAGGAAGATTTCTTGTTTATATTCCATTCTTGACCATGCATGATTTTCCTCCCTCCATTCATCAATTACTTTCTGGACAAGGTTGAAATCCTTATGCCCCTCCATCATAGGTAATTGTCCATACCAATTTGTCTCAATCATGCTGCACACATCTTTAGTCTCATCGAGTTGTAGTAAGTACGGCATCAACTCTCTCAGTAGAATATTATCATCCTTTTCTTGTACATCAAACGTTGAAGGAAATATGCAATTTGATGGAGGGCTAATGCAAGCCTTGTATGGGGAGTCATCAACAAGGATTGTCCTTCTAGCATCACATCCAAATGCCTTTGAGATTTTTGCTAAGGGTTTGAACATTGCCTCAACACCAACCTTGTCAGGCCTATTTATCCTCGTCTTACTGTAAGTGTAGCATCCTTGCTGAGACCATATAACAAAGAAAGGGAGGCTCTCATTTGCATAATTTTGCAGCTTTCCTACCATATCAAGTACGTTATGCTCCATCGCAGTTGACCAGATACCTACATTAAATCTTTGTAGCAAGATTTTAAGAAATTCTATGCACCCAGGACGAACAACCATATAACTATTTTTTTGCCATGCATAATAGATGGATGTATTGGAGACTTGAATAGGCAGCGACTTAATAACACGCCATTCAAGTCTAATATGATTGTTAATCATGGCATATCCAAAGAAATTGTATGTGGATATAGATCCAAATTCTCCTTGAAGTTGCTGGCTTCTGACTCATCCAAATTGTCAGGTGCTATGATTTCATACATGTTTGCAACAATAAGATTATCTAGTTTTGTCCCCAATGTTGAGACAGTACGTTCATCCATGTTCTCTTCTACAAGTATAGGATTCGTGATATTCCTTGCAATTTTCTCCATTTTTGGGGTTATGTTTTCTTCTATACCTCCTGTATCCATCGCGTAATTGATAGTCCCCATTTTGGGTGGTATGTTGTCCTCTACATTTGATGTCTCCACATCCTTCCATGCATCATTGGTCCCTATGGAAGTTGAGGAATATAGAAATATTTTGATTCTTTAGAGTGTATTCAACAATGTCGAAGCACAAAAGCATATGAAACTAATAAATAACAATAAAGTATGAACATTATCCATCGTCGTTCACTGATTCCATTGTATTTTTGGGGAATGGCAAAAGTGCCAATCTCTCTAAAGGTCAATTGAGAATGCAAATAGTGCAACCTTTCTCTCTGAACTCATAGAGAGAATGGCAATAGTGCCATTCTTCTCTTGGGGTGGTGCTAGTGCCATTTTACATATAAGGTTATGGAGAATGCCACTAGTGCCTTTCTCTATACCCTCATTGGGAGGAGAGAATACTACTAGTGCCTCCCCCCATGTCCCAAAAGAAATGTACAATGCATGATCTGAAAGCATAGATACTGTATTACTTTGGTCCAATAGATTTGTAGAAAGCACCCAAATCAAAACTTTGGTAGCATAGTTAATATTATACAATTTTTAATCTCTGTAATGCTGTCAACTAACATAGATTCAAGAAAGGAACATAATAGTATTACCATTTCTACATAACCACAAAGAGAGAATGGCATTAGTGCCATTCTCCATATGAGGTTGCATAAAATGTCAATAGTACCTCTTACGTATAACCCGACATAGGGAGAATGACACTAGTACCATTCCCCATGTCATTATGTCATACAATTTTATCATACCTAATGTTTAATATCTTTAATATGATGAGAGTATGTGCAATCGAGAAAATCCATAAAAGTCATATTATTTTGAAACTGAATACACAAGGCATAAATGAGTAGCTAAAGACCTTGCTCCAAATCTTCCAATGTAATCTTTGGGATAGCTTCAAGATCTGCTTCAGTTAAAGGTCGCAAGTCTTCAATGTGATGCTCACCCTCTTTAATTCCTTCATCGATAGGTGAATCAGCTCTATGTGTCTCAAGAGGCCTCTCAATGCTAGACCAAATCTTAATATGGGGATTATTTGATGCATGTGCCACACACATAGCCTCGACCTCTGTCACCTATTGGGATGTCTTCACTAGTGAGATCACTTTTATTTTGCTTGACAATGCTTGTAATGCCACACATCCATTAGTAAAGACGTCAACAACAACTTCATGTTCCCTACTATAATAGCACCTGATGCACTCCTTGATGATGCCATGCTTCACAACCGCCTCTTTTCCATACTCATCGCCCTCATCAGAATAAAGAATATTGTCCTCAATTATTGTGTATGGCCTTGTGATTTCTAACATGTGCTCAAATCCATCAAACCCATCATGTGAGCTGACAAATGACAAAAAACAGAAGGTCTCAGACAAACCCTTTTGTGCACTATCCGATTCATGGATAACACCCACAAACCTTCTATGCCAAAATCGAGCCTCTATCATTGCTTCCTTGAGATTTACCATCTCTGTCATTGTCATAAATGATAGCAATACATACTGTGATGGAGTGGCAACGGTCTCCATCAAGCCACAGAGCAACTTCTTGAAGGCAGCCTTATCCCAACACATGCCTTTGGCAGATCCCTCTGAGGTGTCAAGCACACACAAGCTGATTGGAAGTTGTCCCTTGGAGTGACGTGTTAGAAAGCTCTCCCCCTCCATCTCCATGTTCACTTGAATAATTGTCCAAGGAAAACAAGACTGCGATGTAGACTTGTTACCCTCTATTGAACTAATCACCCAATCAACATAGATTGACGCGGCTTTTGGGAAATCAGGTGTGGACTTGCCAACTTGCAGCTTCTCTTTGACCCATGACTCACATGAACCCTTGAAGCTCTGATAAACAATTGAATCAATTTTGAAGTAAGTTGCAAGGGCATCCCATGTTTGATGTTGGGGCGGAGTCCTTGTCTTTGCTTGACTTGACCAAGACTATTTCTTTAGACTCAATCTCTGCTTGAAGTGCACGTACATCTTCGTCTTCCAATCCTAGCAGACACCTCATATATGTTATTGTGGGATTTTGACCCTCAAGATCACCCTGCTTCACCAATGTCAAAATCCTAATCCATTGTTCGTAGATGTCATCATCATATGTGACCATGTGTGTGTCCTTGGTAGCAAAGTTTATGCCCATCGATACACTTGCAACTCCTACAAAATTCTATATAAAAAAATCAAAATCATCTTAGACATTCTTCTAATCCAAATCATGTAATAGAGATAATAATGACACTAGTTCGATTCTCCCATTACCATGTCAAAAGCATGACTTGGTAACTAGAAGAATGGCACTAGTGCCATTCTCACATCAGGGAATTGACACTACTATCATTTCTTTTACAAAGCCATAAACATTCTTGAAATAAAAAATGCATACAAAACAAAGTTTATTACTCACATCCCAACTTTGTCGATCTTTATGCCCTTTAACAAGGCCTTGGGCTGGTTTCTTTGGTTGTCCGAATGCAATCCACTATGCCCTTAGGTGTTGTAAGATATCGATATATGGTTGATTTTTCAAAACGGTCTGTGCCTCCATGTTGGCCATTGATGATATCTTACAACTTGCTTCAACTGGTGCATTGACAACAATTCTCGCCTTCCTTCGTGTATAGAAACCTTTTCGTTGATTGAAGGCTTCTCCATGTGCTTTAGTTATAAATATCCTTGTAGCATAAATCGAATGCTGCCCTGCGAGAATCCAATAATTATACTCCTTTAACTTTTCCACCTTTATCTCTTCCTTGCACATTGGAGTATTTGTGCCTATGTGGTAAGGCATAAGATATGCACATGTTGCAGGAGGTCGTGCATTCATTGCAAAATTCTTGACCAAGTCACTGACATAGCTGAGGGTCAATGTCCTGTACACATATTGGCTTGGTGCTCTAAAGCAATTCATCACTGGGATCAACACCTCAAACTCCAAACCAAATGGGAAGTACTCTACGTACTCCATCAAGCCTGTCATACTTGTGTCCTTCCTTTCCAATTTCTTTTGTAGTGCCTTAAAGTCAACATCTGGCTGGATTTTCTTATACAAGATGATAGTTGCTTCAGATGATTTCCCACCATGTCCTGTTATATGTGTCTCACCACTCCCCGTAGCATCACCTCCACTTCCAGTTCCATCAGTGACTATTCTCGTACCTCCCTGTTTTCCTCCTAAAGTTGTCTCTTTGTCTTTAGCCTCCAGTTTATCCCCAATGCTTGTTTTTCCATCTGACCTTATTTCCTTCTCACCTGTTGTTTCCTCCTCACCGGTCTCTCTAGCCTTCTATTTCAATGTGTTCTGAGACACTTGAGAGCTTGATCCCTCAACATCACTTTTCTTGGTTCTTTTTGAAACTTTTCTACTCTTTTTTATATCTTGCTTTATCCCTTTTGTTACCAAATCAAAGCTTTCTAATATCTGTTGGTTGGTATAATTTTCTGGCTCATTAATCCAACCCCTAGATATCATCGTGTCCTCCCCAGTAGCATTCATCCTCGCATGATCAAAACAAGCAGGATCCAATTGATACACATTGCCTCCCAATGTATGAATTTTGAGACAAGGAACGTTGTCTTTCTCGATATCCTCCATCTCTTGAACTTGTCCAACAAATTCAAAAGTTTTTCCTTGGATGTTAACAAAACAATGCACTTTATGGAGTTTTTGGAGTTCGTTATTGTATATATCCAAAAACCATCCTCTTCCAGAACTAACTCCATCATAAACTGACACCTCTCGCACCTTTCTCTTTCCCTTGCTAGCCATTCTTGCAATGTTCTGTTAACAAAAGAACCAAGGACACAATGAAATGTATAATAGAAAATCATAACTGTAGTAGGAAATATTACAACCACAATGCAACTTCTATTAACAAAATAACCAAGGCGAAGCAACTTATATATGCATTATGAAAAACTACACCAACACAGCAAGGAAATACACACAATATCAATCTCCACATAGATTGACACAATTCCATATGATCTCTACACAGCGGAGACAGTGAACACTACATAGAAGAATGCACATGTGAGTTTAGCATTCCTTGTGCATGTTTTCAGGTCATGGTATGAGATTGGCACCACTGCCATTCTCCACTGGTGGCATTCTCCACAGAGCTCAGGGGGGTCACTATGTATAAACCCTCTATATCACGTGCGTTCAAGGCCTATATTTAAAATCCCTTATCTATAAATTTTTTCATTAATAAAATGTACCCCTTTTCTATACAAATCTGTAAATTTTTTCCAAAACTATTTTAAATAGTCCCTTATGTATATTTATTTCTGTAAATTTAAGAAATAAAAAATATCGTTCTGTTGAACTCACGTGATAGGGTTACATATGATAAGTGACCCCCCCGAGCCACAGAGATTGACACAGGCTTCTCAATGCCATTTCTTAGGGCCTAATAAGAGATTGGCACCACTGCCATTCTCCACTTGTACAGATGTTTACCCTACTATTCTAGGAGGGGTATTCCAATGATCATAGGAGAGTGGTGTCTGATTCCAATCCACATGTGAGTTTGATGATCTCAGTATCATTATGTAGTTGCCAGCATGAGATTGGCATCATTGCCATTCTCCGCTAGTGGTATTCTAGACAAACTGAACCTATAGATTGACATTCCACTAATTTTATTGGCTGCAGTAGAAAAATGGCAAAAGTGCCAATGCACCTGTGAGTTTAGGATTCCTTGTGCATGTTTTTAGGTCATGGTATGAGATTGGCACCATTGCCATTCTCCTTTGGTGGCATCCTCCACAGAGATTGACACAAATCCATATGATCCCTACACAGCGGAGAGAGTGATCACTACATAGAAGAATGCACATTACCACTAGTGGAGAATGGCAGTAGGATAATGGCAAAAGTGCCAATGCACATGTGAGTTTAGAATTCCTTGTGCATGTTTTCAGGTCATGGTATGAGATTGGCACCACTACCATTCTCCACTGGTGGCATTCTCCACAGAGATTGGCACAATTCCATATGATCTCTGCACATGTGAGTTTAGGCTTCTCAATGACATTTCTTAGGGCTTAATAAGAGATTGGCAATTCTCCGCTAGTAGTAGTCTAGACAAACTGAACCTATGATTGACATTCCACTAATTTTATTGGCTGCAGTAGGATAATGGCAAAAGTGCCAATGCACATGTGAGTTTAGGATTCCTTGTGCGTGTTTTCAGGTCATGGTATGAGATTGGCACCACTGCCATTCTCCACTGGTGGCATTCTCCACAGAGATTGACACAATTCCATATGATCTCTACACAGCGGAGACAGTGGTCATAGGAGAGTGGTGTCCTATTCCATTCCACATGTGAGTTTGATGATGTGAGTGTCATTATGTAGTTGCCAGCATGAGATTGGCATCACTGCCATTCTCCGCTAGTGGTTTTCTAGACAAACTGAACCTATAGATTGACATTCCACTAATTTTATTGGCTGCAGTAGGATAATGGCAAAAGTGCCAATGCACATGTGAGTTTAGGATTCCTTGTGCATGTTATCAAGTCATGGTATGAGATTGGCACCACTGTCATTCTCCATAGAGATTGACACAAATCCATATGAACTCTACAGAGCAGAGACTATGATCATAGGAGAGTGGTGTTCGATTCCATTCCACATGTGAGTTTGATGATTTCAGTGTCATTATGTAGTTGCCAGCATTAGATTGGCATCACTCCCATTCTCCGCTAGTGGTAATCTAGACAAACTAAACATATAGATTGACACTCCACTAATTCCAATGGGAGAATGGCATTGGTGCCCTTCTACCTTTGTGAAGCCAAAATTTTAAATTAGGACATTCCATTGGGAGAATGGCACTAGTGCCATTCTCCATTTTCCAATGGGAGAATGGCACTAGTGCCAGTCTCCATTTTCCTATTACAAAGCCAAAAAATTAGAACATTTCATTGGGACATTCCATTGGGAGAATGGCACTAGTGCCATTCTCCAGTTTCCTATTCCTAGTGCCATTCTCCATTTTCCTATTACAATGGAGAATGGCACTAAACCTATAGACTGACACTCCACTAATTCCAATGGGAGAATGGCATTGGTGTTCTTCTACCTTTGTGAAGCCAAAATTTTGAATTAGGACATTCCATTGGGAGAACGGCACTAGTGCCATTCTCCATTTTCCAATGGGAGAATGGTACTAGTGCCAATCTCCATTTTCCTATTACAAAGCCAAAAAATTAGGACATTCCATTGGGAGAATGGCACTAGTGCCATTCTCCATTTTCCAATGCGAGAATGGCACTAGCATTTTCCTATTCCTAGTGCCATTCTCCATTTTCCTATTACAAAGCCAAAAAATAGGACATTCCATTGGGAGAATGGCACTAGTGCCATTCTCCATTTTCCTATTCTCCAGTGCCATTCTCCCATTGCAATGTCCTAATATAAATTTCGTTTTGGAAATACAATTTCAAACAGAATAATTTGAATTTGAATTTAAATTTAATATTGGAGAGAATGGCATACTTGCCACTCTAAATATCCAAATTCAAAAGGGAACAATGGCAGGAAGAGCACTGGTGCCACTCTCACGGACTTCTTATGAGGTCTTGGAGAATGGCACTGGTGCCATTCTCCATTTAAAATTAGAAATTCAATCTCTAAATTTGCCATTCAATCATGAAAATCAAAATTGAGATTGAAGTTTAACTTGAAATCAAAATTTGAAAACTAGAATTTAGGTTTTGAAATACAATTTCAAAAGCATAATTTCAATTTGAAATACAAATTGAAATTAAAATTATCAATATGAATTTGAATTTGAATTTAAATTTGGAGAGAATGGCATAAGTGCCACTCTGTATATCCAAAATTCAAAAGGGCACAATGGTGGGAAGACCTATATTTCAAAATTTGAATTATTTAGTAGTTTCAAACTATCACTTTCAACTTTCAAATCTACATTTCAGACAAATCAAGACCTTTTCTCTCATTTCAATTGATGCCTTTCCCTCCTTCACTTTCTATTCATTCCAAACAAATTGGAGAGGAGTCTCAGAGTCTCAGAGTTTTACTCACCACAGCTCGCACGGAGAGTCTTGAGGCAAGAAGACAACCAACGGCTCGACAGCCTGAAGTTGATGGAGCTGGAAGGAAACAACACAATTGACAATTGAAGCTTAATCAGTTCGGTAGCTTCTCTTTAATTTTCAGATTTTTTGCTTTCTTTCTTGCAATTTGGCTTCATCCTCCAACAGGAGGTTTGAAAGAAAGAGAGGAAAGCTCCTCCACCATCTACGCAACAAGATAACAGGAGGGTTGAAAGAAAGAGAGGAGAGATATACCCGTGACCGACTTAGACTGCTCGATTGGAACGGAGGCATCGATTGGAATGGAGGTAATTCTCTATGCTTGGAGCTCAGACTGCTCGATTAATTAGATCAAATACTTGCTCGCAAGGAACCCCGAATTGCCACTACGGAATCTCCAAACCACCTATGGAGAATGAGCCTCCCATCGCTACTTTTACAGAACAAATCGTTCGAATTTTATAAGGAAGAGATTCCTGACTTCTCTTGGTCTTCGAGTTCTGAATGGAGGCGTTGATTGGAACGAAGGCATCTAGTCATCTTGGTCTTCGAGTTCTGAAAGGAGGCGTCGATTGGAACGAAGGCATCGAGAAGCTTGACGAAAAAGGGCTACATGACGAGGAAAGGAGAAGCTTGAACGAAGATATGCATGAGGAGAAGCTTGACGAAGATGATACGAATGGCGAGATAAGGAGAAGCTTTACGAAAAAGATACGCATGATGAGAAAAAGCTAGGCATCCAGGATTGACGAAAAGTTACGAAAAGCTACGGCGAGGAGACCAGCATGGCATGCGATGCGATCCACTTAGGGCAACGAGCATAATGATTAGAAGGATCTAGGGTTTTCCATTTTTTTACTTCGTAAGTTTAACTTTTGCATTTCTTTTGCATTTCGTTAAAAAAAAATCGATATCTTTTGCATTTCGTTAAAAACAAATTATTCTTTATGTAATGTGCCTTTCTCAAGGTTACTATCATCTCTACATTTTTTTCCTTTTAGCATGCTACGATGTGTTAAGAAATGCACTCTTGTTAACTTACATATGGAAAAAGGAAAAGATCAATTCATAGTTGTAAGTCTCCAAACTAGGAGAGCAATGAGATAATTTCACACCTTGGTATCTCATTTTGCATCCTAGGTACCCACATGCTTGGCTATGGAGTAGCATATATGGCTATCGTATGGCTAAAAAGATTGACAACCATAGAGGCCTCAAGGCATGGACAAGAGGTTTATAAGGAGCAAGCATATACATATGTATGACCGACTTAAAAGCCTGCATATGGTTACCTAAGGGTTAGACATCTAAAGTGAATATTAGGTCAAATATTGTTAGTCTTGAGAACTTGTTAGGTTGCTTATCCAACAGAGTCACCCCAAGATCTAGGTCGTCCTAGATGTTTTTAGTCAGTTCAATCTAGGGCCTAGTCAAATAGCAAACAAGGGAGATTGTGAACAAAGAGGATCAAGCTTGTTGTAGAACTTCCATGCTACAGCCTTCAAAGGAATTGCACACTCAAGACCGTACTAGATAATTCGAGAAAAACCCAATTCCCAGAATGGCAGTTTTGGAAGAAATTTAACACGTTTAATATATCCTACCTTTTGCATTTCATTAAACTAGGATCATAAGTTCAATAACTACTTAGCTTGAAATAAGTTCAATAACTACACCCTTCTCAAGGGATATTAAAATTGGCTTATGATCAGAGAACAAGAGGGACGTTAAAATCCTTCTAGAGAAATAAGCAAGGACGGTGAGATATTATACAAAGTTAGAGATGTGTCATTGAGCTTCAAGTATACACTTGGGCTCCATAAACCACACAAGGCTCTAGAAGCCTCTTGTAATAGGCCTCCCAAAAAGATACATGTTATGAAAACTTTATAATTATTTCTACTAAATGAAATGCAAGCATGACCACTTGTGAAGTTCATTAGTTACTTTGGCATAGTAGAGAGAGAATGAGAAGTGCTTGAGAAGGTGAACATAGTTCTAAGTCATCCACAGAAGACAACAATGGCTTGAGGATGATTTCCTTAAAGAGTGCTTCTTAAGAAATTGATGGGCTAGGGGTTAAGGATGATAATTCTAAAACATTAAGCGTCTAGATCAAGTAGATTAAGGACATAATTCAAGTGCACCTTTATTCAAGAGGAGTTACTCTCACTGGCACACCATGGGCACCACCCACACATCATGGATGGGCAAGATTGCCCGCCCCATTTAACCCATGGCACAGATGCATTCAATGCACCATAGATCAATGCACCATAGAGGGACCTAGGCAGCTCTAGTGTGAAAATAGCATAAGCATTCAAGCTGCCAACTTAAGGGCACCTCAGCCTACAGAGGGGCATGTCTGAGCTGAGGTCAAAGCCACAGAGAGAGAGAGACAGAGAGAGAGAGAGAGAGAGAGAGAGAGAGAGAGAGAGAGCAACGAAATGTATACGAGAATATTGTATTGGGCAGTAAGTTTACCTCTTGAGTCAAGACAGCAAGGACGGCGAGATATACGAAAAGAAAAATTTTACATTACTTGGACCTTGATCAAGAAAAACATACTCTAACATAAAAATTTGTAACTTGACCAACCTAGCATAACCAAACTAACGTGAATAAACTCACATAACGAGCTAGGTTTCATAAAGTAATATCGATCAACTTTACCACATATATGAATAAATGGAAGTAAAATAGTGTATGGTTTCAAATGAATACCACGTTCACACACACACACACACACACACACACACACACACACACAGAGTCATCCTCCAATCTCCCCATTTTACAAAGCTATTTTTTTTTTAAATTTGCTCCACTTCCATTCTCCCATTGCATAGGGGGAATGGCACCAGTGCCATTCTCCCATTGTGATTTCCTGATTCAAATCTTGGCTGTGCAAAGGGGAAATGGCACTAGTGCCATTCTCCCAGATTCAAAGTTTTGGCTTCACAGAGTCAAAATGGCACATGTGAGTTTGATGATCTCAGTGTCATTATGTAGGTGCCAGCATGAGATTGGCATCACTGCCATTCTCCCCTAGTGGTAATCTAGACAAACTAAACCTATCGATTGACATTCCACTAATTTTCCTATTACAATGGCACTAGTGCCTTTCTCCATTAGAATGGCACTAGTGCCTTTCTCCATTTTCCTATTACAAAGCCAAAAAATTAGGACATTTGATTGGGAGAATGGCACTAGTGCCATTCTCCATTTTCCAATGGGAGGATGGCACTAGTGCCATTCTCCATTTTCCTATTCCTAGTGCCTTTCTCCATTTTCCTATTACAATGGAGAATGACACTAAACCTATAGATTGACATTCCACTAATTCCAATGGGAGAATGGCATTGGTGCCCTTTTACCTTTGTGAAGCCAAAATTTTGAATTAGAACATTCCATTGGGAGAATGGCACTAGTGCCATTCTCCATTTTCCAATGGGAGAATGGCAGTAGTGCCATTCTTCATTTTCCTATTACAAAGCCAAAAAATTAGGACATTCCATTGGGACATTCCATTGGGAGAATGGCACTAGTGCCATTCTCCATTTTCCTATTCCTAGTGCCATTCTCCATTTTCCTATTACAAAGCCAAAAAATTAGGACATTCCATTGGGAGAATGGCACTAGTGCCATTCTCCATTTTCCTATTCCTAGTGCCATTCTCCATTTTCCTATTACAATGGAGAATGGCACTAAACCTATAGATTGACATACCACTAATTCCAATGGGAGAATGGCATTGGTGCCCTTCTACCTTTGTGAAGCCAAAATTTTGAATTAGGACATTCCATTGGGCTAGTGCCATTCTCCATTTTCCAATGGGAGAATGGCACTAGTGCCATTCTCCATTTTCCTATTACAAAGCCAAAAAATTAGGACATTCCATTGGGACATTCCATTGGGAGAATGGCACTAGTGCCATTCTCCATTTTCCTATTCCTAGTGCCATTCTCCATTTTCCTATTACAATGGAGAATGGCACTAAACCTATAGATTGACATACCACTAATTCCAATGGGAGAATGGCATTGGTGCCCTTCTACCTTTGTGAAGCCAAAATTTTGAATTAGGACATTCCATTGGGCTAGTGCCATTCTCCATTTTCCAATGGGAGAATGGCACTAGTGCCATTCTCCATTTTCCTATTACAAAGCCAAAAAATTAGGACATTCCATTGGGAGAATGGCACTAGTGCCATTCTCCATTTTCCAATGGGAGAATGGCACTAGTGCCATTCTCCATTTTCCTATTACAAAGCCAAAAAATTAGGACATTCCATTGGGACATTCCATTGGGATAATGGCACTAGTGCCATTCTCCTTTTTCCATTGGGACAATGGCACTAGTGCCATTCTCCATTTTCCTATTCTCCAGTTCCATTCTCCCATTGCAATTTCCTAATATAAAATTTTGGCTTTGCAAAGGGAGCATGGCACCATTGGCATTCTCCCAAGGCAAAGTCCCAAGTCAAAATTTTGTCTTCCAAATGAAGAATGGCACTAGTCTGTTCTCCTCTTATGAAGACAAATGTTTTTCACAAGTCAATGCATGGGGAGAATGGCACTGGTGCCATTCCCCTTTTCAAAGATGGGATATATGCAATTCTCCATAGGTTAGCCAAATTCACATAAAGAATGGCACTGGTGCCATTCTCCCCCCGCTACAAGGACAACTTTGTTGGTCTTATGAAATTCTTTGGTTGTAGTTTGTTCATAATCAATTTCTTGTCATCGTAATGAGAGGGGATGGCTACTATCAGATGCATGAATCAGGTCATGACGATGGTGAAAATAATTCATGCTTTAGAAAAAGTTTTATCAAATTGATAAAATTTTTAGGGAAATAATTCATGCTTTCATGAAAATTTTGTATAGACTCATTCATGCTTTATAGAGATTTGCACCAATGTCATTCTTCCCCTCTAGGACATGTTTGATGGTCTTATGAAATTCTTTGGTTGTAATTTGTTCATAATTAATTCTCCGTAATCGTAATGACAGGGGATGGCTATCAGAAGCGGGGAGAAGGTCATGATGATGGTGGGGAATGAAGTGGTTGGAATTGGTGGAGTGTGTGCAATAGATCCGGAGGCCTACTGTAGTGGTGTGAAGATTGGGACAGAAAATGTATCGGTGATAGTGGAGAAGTCTATCAATAGTGAAATGCTCTTGCCATTTCCCACTATGGATGCAGTGCTAGTTGGTGAGGCAATTTGTGTTGTCAAGTGGCCTAAGGGCTCTCTAAAACATGTTGGTGATTCTTTAGATGATGCGGTAACTGAAGAAGCTACATCAAGTGAGCCTGAGCGACCTTATATTGAGGCAATGCCAGTTTCTTCATTGGAAATTGACAATTTCATTCGTGAATCTTGGAAAGAGAAAAAGGTTGTCTTATGGGATGAGAGCAAAACAAAGACCGTGGGGGAAGGTGTGATCTTATATGTTTTCCCGAGAGACTCTATAAACTTTGACCTATTGGGTAACGATTGCATTGGTGTGGGTATTGAAAAGAAAGAACAAATTAGAGGAAGTGACTCAAGGTCTTCTATGCAAGATGTCAGCTCTCTCATCCTAGTAAAGTGGCCCATCAAGCAGATTACCTTACTTGAAGGAAGCCCATTGCAACAATATGTGCCCATGGACCACGTTGCTGGTATAGATGAGTTGGTCAATGATCAAATGTTGAAAAGGGATGATCCAACATCAAAGAAAAGAAGGTACACTGCTTTCTTCTTCTTCTTTTGCTTTACCACGCCCCTATTTAGCCATCATTACCTCTCTTTCCTCATCCCCTGAAGAAGCTTCTAACAAGGATACTTGTCTTTCTTCTTTCTTTCTCAATCTAGGACACTCGGGGCGATAGTGACCTTTTTCATTACATTCATAGCAAGTGACCCCACTCCTATCTCGAGGCCTATCTTCACTCTTTGGTGCTCTAGGTTGTCGTGCATTAACCAAATGCAATTTCAAATCAGCAAACTCTGCCATCAATTGGGAGATATTATGATCTAACTCAGAGGACTTTGGTACCTGAGGAGTGCCCATTACCTCCACCTTAGAAGTTGAAGCTGTTGAAGAAACAAAAGAGGATTTGATCTTTAGAGAATCTTCTTTCTTGGTTGCAATGCGAAGTGCCTCCACATATGTTGTTGGATCTTTACTCATTACTTTTGAGTGAAGACGAGGCTCCAAAGCCATAACAAATTTGCTCATCTTTAAGTGCTCCATTCCTGAGAGACTTTGAGGGGCCGATGATGCAGATGCCATAGCTCGCAAAGCTTCCCTTTCATACTTTGTCCATAAAGTTTCATATCGGATTGCCAACGCAGAGATCAACTCACCCTCTCCTTGATAGAACCGGTCCAATTGCAACATCAAAGCATTTGGCGACTCCACTGCCCCAAATCTTTGCTTCATTGCTGCCACCACTTGGTCCCAGTCCTCCTTGGTAGAGTCTGGCAAGGTCTCATGCTAACTCAAGGCTACACCTTCAAGAAAATCAGGAAAAATCTCCACCCGATCCTTCATGGACCATCTTGAAAGCCAGCATCCTCGAACAAAATCCGAAAGATAAGACTCCGAGTCTTTCCCTTGGGTCCCTCAAAACACTGGAATCTTCACCATGATGAAACACATATGATGAGTGACCCCCCCGAGCATGGAAGAGGCTTGGGGAGACTAGAGCTACAGCAACATGAGGCTTAATGGTAGAAGAGATTGATGAACAAGGGAGAGGAGGGCTCCTTTTATAGAGATTTTGTTACCCTCCTTCACCCATTTACAATTGCTGCCTATAGATTCCTTTCCCCATCAATCACATAAGCACATATGTCACCATCCATGTCCTTTTTGGCTACTCTTGCCATGTGTCCCATCATAAGATGCTCAAGACTCTTAAAATATTGAGAAAGTCAAGAGTCTCCTCACATGGAGCCCATAGGGACCCTCTCTTTTCCACATGTCCACATCCTCCTTATTCCACATGGGAGTTCTAGAAGGATTCCTCTTGACTTCACACTCCTCCACATGCCTTCCACATGCTTGGCATGTGGCCTCTCTTATATCATTGAAACACATGGACATGAGCCTACCTCTTTATATGACTCACTCTTCCTATTTTCTAAAAAACTCCATAATATCCCATACACAAATAACTCTCACCCCATACCAAGGTATTTATAATTCATACCTATGGTATTTACAATGAGCCATTCCACTCATCCTCTCCATCCCATACAATATCATAGAAAATAGAAATAAGTGAGAGGCGCTAGGCTATCACTTGATACTCAAACTCTTATCAAACATAGAGAAAAACAATACCAATGCCAAATTAAAAATATCAATTTTTGGCATCACACTACCCATAACTCCTCCATATAATCACCAAATGAATCATTTGGGGTTGGAGGCTTTTTGAGGAGATTATGAGAAAGATAGGAATCGATGCATGATAATTCAGGATTTGCACGACTTATGTGCTAATTTTTTGCAAAGGATAAGAAAAAATATGTTCTTTCAAAGATGCTACTATAACCTATGATGAATAGATGTGTTATTATGATCAAACTCTTGGCTGCATAGACCAAGTTAAATAAAGGCAAGTTAAGCCCCTAAACAAACATAAACGAGTCTCACAATGTGTGTGATCAAGAGACAAATATTATACTTGCACATAGAGAGAGAGAGTGTGTGTGTGGGTGTGTGATGAAGATACAAATACTATACGTGCACAGAGAGAGAGAGAAAGAGAGAGAGAGAGAGAGAGAGAGAGAGAGAGAATTTTTGATGTGGTGGCGGTGACCATGAAAGCTACTATCGAAGATTCTTTGGCAGCTGCACACATGGGCAGTGTGTGCTGTGTGTGTGATGTCCATGATTTGATGATGACTGTCACATCCATTGATGGCCTGCATTAGTGAATTGTCCATTGGTGGCTCTATCCATGACTTTGTGGTAGCCATCACACGATGGCTAGGTGTTGTTCATGGTTGACTCCTCTCGGTTATGGGTGGTTGCCATGTGTAAGGCTGACCTGGTTGGTTGTCAATGTAATAGACCTGGCTAGTAGTTCTATGTTAGGGTGTGAGGCCCATGGGAGGGTGTTGGAAAAAAGAGGCCTTGTTATGGTCCTAACCCCCTCTAGTACCATGCACAAGTAGAAATGAGATTGAGGGGTCTAAGAAGGGCCTTGGTATGTGTAGCTAACATGTGGATAAGCATCGAATAATTTCAGGATCCTTGGTATATAATGAGGTAATGGTAAAACCCTCTTTCAGCCCTACCGACCTTTCACTCAAGGCTTAAGGAGGCTATGTGTGGTTAGGAGGTGGGGGAATGGGACCAAACAAATAGCCTCCATGGACAAACATAAGTTAATTAGCCTCCATGGTCCAAAACAAATAGGAAAAAATAAAGTTGAGTGAAATAGGGACCCCCAGTTGGTGAAAAATACCATTAGAGGGGGGAGGGGGAGAGTGGTGGATTGAGGGCCAATTAACCGAGAGATTATTGGTCCTTGAATTAAGGCAATTAGCAGAGCAACTTCTAGAAGACAGTGAGGCAGCAAGTCCCTTATAAAAAGGGAGGAGGAGAAGAAGGCAATGTTGCTCTAAATTTTAGCCTATTGAAGTCGGCTTCCTCAGCTTCCTCTCTTCACATCTCCTCGCCTTGGCCTTCTCTCCCCTCCTCTTTGCACTTCCCAAGGCGTCCATCCTTTGGTCTGATAGCTAATTTTCTTGATAGTGCAAGGTTTTGTTTCACCTTAAGCATCCCATCACTATCAATTTCAAAGTGCAACAAATCTAGGCAAGGAGAAAACGGAAACGTTAGAAAGCACTCCACATGGTAGACATGCTCTCTTATGCTGTGTGGCTCACTGATTGCATTCGAGTTAAAGAACAAGTCTCTTATTGCCTACTCGCTTCTTGCTCCACCTCTTTGCTTTCACTAACTCTTACAAAATAATATCTGCAATGACCGCTCTAGATGTCGGAGCTATTTTAGTTCTAAACCAAGGAAAATAGTGTTATTTTAGAGATATTTTAGTCGTATTACTCCTTGTGCAACAATTTCTCAACCACCGCACACGTTCTTGGAGCTATTTTAGTTCCAAGCTAAGGAAAATATAGCATTTACAACTTAGTATAGTTTCCTTGCAACCACCGCATTGGTTATTGGAGTTATCATAGTTCTAAAGCACCACGCTAGTTATTTGAACCATTTTCACTATAGTAAGAATAATTTTTTCAACAATTTCTTGTGCAATGATCCCTATGGTTGCAGTAAAATGTAAATGAGGGCAGAAATATGCCATTTTTTCTTCATTAGAGCCACTTTCACTACCGAAGTAACAGGCAACAATAGTTTTGGCGATAATGGTACTTCATTTAAATTGAAACAAAAGAAATTACATCTGAGATTTTTTGCAATAATAGTATCAAAATTGAAACAAAATAAATTACATCCGAAGCAAACATTTAGCAAAACAGATTACATACAAAGATTCTAGCACTTTGTTTTTGTGACACTTCTTTAAGCACTTGTCAACACCACCACTGTGGCAAGACTAGGTGTCACTTTTTGCCCTTGTTAGCACTTTCTTACACTTTTGACCTAGTGCCTTGTATGCAGGGGACAATACGAGCACCTCATAGTGCTATCGTAGGTAGGACTTTCTTATAATTTTGACATGGAACTCCTCGTATGCAGGGGATAATACAAGCACCTCGTAATTGAAATATCATTTTTCATAGCAACTTCATAAGTCAAGGCATTAGAAAAGGAAACTCAACTTGGAGGTGAGCTCAATCCAGCACAACATTCGACAACGGGGCGGATAGGGAACTCAATATGGTGGTGAGCTCCAGCACACTGACACATGCTCTCAATCCGTCAGACTTGATCACCAAGTTGAGTTCCTTCCCTTGTGCAGAAGGTTGTGCACAATTACGAGAGGCTCAACACTAAGTTGAGTTCTATTGTAGTGCCTCACGGAATAATGACGACCCATTTCCCTTGGCTCCCCATCCTACAACATGGTTGGTCATGAGGTTTTTCTTTCAAGTATTTCAAGGATTTGCCTTCATCATAGCAACTCCTTTCTTGAGGAGCTGGTGGGGTTATAAAATAATTGCTTCTTTCAAGGCCCCACTGGTAGAGAGAACTCAACGAAGACCCGTTTCCCTTGGCCCCCTATCATGCAACTCCCTTGGTCATGGCTATGGCTGGTACCGAGTGTTGTAGGATGGAGAGCCAAGGAAAATAATGGATCCCATGAGTTGGGCAGCATTACAAAGGGTCATCGAGGTTACAACAGAAGATTCATCATAGGGGTAGAAGGGGGCTTGGAGAGAGCATGGAAGGGGGTATGAGAGAAATTTTCTTGGGTGCGGTGAATTGTTTCTCTGCCCTTAAGGCTTTTATATAGCTAGACTTGCCGCCCTCCTAGTCTTTCCCCCTTTGTTTCTTGTGTCAGTTGTGTGACTCTGGGTGCCTATTACTGCTTAGAGCACACAATCTACCAGTTAGGTTTTGCTGGTAGCCTAGCCTAGCGTAGGTAGTCATCTACATCATTGTCTAGCCATGACGTGCGATTAGATGGTTGCCATGCTAGAATTTCTTGGTCATCTGAGCCAAGATCTTGTGTTAGTTGTGTGACTCTAGGTGCCTATTGCTGCTAAGAGCACACACTCCACTAGCTAGATTTTGCTGGTAGTCCAGCTTGGCATAGGAAGCCATCTACATCATCGTCTAGCCATGACATGCGATTAGATGGCTGCCATGGGATAATTTCTTGGTCATCGGAGCCTAGACATAATAATTCAATGGGATGAGGGGGGAAAAGTGGCAACACATACACCCAGCTTTGCTGGTAGCCTAGCCTAGCATAGGCGGTCATATACATCATCGTCTAGCCATTATGTGCGATTAGATAATTGCCATGGGAGAATTTCTCGGTCATCGAAAAATGCTAATCTGGGCGGCCTGTGAACTAGATGGCCCATCGTGCAAAGTCATTGTTATTACAGTCAACTGAAGAAAGGAAAGATCAAAACAGGACATCAGATTAGCATTGAGTCAATCCATTAGGATGTAATAACAAACAATAGTTCTCATTCTAAAGTATTGTTATTACAGCGTGATACACCAACTGAATGCTAATCTTAGATTGTGAACTCGATGGTACCCCATGAAAAGTCATTGTTATTTCAGTCTGATCCCAGCTTGATGCTAATATGAGCCTGTGAATTAGATGGTCATGCACAATCATTGTTATTACAGTGTGATTCTGATTGAATGCTAATCTAAACCTATGAATTAGTCAGTCCCTCATGCACGGTCATTTTCACTAAAACAAGCTCAGTGGCTGTTTGGGATTTATTGAAACAAGAGGTGGTTGTTTGGGATTTACTAAAGATTATATTTTGTGGGGGTTGTAGTTAATCCTAAACCAACAAAAATGCATTTCGTTGCCAGTGCCTACCCCCTCTAGCCTTAACTATTCAGGCCAAAAATGTAAAATTCCACACTTATTGGCTATAATCATCAAAAAAGAACTACAAGAAAGAGAAATGACTCTGCCCCATCAGTCACCAAAACCAATTGAGGAGTTGGACATACCCTTCTCACTAGTATGGGAGCCGTCACCAACTTCTCCAACTATCATATTGATAAGTGCAGATGCCTTGGCATAAGTACCTATTCTGGAGTTCGAGATTGTGGAATTGCTCCATGAGATGCTACAGCTTGGTACACAACTGCAACCAATAAGTCTCCACCAACAACACCAACCAGAGCTTGCCAACCAGAGCTCGAGACAAGATCGGCACCCAACCTGAGGAAAGATCGGCACTAGAGCCTGAGACTACATCAACACTCGAACCACCCATGACGCCATGCCAGTCGATGAGCCACAAGGGGAGCTAGTGCCAGATTAGCAGTATGGCTATTGTACACAAGGGACTGAAATGCCATTGGAACAACCCCCCCCCAAGTACTACAGAATCATCGGGATGGCTACATGGGCACCACTTGTATCAGCAATATTACCAGACCTCATCCCCATCTGTCATTCTCCAACATCAAGCTAGCCAAATGATCCAAATGTCAGAACTATTCACTAGCTTGTCCAAGGAAGAATATGCAAGAGAATTGGAAAGGTAGATTGCATCAGAAATCGAAGACCAATTCCAGGAAATCGCCATAGAGATCAAGGCACTTTAGGCACATATAGATGAGAAGGAGGTAGAAGAAGTGCACATGAACTAAGCTCTCCAAGCTCAAGAGAAGGTAGTAAGGGATATGACCTCCAACCTCCACCAAAGTCAAACACAGCTGACTACAGCAGTAGAAGCAACGACAATCCTACAGACCCACTATAACTCCTTGACATTTGCACATGCGCAACAGACGGAGGTAGTGGCACAAGCTTGACTCACTCTAATTCACAAAGAAGAAGAGCTCCAGGATTGCGAAGACAAGCTTGAAGACATGAAACAATCTTTGGCAGTACAAGCCTTTAGCATTGACGAGCTTACAAGGGAATGCAGAATCTTAAAAGACCAACTTGCTACCGTTCAAGAGGCTAGCACTGAGGAGAGGTGCATACCAAAAGTTGTCAGACTCATCCTCTTCCTTGTCACAGGGTTGGAATAGATTTACAGAGGTAATTCGGGCAGTGGTGTCAGACTCTACATCAAAAAGGTGTCCTGACAATGGGTGGGCCTTGTAGGTGTGCAGGTCCACTCTCATGGTCTACTCCTTGTGCCATAAGTAGATATTATCATTGCGCCAGTCATACATAAGTCTGGACATTCGCAAGAAGGGTCTGCCTAGGAAAGCTTCATATCCTAGCTGCCGAGTGAAGTCCATGACCATAAACCTGATGGGGTATGTGATTCCAAACACCTTAATGTTTATGCCAGTCAGCACTCCTAGGGGTTCAGCGGTTCCTCCATCGACTAGATGGGTCTGCTTGAGTGCAGGTTTTCCCCATTTCTCCCAACATTCCTTGGTGTAGACACTCACTCCCGCTCCCCCATCCAAGATGGCTTCCACGTTTTAGTTTTGGTAGACTAAGGGGATAGAGGCATTTGTGTCATCACCCTTGAAATACTAGCCTAGCGTGTTGATGGGAATCTTGGGTAAGTTCAGACCCTTTGCTGGCATTGATTGGTTGGGATTCAAGCTAGCAAGGGTGGGAGGTAGGAACGACTTGCTCATCCAATTGGATAGATCACACCATAGGATGGGATTTCCTCTTAGCAGAGACGCGAGTGGCATTTTCATCTCTATCGATAGGAAGGCAGTCAGCCTGGCATTGGCGCAGGGTTTTGGTGAAGCTTCTTCCTCCATGGACAACATGTCATCGAGGCTGTACATGTGCAGAGTACCCAGTGTACTATGTAGAAGGTGCAGAGGGTCTAATACCAGTCTATGCAAATCAAGTGCGACCCAACACATTTCGCACACCAATCAAGTGTTACGGTTGTGGAGAAAATCATAGAATCGCAGAGTGCCCTCATCACGGTAGTCCAGCCACTTTCCAACCACTCTGCAGAGATTGTGGCATAGGACATGCCTGTATGGATTGTCCCATGAAAAATAAGGTCCCAGAACAAACAGAGGTTAAGCCTGACGTCCCCATCGGCATCATTGGGGTGGACCATCAAAGTCTGGGTCCGGCAAGTCTAAGGTCACAACCTATCAATGTAATTACACGCCAACAGAAAGAGGCCACGAAGGACCCTATCATTCTGATCCAACCGAAGCGACTTCTGAGAAAGAAAGCACAAGTGCCTCCACCTCCGCCAAGCAATGAGCAGCCGAGTTCATCTACATCAACTCCCGAGCCTCGAATAAAAGAAGCTCCATTCCCGAATGCACAGCTGGAGAAGGCTCGTTTTTAGGCACTTCAGCAATGGGTCCAAAATGAACAAGCTCAATTTGAGGCTCAGAAACAAGTGCAAGACCCACTCCATGACTTGACCCCACAAAGTATTGATACTGTACTCGAGCCTTTGTTCCAACAACAGACTCCACAACAGAATGTACCGCCACGTCAACTTGAAGGAGCTGCACTCTCTAGCATCCTGAGTTGCCCTGTGTCCATTCCCATCGGAATCCTCTTACGAAATTGTCCCAATCTCTGGGAGAGTTTCAAAGGATGGATTGAACTCGCAACTCCCCCTCCACCTATGAACGACATTGATGATATCCTTGTGCGGATGGGTGAGAAAGATGACATACGCAACATCACTGTGCCTTTGATCCACAAGGCATATAATGAAATCCAAGCCATAGTAGATGGTGGAGCAGGTGTCAATGTCCTATCAAAGGAGCTTTACGAAGAATGGGGTCTCCCACCAATGCAAAAGGCTAATTTCAACATACGCCTTGCCGATGATTCACGGGCTAAACCCTTGGGAATAGTGAATGGCGTGTCCACAAAGATCGCAGGAGTCTGCTTTTCCCTTCAATTCACAATCTTGGATCTCCTCAAAAAATCCTATCAAATCTTACTAGGACGTCCTTGGTTACGGGAAGCATCAGTCCTCCATGACTGGGGAACGGATAGATTGACAATCCAGAATCGAGACACTGCAGTCAGGGTGAATGTGGGGACAAGAGTTATTAAACCAATTGTTCCTAGAGCATTGGATGACACATCTTCCACGACAATCTCGAGCAAATCAGATCCCTTGCAACAGCATGCCATAGCAGGTGACTCACAAAGCAATGTCAATAACTGGATACAAACATTGGCAACCATCGACAACTGCCATTCATTAGACCCCATCTTCTCACAGATAGATGTTAATGCACTACAGGTCGATCCTCCACCGACACATGAAGAACCAATCGATCTAGAGATGCCTTTCTTTATGGCTGACCTCGAATGGGATAATGAACCTGAAGAAGGTCCCCATACCAATGATGACTCAGATTTCCCTTGGGACCTTGAAACAGAGGCTACGAATGCTGAAATTGAAGATCAAATCTTTGATAATGACCTAGCCATTCTGCATGCCCTAATGGCAGTTGAGCTCCCAAAAGTTGAACCTCCATAGTTGCATAACAGCAGAAGATCCCGCAAGAAAGCTGCAGGAGGAAATCGCAGAAAAGCCAAGGCCGAGCACTTCAATGAATTCGAACAAGTCCAACATGGATTGTGGAATTGTATCTTGCAAAGGCAGTCCCCTCAAAGTCAAAACCACCACCTCTTGAATGGTCCCCTGAAGGACTGGAAGGAGTATGTGCAGCACATGAACCCTTACTTGGAAACACCTTACCAGTGGAAAAGTTACCCCATAGTTCCCAACGTAAGAAGTTTCGGAAATATAAGCCACATGTGCGGATGAAGCTCGATCAAGAGACTTTAGAAAAAGAAAGGAAAGAAGAGCCTAACAAATTACTAAATGCAACTATGCCACCCAATACTCATGGAACATCTCAGGCTAGTTCAACCCCATCAGAGGCCGATCTTCGAGAAGTGCCGGAATACTTTAAGAATTATACAAGTGGTAGTGCACCAATAGCAATGCCAAGACCAATCAGAGAATCTGAAGTTCAAGAAACCGATAGCATTGGAGAAACTCCAATCTATGAGGGACCGGCAAAAACACGCACAATAAACCTCGCCCTTGAAGGGGAGGAAGAAAAGTTGGTTTTCATTGGGAAACAGCTCCGTCAAGAAGATGAAATCAAACTCAAAGACCTCCTAATGGAATACCGTGACTGCCTAGCATGGTCATACAAAGAGATGAAAGGAATTTCACCAGAAGTGGCAGTTCACACGATCCCTATAAGGGAAGGTGCTCGCCCTAAGGTATGTGGACCTTATCGCACAAATCCTAAATATGGCACCATGGTTTATGACGAGCTGGAAAAACTCCTAGATGCCGGATTCATCTACGAGATAGAGCACACTGATTGGGTTTCACCCATTGTCGTTGTGCCTAAACGCAACAAGAAGCTCAGAATATGCGTAAGCTTGAAAAATGTGAATGTCGCCACAATTAGGGATCACTACCCCCTACCCTTAACAGAAACAGTGTTGGAAAAGGTGGCAGGATCTGAAATATATAGCTTCTTGGATGGCTTCAGTGGCTATAACCAAGTACAAATTGCTCCTCAAGACCAATCAAAAACAGCATTTGCTACAGAATGGGGTATTTTTGCATATAGAGTCATGCCATTCGGCCTTTGTAATGCCCCAGCCACATTCCAGCGAGTCATGTTCACAGCTTTCAAGTCATTTTTGAATAAGTTTTTACAGGTCTTCTTGGATGATTTGTGCATCCATTCAACCAAACAGGACCACTTCAAATGTCTAGAAGAAGTACTAATCAAATGCAGGGAGTATGGCATCTCCCTAAATCCAACAAAATGCCAGTTCATGGTCACCCACGGAGTTGTTTTGGGACACATCGTCTCTCAACATGGGATTGCAACTGACATGGACAAAATCAAAATCATCATGGAATTGCCTCCTCCTACAAAGTCCAAAGGTGTACAGGTCTTTATGGGACATGCCGGCTATTATAGAAGATTTATATTGCGGTATGCCATGATAGCTAGACCACTTTACAAGTTATTAGTGGAGTTCTTATGGACCGAAGAGTGCGACCAAGCCTTTGAGCTTTTAAAGTGGCGCCTAATCACAGCACCCATCCTTCTATCTCCCAATTGGGATATTGATTTTCATGTTCATACTGATGGATCCAAGTATGCAATTGGGAGTGTGCTTTGTCAACCTGGTGAACATAAGAAAGACTACCCCGTCTACTTCGCCAGTCGACAACTCAATGATGCAGAGATCAACTATACAACCACAGAAAGAGAAGCCCTAGCAATGGTGTACAGTGTAAAGAACTTTCGGCACTATCTACTCGCAAATGATTTTGTCTTCTACACCGACCATCAAGCATTGCTTTATCTTGTGAACCGTCCGTGTACCACAGGAAGAATAACCAGATGGCTCCTCTTGCTACAAGAATTCAACTTCAAAATTGTGGTCCGCAAAGGTGCCCAACACTACATTGCCGATCACATGTCTCGAGTCAAGACAGGAGAACAAGCCACTGGAATAGAAGATGACTTACCAGATGCCACACTATTTCAAATAGATGCTGTTCCAGAATGGTGTGGAGATATCATTGGGTACTTGATGGCAGGAAGACCACCCCCTGACATGAAAGCAGTAGATGCCAAAAAATTGATTCTAAAGGCTGCACCATATCAACTCATTGCAGGACAACTATACAAGATGGGCAAGGACCATATATTAAGAAGATGTGTAATGCCTCATGAGATCCTGCCAATCCTGAGTGAAGTCCATGAAGGCAATGCAGGAGGCTCGGGGGGGTCACTCATCATATGTAACCCTATCACGTGAGTTCAACAGAAGGATATTTTTAATTCCTAAATTTCTCAAAAATTAATATACATAAGGGAGCATTTAAAATGAAATGTAAAAAAATTTACAGATTTGTATAGAAAAAGGGTACGTTTTATTAAGGAAAATTTTACAGATAAGGGATTTTACAAATAGGCCTCGAACGCACGTGATATAGAGGGTTCATACATAGTGACCCCCCCGAGGCAGGAGGACACTTCCAAGGGGAAGCCATAGCAAGAAAAGTTCTCCTCGCAGGCTACTGGTGGCCAACACTGTGGGCAGATGCCTATGAATATGTAAAAGGCTGTGATGTATGCCAACGAACTATTAAACCACAACACAAAGACTTCAATCCCCTAACAACAGTTGTTGCACAACAGCCATTTGAAAAATGGGGGATTGATTATGTGGGTCCCATACATCCAGCAGCAAAAGGAACACAGGCACGCTACATCATTGTGGCCACTGATTACTTTACAAAATGGGCTGAAGCTAAGGCAGTCAGAAAGGCAGATGCCAAAAGCACAGCAAGATTCTTGTACGAACATGTGATCACCCGATTCGGATGCCCCATTGAAATTGTGTCGGATAGAGGCACACATTTTGTCAATGAGGTAATCCAAGAACTCTTGTCTGGCTTCATGGTCATTCATAGAAAAAGCACACCCTACTACCCCCAAGGGAATGGACTAGCAGAATCCACAAACAAAATCATATGCAATATCCTCACCAAGGTAGTAGAACCACAGCGTTCTGATTGGGCAGAGAAACTGAATGCAGCCTTATGGGCATATAGAACCACATTCAAGGTCAGTACCGGGAACACACCTTTTCAATTGGTGTACGGCCTTGAAGCCGTGGTCCTGCTCGAATTTGTAATACCAAGCCTGCGCATCGCAATACAAGAACGCATGGGTGATCATGAGTCCTTGAAAGAAAGGCTCTGTCAGTTGGAAAAGCATACAGAGACAAGACTAGTCGCTTATCATGCCATGACAACAGAAAAACGTCGAAGAAAGGCATGGTTTGACAGGAATCTGAAAGCTAAAGACATCAAG
This sequence comes from Dipteris shenzhenensis, assembly GCF_047967505.1. Lineage (NCBI taxonomy): Eukaryota > Viridiplantae > Streptophyta > Polypodiopsida > Gleicheniales > Dipteridaceae > Dipteris > Dipteris shenzhenensis. The sequence goes on along the minus strand of NC_141605.1, from coordinate 48,968,179 downwards.
GAAGGCGACTTAGTCCTGTTATACAATGCCAAAGTACACAAGGGAAAACTGAAGTATCTAGGTCAAGGACCCTACCGAGTACGAAAGATGAATCCCATTGGAGCTGTGCTACTTGAAACACTAGATGGAGTCCAATTCAACACAACAATAAACGGGAGCCGACTGAAGTGCTACTACATCAACACGCGAGCCATCCCCGACAAAAACGAAGATTTGGGAAACCAAGTCTTCCTTAGTTAGGATTAGATTGTATCACAAGCACTCACTTGCATATGCACGTTTTTGCACATATAGTTTGCACTAGATGGTTACACGCACACTCACTGCATACGCACGTTTTTTGCACATTAGGGATGTTTGAGTCTTAGTTTCCCTATCAAATCCCACAAATAAGCATATAGTTAGACACATCACATGCACTCACATGATTTTGCATAGGCACATAATAGATTGCATAAAAAATAGTATCACACACTTTCATTCCATACTCTCAAAGCATGCAATGAATTCACACGCAGTACACAAAGCTATGCCAAAACTAAAGATGAATTGGCAACAGAGTCTGCAGCCTCCGCAACGAGACCCCCGCCAAACATCACAGCCGTCTCCTATATGCAAAAATATCAAACTTGCATACTAATTATCTACAAGCTCAATGCTACGGGTGCAATCGCATCCAACATGTATGCAAGATAGCAAGAAATGACAGCCTCAACAACGAGACCCCCGCCAAACCTCTTCCCAAGAAGATTCGATGGCAGCGTCCGCAACCTCAGCAACGAGATCCCCTCTGACATTCATAGTCATCTACCCCTCCTTAAGTGGAGATAACCTTCTTGACCAACATCCTTTCATACCAATCCTCCACAACGAGACCCCCGCCAAACCTCTTCCCAAGAAGATTCGATGGCAGCATCTGCAACCTCAGCAACGAGATCCCCTCTGGCAATCATAGTCATCTACCCCTCCTTAAGAGGAGATAAGTTTCTTGACTATTGACTACAAATTGTGTGGTGCAAAAGCATTATAGCAGGAACGACTCGCATACCACAAGCTAAATAGCCACTGAATTATGCACATGGCATCCCAACTCTGAAATCAAAATAAGCCATAACCCGAGGACGGGTAATAAAATGGATCCGGGAGTATGTTGACTCTGTGCCAACATGAACTTATGAAGAAAGAGAAGGTGATACAACTTTGTGATACAACTTTGTGTTACAACTTTGTGTTACAACTTCTAGACACAACTTTATGTTACGACTTTGTGTAACAACTTTGTGTTACAAGTTTGTCTACATGAAGAGAGAGAATGTGTTACGACTTTGTGATACAACTTTGTGACACAACTTTGTGTTACAACTTTGTGTTACAACTTCTACATGTAGAGAGAGAAAGTGATACAACTTTGTGTTACGACTTTGTGACACAACTTTGTGTTACAACTTTGTGATACAACTTTGTGTTACAACTTTGTGATACGACTTTGTGTTACATGCAGAGAGAGAAGCTCTCCAACTTGTATAAATACCCCATAATGGAATGAAGCCCACACTCTTGGGGCATTGTGTTCAGTCTACATTGGTATTCCAAGCATTTGTCTCAAGTGTCCATGCTTCCTTGCACTGCACATCCAAAAGCATGTCCTAACCTTGCAACCCTTCTCCCCTCTCCTCCAACCTTGCAACTCATCCTCTCCCTCTCCTCCTCCCTTCTCCCTCCTCCTCCTCCTCCTCCTCCTCCCTCCTCCTCCCTCCTCCTCCTCCTCCTCCTCCTCCCTCCTCCTCCTCCACCTCTTCCTCCCTCTCCCTCCTCCTCTTCCCTCCTCCTCCTTCCTCCTCTCTCTCTTACTTCACCCATGCTCTTACACCTTCTTCCTCTCCCACTCCTATGCTTTCCTAAACCCTTAAACTCAATGATCTACGAGGGAGACGAGTTCTCCACCATGTACTCTACTCTGAACCTTGGATCCTCCTCCTAACCCTGAACTCCTTCTAAACCTTGGAACCTCCTTCTGAACCCTGGAACTCTTTCTAACCCTGAACTCTTTCTAAACCCTGGAACCTCCTTCTGAACCCTTAAACTCCTCCTAAACCCTACAACCCCCAATGAAGGCGAAAGCCTTCATTACCCCAACAACAATGGTTTACGTGCCTTTTGCACATGCTTGCATTATGTTTACTCACCACACTTAAGCCTACGTCTCTCACCGGAACACGACTCGAGGTCCTAAGCTACATATATACTACAACGACAATTCCAATATATCTGTAGGTGACAAAAAGCCTCGGAACCCTGCAACATAGAATACCCAGCTCTTCCTACGAAAGCAGTAGGAAAGAGCCAACAGTTTTGTAAACACCTCTGGCCACCTTATGATGTAGGCCATGTGTATGTTTTTGTTCCATGGTACCTCCTGCAGACATTGTGTGCATGTACATGTAGGGGAGATAACCATTGGAAGGTCTTTTCTGTATCCCTTTCTGTTTACCTTACACCCAAGGGAACCCTTGCTAGCATGAGAACCTAGCCATAAATTTATCCTTGACCACCATGAGATGGCATGAGAAACTATGAGACTAGATGTATCCTTGACATAGCCTGAGGCATTTCCTTGAGGGGGGGTTTGTTGGGATATCTCAAGGTGTATGCCTCAGGCACACCTTATGTTTCTATGTGTGAGTGCTAGAGGCACAGTTAGGTGCCCACAAGCACAGTTAGGTGGTGGAAAAGCCACATAGGATGATTGAGAGAATCTAGGAGCAGATTGAGGAGATGATTGTGGAGCTGTGAAGTCATCAGTGATGTCAGTGAGCTTGTATGAGGTGCCTACTTAAGGACCTCACTCTTCTTCATTCCATAAGCAAGTATTCTGATTTTGTGTCCACTCTACTCTTTCCTTTCAGTATTCCAACACTACTCCCACTGCTACTCCTCGCTCTGGAAGCGCTCGTATAAACACCACTCTCCCTGACTCTGCTGCCACTACCATGAGTCCTCCTTACCCAGTTGAGGACTTGTCCTATCAAATCACGGCTGCTAGAGAGATAATAGAAGATAAAAAGGGCAAAGTAGTGATGGCTACCATGAGGCAGATGATGAGCCACCACTTCAAGAGCGGCATTGCTACTGATTGGCGGTATCAAGATGACCAAAACAAGCAAGCGGTCATCGATGAATTGAAAGAAAAATACCCTAACCCCCCAAATTGGGAGTTCAATGAGAATTACATGCGAGAGCGCATGGGTTTGGTCTTGAAGCATCATAGATCAACCTTACGTACTTCCATCACAAAGGGGAGGGCTAAACCCAGCTAGGCAGACAAAGATGATTGTAGGTTTTTCAAGAAGTAGAACAGGGACCATTGCCAAATGTTCAAGGGTCAAAGGAGGGCTGCGAGGAGAAGGTTGGACGCAGTAGGTACTTCGCACTTTGGTGCAGGCGGACGGTTGGCATTCGAGGCAACCGTGGTAAGTCTACTTCTTCTCATTTAATGTATTGTTCTATTTGTTTTACTACACATTACATGCACTTTATCTAACTCTTGTAAATTGGGTCCACAGCAAGCTGCGATGGGTCACCTTCCTACAGATGCAGAGACACGATGCGCGTTTCGCATAGAAACAAAGCCGTGCTTTATTGAGCAGGAGGCAATGGGAGCGATGGTCAATCGGTCTGAGGTGGCTGCTCGCACGGTATAAGTCTACTCCTACTTGTAATCTCACTTTTTAAATTGTTTTATTCTTTAAGTTTTAATCTAATTTCCAATTAATATGGTTTCACTCTTAGAGTCAAAGCTCAAGCATCCCATCACACGGAGGCGAGTGATGACGAGGACCAGGGATCAGGCATAGCTCACAAGGGCCAGGGATCAGGCGCAGCTCACAAGGGCCAAGGATCAGGCCAGCAAGACGAGGATGAGGAGGACGATAATGATTCAAATGAGTAGTAGTAGTAGTAGTTTGCATATACTTCGCCATGTATATGTCAAAGAATGTAAGGTCATGCTAACCTAGTGCAACTAGATGAGCATAAGAACTACGGAGGCTCAAAGCACACTAATTAAGACATGATAGGGAGATAGCAAACCTATATCTCTTGCAATGTGTGTGTTCTCAACAATACATGATAGGCCTCTTATATAGAGAGTGCCTTTGAATAGTCAAGCATGTGGGATCCTCTCATCCACATCTCTCCTTGTGGATATCCTCAATCCACATCTCTACATCATGTAGTCCACATCTTAGGGTGGCTACTTTAATACATTCCTTATCACATACCTTTGCCCTTTAATCTATGTGCTCATGGCACCATATCTCAACACCTCCCCTTGGTGCCATGATCCTTTGGCTATTGCAAGGTGGTCAGATGTGACTTACAAATCCATCACCTCCCCTTAGTGCATGCATTGCTACTTAAGGTGGTCAAGTGTGGCTTTTAGATGTCAATATCTCCCCTGGGTGCTTTCATAGCTACTGTTAGGTGGTCAGGTTTGATTTTCAAACATATGGGCTGAAGTTGGCAAGGATGTTGCTTCATGCTTTGTTCTTTCATGTGCCTTGATGCTTTATGTGTGGATGCCATGTTTCATGCTATGGTCATCTCATGCACTTGTGCTTTTGGCATGCTTATGACAATGATGTGTGCATTCATGCTTTGATTTATCATTTGTTGCAAAGGTCTTACCAATTGATTTCTTTCAATATTGGCAGTGTCTAATTGGTAACAATGATTTTGATCTGATAGCATGTAGAGCTTGAAAAGGAGATCACTTTTCCTTTTTGGAGCATGTGCAAATTCTTCCTGGATTGGAAGTTACAGCTTGTCGAAGGTTTTGTGAAGAAGAGGGGCCTTGATGATGTGGCACATGGATTCACATGTAGAATTCAAACTGTACTTAACAAGAGGTGGTGTGCTTAGAAGGCACTGTTGATTGTGCGTGCTTATGTGGCATAAATGACCCTAACTCTAACCAATGTGGGTTACGTTAACCAAAGCATGATTAAACCTTATCTACCACATGGCAAAACTTTGACCAAAGAATTAAACCTAACCTAGAATTAACCATGGTCTTCCATGTGGCTTTTCCTAAGGTCTGAGACCTTGGAGAAGCTCAAAAATGATGATGGCATGGCGGCGTCACGATCTCTGTGATGGAGGTGCAGTTTGTAGGAGGCACCCGTGGGTTGCGCTATTGGCTATGGTCGTCTGGAGTAGGAGAGCAAAGTTTGCTACAGGTTGGAGACATTCGGGGTTGCTGTGTCGCTTGATGCGGCTGAAGGGCCGATGCTGGTTGCAAGATGGAGTTGGAGCCAGAGCTGGAGCCTACGAGGAGATTGTGCAGGCATTTGGTTGATATCAGTGCCATGTTGCATACGGTCATTTGTTGCTTAGCTTTGATGGAGCGGGCTTCTGGCAATGTGAGAGCTGTGTTTGCCTATGCATAGGTGAGGTGGCTGGAGACCGTTCATGGGTACTACTCATGGATGCTACTCATAATCCAGCGTCACCCTTGGAAGCATGGGCTCAGGGGCTGGCCTTAGCTGCTGCAAGGCTTGTAGAGCAAGAGGTCATTCAAGCTGTTGTAGACCCGTTTGTGCACTCAGTGAGGTAGAGAATTGGCTGCACAAGCACTAGGGTTGTGTAAAGACCAAGAGGGGTTGGAACCACCTTGAAAGAAACAAAGATAGAAGGCATTGGTCAAGGAGGGAGGCTAGAGCTTTGGCGTGAACTCTTTTATCACAGCTAGTGCCTTTTGCATCACTATGGATTGCTACTTGGTCTGTGAAGCTGTGAGCCTTGCGTAGG